>NC_084487.1:83855279-84164396 GCF_030035675.1 Rhineura floridana
TTGAACTACAACTCCCATCAGCCCAATCCAGTGGCCATGCTGGTTGAGGCTTATGGGAGTTGTAGTTCAAAAAAGTAACTTTTCCAAGCTCTGGATTCCTATGTAACTTTTCAAAAGAAGTCATTCACCATTGTATGCTTTTTGAAAGGAAACATTATAATAATTCTTCAGCATTGGTACATTTTAGTCGCATATATTTCTAATATTTTAAAGTATATGCTTTTAAAAGTATACTTAAAAGTATAAAATGTTTTTAAGTGACACTGAACAATTTTTTTCCATATTAAGGCATGCAAGTCTACATAGCCACCCATTCTTAAGCAATACAAAGAAAAAACACTTCCTATGTGAAATTCTATTTAGAAAATCAAATTAAATATGAACAAAAATCCAAAAGCAAGATTGAAACATTCCCTTTCTTCATCAGCCAAAATTAGAACATGGGCAGATATTCCAACATACAAAGTAAGCTTCTTTTTGCATAGAACACAACACGAACGTTGCCAATGACTTTGAGGTCCACCTTTTTTAAGTTTCATCTTCATATTTTTAAAACTTCTATTTCAACACAGAGTTAGCAAAACTTAGGAAATGTTGCAAAACAAAATTTTGATAACAAAGTGAATATCAGCTAGATGTACCAGTAGTATCTTCCAAATGAGTCTGTATGTTACCTTATGTTTTGCTCTGCTTTTCATCTCTAGATAGAGAAGTTAAATGTTGATTAAAAAACTTCCTCTCTGCAGTCCTGTTGATAAATCTCTGTGGTGCTGAGTCCTGCTGCTGCTAGATTGCAGGAAGATGTAAAAAAAGGGGGGGCTATTTTTAAAGAACCAATCACATCCTTTTGGACCTCCCAAGCTTCACTGTGCAATCAGCAAGGGCTTTGTAGCAATACAATAGGGGTTAAATGCTTCCCGGTATTTATTTAAAAGCAAGAAAATCTGCTTAGTTGCCTGAACCCCTTATTCAAAAGGTGGTTCTATTATATTTTAAACAGCAGTAGGTATTTGTTACAAAAAGTGGCATTCCTGTAACACCTGATTCAGAGAGGTCAACACAGAAAATAGTTAAGTATCAAGATTCCCTTGAGGTCTTCTGCTGTCCTGAATTTGCTCTCAGAATGACTGTTCTTTGTTTTTGTTTTTATCTCAATGTCCCAATTTAATTTTGACCTAGCTATCTGCCATAATATTTGCTAATTAGACTAGTACTCAGTTCTGGTCAGGTAAACATGGGAACTCCACAAAAAAAGTCTCTTTATGGTGACAAAGAAGTCTTTCAATCCAAGAAAGAGAAAATGCTCTGAAACTCTGGATTGGTTAGAAGAAATGATCACATTATATATAAGGCTGATAAACCAAATTTATCACTTTCTCCACATTTACTTTTCAAGCAATTGCCTTGACACAATTAGTCAAGAACAATGATGTCTTTCAAACTTCCCCCTGTGGAAAAATATGAACATCTATAAATACAATATATCTCTTTGCTGATGAGCACACAATGTGGCTCTAGAAAAATCAGCTAAATAAGATTGAGTTGCCATTTTACATGCTCAGAACAATAATAAATGTTCCTTTGAAGCACATTTAGTTTCCTTTAATTCCTCATAATCTTCACAAAAGTACAATCACCATGTAACACAATCTACTTCAAAGCATATTGTCAAAGAAGTCTAACAATAAGCATAGCCTTATTGACCTCTTACACTTTACAAAGCAGAGAAAGTGCCTTGACTATTGCTATTCTATTAGGGTTTAGTAGATAATATATATTTTAAATGAAAATTATTTTATGCAATAATTATACTTGTGTTTTCCAATTTTTGTCACAACTAATGTTACTTATATCAACAGATATATCTGTGGCAATACTTTCTAACAGCACCTGCCCATACTGAATTACTTATATACTGGCAATTAAGCATACTGTAATATGAAGTTTATATTAGTACTATTTTAACGCCTGCATAAATCCTAAGGTGACGATTTAGCCAAAGATAAACACTTACAGGTTTAATTGATGTCAATGGATGGAATTAAGTAAACGTTTAACTCTCCCACTGAAATCAATGAATCTTTAGAGCTTTGCTTTGGCTGGATCATAACTGATGTTATAACTTGTTATAATCAAAATTGTTCTTCTAATGAATCTGTTTCCTTCTCCGGTTTACATCCTTCACAATCTTCTTAATATATAAATGTATCAAAAACTGTATTTTGAAAAAAAGTTCTCTAAGATTTTATTTTGAACAATGAAAGTTTTCCATTCTTTAAACATGAATAGGAGAAGGACAGGTCTGATTTTGAGCTTGATTGACCAAGTCTAATCAGAATTATTTCTGCACACTGCTTCACTACAGCAGTAGCCCCATTAAACACTAAATGCTTCTGGAACCCATCCCCTTTTAGCCTCCTACTGTGACCCATTGCTTTCCAAACAGTAGCTGCACAGTGGGCTACTCAAAACATTCAAGGGAGGAAGGCACTAAATCATCTCAAAATCCACACCAAAATCTATCATTTGATTTCTGGGATAGCAACTATCTATAGCCAAACAAATCATTTGTGGCAGATTTCATAAAATGCCTTTGAATTCGTTCACTAACTTTGAAAACTGATAACTGCCGTCATTTTTAAGCAATCACCTCTAGCGTAGGTTTTATATCTATTTTCAGACTCAGAATGGTTCAGGCTAGATGAAATTGTTATTGGAAAATCTCATGCATTTGAAACTTATTTATTGTGCACATTTAAAATAAATTCATTTAACCAACAGCTCAACTTTATGTACATTTTTAATAGGAACTTCCACTGATTTCAAATGAGATTTAGTTCTAAGTGAGTATGCACTGGACTGCAGCCTAAAAAAAGGGAGACTACCTGATCATGGGTTACTGAAGCCAGGGTATCTACATCCAAATAGGAACACTTCCACCTGGCAGTTTATTGCTGACTTGGCACTGCTCATGCAGGCAGGTTCTTACAGCATTCACAGACTTTCAACCTCATCAAAATGCTATTCATTACCACCACCACCACCCCGCCATTTAATCTGGATTTAACATTTGTACAGTATTGTTGAGCACCACCTCAATCTCTCAGCGGTGAGAGATCTCCAGGGGTCCCTGCAGTTGCCCAGAGTTTGGTTTCCTGGGAAAGATTACCAGAGTCTATGATGTCTTTATGAAATATGATTTATTTATACACATTCATAGCCTGAGCATAAGATGGAGGGGTTCAAAGCATCAGCAGTCCAAAAACACTTGCTTTTCCATCAAGCTAACAGGAGGCATCCTAAAGCTATGGTGCAGGGAGCCAGCCTCTCTGTGTCTCCAGTTCCCAGCCTTTTCTCCAACTCAATTAAAAACACAAGCCTTTTTGGCCCCAGGAGGGAGGGGGGCTCTCCTGAAGTGTTTCAATAACAATAGGATCTCCCTGGCCCATTCACCAGTTAATGGGCACTTGACAGGACCATTAGCTGACTTGGCCATTCTATTAGTTTAACAAAGAAGACTCACCTGACCAGTGGAGCAGGTTTCTGAGCAGCAGAGCCTACCTCCACATGTAGGGTTCCAAATCAGAGGCTGGAAGGGGACTCATAGAAAACATCTATCTCAACCCCCAAACTCATAGTAGTATTTTTTGTGTATCAAATTTTCTGTGGAAACAGTAAATCCAGATTAAATGGGGGAAAATATGGGGTGATGTAACAAAACCCCTTGTTGGAACTGTTATTAAATATGTTATGGGTTTGAAGGAGTTAATGGAATGCCTGGGAATATGAGTGATATTCCAGACTGCCGGGCGGGAGGGTGTGTGTGAGAGAGAGTTCTAAGGCAGTCTGAGTAAAAGATAGTTGGTTTTGACAGTTAGGAGTTTTGGTTGTTGGGATTTGGAGTGGAAGGAGGGAAGCTGTGTTGCAGGAGTGAGTTGGGTGGAAAAGGGTGGATTACATATTAGTTAGAGGGGGTAGGACAGGTAGTTAAGATAGGGACTATACATCAATATACTATTTAACATCTTGTATTTTAATAAATTTATTTTGCTCATTTAAATTCCTGTGTGTCTCCCTGGTCACATGAGCTACCATATCAGGGTCCTATTCAGTTCCTGTACCTACATCCTATTGTGCTCACAGGGCACACTAGTGGTCACCTTTGGGAGGAGACAAAAGGTGGAAGGGCTGAATCTTGTGGTGCAGAGAGCATATATGACCCAGGCTGAGGCAAGCATCCCGCTGGCTGGTGATTTCCTGAACCAAGCGTGGGGTGTCAGGAGGGATAATCCCAGGTGAAGGGCAGGTTTGTGACAAAATGGCAGTGGGATTCAAAATAAAAGGGTTTTATTTTATGGTCAGCTTAAGGCTACTGAATAAAAAGGAATCTTGTTTTGTCACAAGGTGGTGACAGGCAAGGAGTGCATTGGTGAAACAATATATCAAACCATAATCCAGCTCAGAGAAAGTGAAGTGGAAATGTGTGTGAAAAGAAAGGGAAAAATGGAGATTATGTCAATGAAGAAGGAAAGCATAACTGACAAATGTAGACAACTAAATCTTCCTCATGAATAAAAATCAACACATGAGTTCAAGCTCATGCTTTTAGATTACCTCAGAGGTAAAGGTGCTGGGGAGGCTGAGGGAATGCCAGATAGACCCACACCTAGGGAAATGAATCCTCAGTATCTAGAGCTTCAGAGGGAGAAGCTGAGGCCAGAGATGCAACAGAAAGAAGCAGAACTTAGACAAAGAGGGATGGATAGACAAATTGAATTAGAAAAATTAAGAGCTGAGTTAGATTGAAAAGAAAAGGATAGAGAATTGGAAAAGTAGAAAAGGAAAAACTGCTTAAGGAAGATAGAAGAAGGGTTTTGGAGGAATTTAGACCTGTGAAGGTTTCTCCTAAGGATTTCAGTTCCTATGAAATCGGGGAGGATCCACAAATATTTTGACCCCTTTGAGAAAGCTGCTCAAATGTGGAATGTGGATCCTAGGGAATATATGAGATATATTCCGAATTTATTTTAAGGAGAACTGGCTTAAATATATAAAGCCTCCACAGCCATCCATTTTCTTTCAGAAGCACATTCCATTGGATTTAAACTGTGTATCATAATGTGACTGAGGAACCCCAGCTCGTAAAAGGGGCCACAATGAATTAAAATCCAAATCTCACAGCTGAAAGTTTGGAGAACTTGATCAAGAAGGCATTAATGAAAGAAATGGTTACAATAATCAAAACTATTGTAAAAAATACAAACACTGATTGTAGCACTGGCCCACTCAACAGAGTCTACTTAGGTTTCCTCATGGGCCCCATCATCCAGGTTACAAAGAGTGGAGAAAGGTCAAGGCAGAGAGAGGGCCAAATAAAGACATATAGTAATGGATGTGACCTGTCTTTCCATTGTATACATATCCTTGATTTAAACTCTGCAGTCAAAGGTCCAGATAAAATCAAGTATGGGGGCAAACTTTAAAAAAAAACACCTAATTTGGTCTACTTCGCAACATGATTTGTAGTCCAGAATTTGGCTACTACTCACCCAGTACTACTACACAGTATCAAATGTCATCAGAAATATAGAACAGTTTTCAATCCAATCTCTCAAAAAAACCCAGAATTTGAGGGATAAACTAGTGCTTTGTTTTCTAATATTGAAATTAATGTGACTTAAAATTACTTAATTTTGGCTGTATGGTACTGGAAGAACTTAGGTAGTTTGTTACAATTTTAAAAAAACCCTTACTTAATAGAATGTCTTAGTTGCAAGGAGGTGTCTCCTTACAGGCCCCCACATTAATCATAAACCTCTGGTTAGCAATTACTTTTATATTTTGAGCCAATTTTAGGAAGGGATGAAAGATGGGCCAAAGACTCCCAACCCTCAAAATGGGCCATCAAACAGCACACCTGTTGCCATATGCTTCCTCCAAAAATGCTCCTTGCCTCTAGGATGACAACTGCAGAAGGTGGTACTTGGCCCTGGAATATCCAATTGCTAGTTGTTACTATACACAAAACTTTCACAAAATGTGCATGTTATAAAAAATCTGAAAAAAATATGAATTCAAATGGACTGGAAGCTACATGTACAAAGGTTCCAAACAAAATGTTCAGTTTACCAGATATAAACTCAAAACTTATTTCTTATACTGCTAGGTAAGATATTATTAAAATATTAAGTTCCTTTTACTTTTAACATTTATCTTGAACATGGAATTCAAACAGTTCAGGATTCAATTCATCCCTATGTCCTGTTTGGTACAATCTAAATATAATTAAGAACATAAGAAGAGCCTGCTGGATCAGGCCAGTGGCACAACAAGTCCAGCATCCTGTTCTCCCAATGGCCAACCGGAAGCCCACAAGCAGAACCTAAGTGCAAGACCACTCTACCCTCCTGCAGCTACTGGCAACTGGTTTTCAGAAGCATATTGCATCTGACTATAGTGGCAGAGCACAGCCATCATGGCTACTAGCCATTGATAGCTTTATCCTCCATAAATTTGTCTAATCTTTTTTTTAAAGCCATGCAAGTGGTTAGCCATCACTGCCTCTTGTGGGAGCTAATTCCATAGTTTAACTATGTGCTTGGTGAACAAGTACTTTCTTTCTTCCAACATTCAGCTTCATTGAATATCTGTGTATTGTAGTGTTGTGAGGGGAAAAAACTTTTCTCTTTCCACTTTTTCTATGCCATGCATAATTTTACACACTTCTTTCATGTCACCTCTGACTCACCTTTTCTCTAAATGAAAAAGCCCCAAATGCTGCAACCTTTCTTCACAGTGGAGTTGCTCCATCACCCTGATCATTCTGGCTGCCCTTTTCTGACCCTTTTCCAACTATACAATATCCTTTTTGAGGTAAGGCGTCTAGAACTGTACACAATATTCCAAATGCAGCCTTTATGGCTGCAATCAAGTATCTGTCTTTGAATGTGTTTGTACAAAATGAGCTTCAATAATATTCGTCCTATTACTTTTAAATAGCACTCTGAAAAACATTCATTTATATATGATTGTATATAAATGGAGGATAGGAATGATGAAGTTAAAAAAAGATAAAATAGGGGGAATCTTCAAAAGTTGAATATTTAGTCTATTGCCTTACAGAATTAATGAGACACCAATATTTTGAAAAAGCAGAATACACAGGTCATTGTGGCATTTGCCAATATTACACTTGCACATCATCTTGATTCTGATGCTGGTGTGTGAAGAAACTAGATGTGCTTAGTTCAGACTAATGTTCAGGCCAAGGTATCTGATACAAGGCAGGGCAAATCAGCTAGATAAATGAAACAAGATGCGAAACCATTGTACAAACAAGAAGGTAAAAATGAGGAAAACCACACTTTAGGCAGGATAGACAAGAAACTACTTGTCCTTCAGCAAAAAGGACACAGAGCAAGAAGTGGGACAATGCAAATGACAGTACTAGACTATGGGAAGCTGTAATTTGTCTGAACCCACAAACCACCCAAACCTGCAGTTCAGTCTCTTCCTTGTTCCCACACTCATATTCAATACATTTCCTCACATTTAGAGACACTCTGGACTTCTTTCTGTCCATCTCCTGTGCTGGCCAATCATCTCTGGACAGCACAGGCAATTACACAGCCAAGAGAGTGGCTCTATACTATAGCCAGCGTGGATTTTTCACATTACGCAATGTTAAATTGAGAATACCCCCCATGTCATTCTGATCCTTCCCATAAGCCCATTTAAAATAAAACCTTAAAAACCTAGTCCTGAACTCAGAAACGCTTCCTTAACAGCCCTCTAAATTTTCATGGCAATACACAAAACAGTCAGAGAAAATAGAGAATTCAAAGTATAAAAAGAGAGGGGGGGAAACCGAGAGCCCTTTTCGACTTTTTTCTGTCAGAGTTCTCATAATCTGTGGAAATTAATTAAAATTCAGCCATGTTCACAGAGTACCTGTAATCCTATCACTGACAATGCCCCATACTCTGACCTTCATCTTCTGCAGTTTAAACGTTTAAAAAGTGCCTGGCTCATTTTTAATTAATTTAAGAAATTTTGCACTGAATTGAATGATAGTGTCGGGCAAGCTCAGTAAAAACTAACTGTCAGTGTTCCAAGAGCCAGACTCACAGCTGCTGGCTTAGCTAATTAGGGGGCGACATCCACACCAGACTTTGATTTCACATGAGACACTAATGGCTTCCCCCAAAGAATCCTGGGAAGTGTAGTTTGTGAAGGGTGCTGAGAGGAGACTCCTATTCCCTGACAGATCTCCATTGGGCAGCCTGGTTTAACAAGTCAGCCACTCTGACTGAAGGCCTGTGAGGGAAACAGGGTGTCTCCTAGCAACTCTCAGCACGCTTTACTAACTACATTTCCCAGGATTCTTTGAGAGAAGCCATGACTGCCCAAACTGAAATAAAGGCTTAGTGTGGATGTGGCCAGGGACAGCTTTGGTTTAAATTTGGGTGGGAGGCTACATGTGCCTGATGTAGAATAAAAAGGTGGGGAAAATGCTGAAAGCAATGATACGGTTCACAATGTTTTCCTTTTGTAAAGGAAAGGGGCTTCCCCTCTGCCCAGTGCCCACCCACTCAATCTCCTCCCCTCCCCCTCCCCCCCGCCTCTCCCCCACGTCAGTGTTGGACGATGACCTGGGAGACCAGGGTCCAAATCCCCACATAGCCATGAAGCTCACTGGGTGACCTTAGGCCAGTCACTGCCTCTCAGCCTCAGAGGAAGACAATGGTAAAACCACCTCTGAATATCATTTACCATGAAAACCCTATTCATAGGGTCGCCATAAATCAAGATCGACTTGAAGGTAATCCATTTCCATTTTCAAATATGATTGCACAGAAATAAACCCCATTGAACTCAAAAAGCATGCAAATGATCAAACCCACCCTCCCTTCTATTCCATTCCTCTTGCCCCTCCCTTCCCCCTTCCTTTGCCCCTCCCTTCCCCCTTCCTTTGCCCCTCCCCTCCCCTTCCTTTGCCCCTCCATCCCCATCCCCTACCAATCCCCTCCTTCCCCTTCCCCCTCCTCTTCCTTCTCCCCATGGTCAGTTTTACCTATTTTAAGCATGATTGCATGGGAGTAAATACTATTGAACTCTATAAGCATGCAAATGATCAGGCCTGCCTTCCTTTGCCCCCCTCCAATCCGCTCCTTCTCCTTCCCCCTCCCCCTCCCCCTCCCCCATGGTCAGTTTTACCTACCCCAACCATGACTGCATTGGAGTAAATCCCATTGAACTCAATAAGCATACAAATTATCAGGCCTGCCTTTCTCCTCCTTCCCCTCTCCTCTCCCTTCCTCCTCCCCTCCCCTCCCCTCTTCCTTCATCCTCCTCCCTTGCCCACTCCAACCCTCCCTCCCTCCCCCCGTCAGTTTTACCTATCCTAAGCATTATTTCATGGGAGTAAATCCCTCTGAGCTCAATAAACATCCAAATGATCAAACCTGCCCTTCTCCTCCCCTTCCCCTCCTGCCTGCTCCCATCCCCCTCCTCTCCTCTGCCCTTCCTCCCCTCCCCATCCCCTGTGGTCAGTTTCACCTATCCTAAGCATAATTGCAGGAGAGTAAATCCCACTGAACTCAATAAACATGTAAATGATCAATCCATTCTCAGCAAACTTGGACAGGATCCCATTTCTTACCTCCTGGATTTAAAAGCACATAAATTCACTAATAGGCAAAAAAACCTTGCGGTTTAAGGCCATATGACAATTTCACTAAATTGCAAAATAAATCAGACATATTTAAAGTGACCATCTGAACTATATCAACTGTCTTAATAATGTTGCTTCCTCCCTGCTAAAACAAGATCAGCACAGCACATGTCTTCTTTCTATTATTTGGGCTGATTGCAGGTGTTGCCACCACTCTCCATATGCTCAGAGGCACATGTTACCAAATTCTTCCAAGCTACACAGCAAGTGGATTGGACTGTGAAAGACCAACCCAAATTGTGTTTGCATTTTGACAAATTTGTAGGGCAGTACAATATCTCAGAGAGGAGGTCAGATCTCGTGCTCCCCTAGTACATTCACTATAGCTGTGAAATTTCCCTGCTTTTTAAAGTTTGATAGAAATATTTGTGGGCTATAGGTATGTTCATAAACTGCAAGGTTTTTTGCCTATTAGTGAATTACAATCTTCCCTATGGTTCCATCCCTGTCTCCAGGAATAAATAAAAAAGTTGTTAAGTAATAAATTAAAGACTAGGAGTAGCTTATGGAGAGGGCAGGATCCCTTT
This sequence comes from Rhineura floridana, assembly GCF_030035675.1. Classification (NCBI taxonomy): domain Eukaryota; kingdom Metazoa; phylum Chordata; class Lepidosauria; order Squamata; family Rhineuridae; genus Rhineura; species Rhineura floridana. Next base: position 83,865,540 of record NC_084487.1, read on the forward strand.
GAACCTCCATTATTATTATTATTATTATTATTATTAAAGATGTATTGCCTGCCCTTGAACTCAAAGGTCCCAGGGCACGTCACAATAGTTTAAATATACATAATTAAAAACAACCTAAAATCATACCACAAAAAACAGGGTGGTTCCTAAAAATACACATCTCAGGTGTCAAAGGCCTCCCCCCCAATTAAACACTAGCCCAGTGGTAGCCAATGTGGTGCCCTCCACATGATGTTGGACTACAGTCCCCATCATCCTTGACCATTGGTTATGCTAGCTGGGGCTGATGGAACCTGGAGTCCAAGACCATACGGAGGCAATAACCAATCAAGAGTCTCTCAGAAATGCACTGAAAGTTCCATAGGGTTTGGATGGGGTTGGAGATGACCTCCACAACCAATTAGATGCATGTATTTGAAATCATGCTTGTTGCTCTTCTGAGACTATGCTGTTCCCTCATTTTTGCCAGCAGTAGGCTAAAATAGCACGCAGCATGACCCTTTCTCCAGCCAGATAGCTTTATCTCTGTGTTTCTGGTGTTCATCACTTCTGTATAATTTTCTTTTTTAAAAAACATAGGGGTCTAAAGGAATTGTGGCAGTCTGCAACCAAAGCATGTTTGGTGCTGGTATCATTTCCCCGGGGGTGTGGGGGAGAAGAGAGACCTTAAACTTATTTTCTTGTTTCTGTTGAATTTTTGTGGGAAATGTAATGACGACATGGGATGGGGTGGCAGGGGGGAAAGTCAGATGGTGGTCCCATTAATTTAGCTTGCATGGAGTTATCTAGCCTTCTCATTGCATTGTTAACATTTGAATTTACTTCCTTCATACTTCTTCCCCTTTTGTTTTGTGATGCAGGTTTTTTTAAACTAGTTGAAAGTGATTGAAATACCTTTTTTCATAACAGCATAACAGCAGTATTATTAATACAGGAAGAATGCTGGCCAGATTTTAGGAAAAGTGTAGTACACAAAATATATTAAGGAACTGCAGAAGAGCCAGAGTTTTACCCCTACAATCTTCTGCATTTTTTCCTGTGAACCAATGCTTACTTACTCTAAAGTAAATCCTGCTGAATTCAGTGGGTCTTACTCTCAAGTAAGTGTACAAAAGATTGCAGCAATTCTATGTCTACTCAGAAGTAAATCCTATTAAATTCATTGGGGCTTGCTCCCAGGTAAATGGGGTTAGGATTACAGCCTTAACTGTAGATTAGATAGCAGTCTTCATATGGCCATAGCCCTTAAGTGTTTAGGGTTGCCAGGTTCAGGGCCTGAGACTGATCCTGTATCTTTAGGAGAAGAGAAAGCCAAGTGCAGGTGTTCTTGCAACTCTGTAATGGGAAAAACCACAAGGTGGAATTCTCCCTTCCCCCTGCACAGCTTTTAAAGATACAGAAGACCTCTTGGAGGCCAGGCCTGGCAACCTTCTCCTAAAGATACAGGATCATTCTCAGGCCCTGAGCCTGGCAACTCTATAAGTGTTAGGTTAGGGCTGGTATAGCACAGTGGGGAGGAGAGCCCGGCTGGGAGTCCAGAGTCTGTGAGCTCAAATTCCCACTCGTGTCTCCTGGGTGTAAAGGGCCAGCTGTGGGCAAGCTGCATAGTCCCAAGGAGCCCACTTGCCCCCCAGCTGGCCTGAGAATGATTCTGTATCTTTAAGAGAAGAAAAAAATTCAGCCAAGTGCAGTTTTTCTTGCAACACTGTAATGGGAAAAACCACAAGGTGAAATTCTCCCTTCCAACTTTTAAAGATACAGAAGACCTCTTGGAAGCCGGGGTGTGAGTGTGCGTATTTGAAGTTGGGTGGTCAGGACAGATTAGGGATTCTGTTGGTGTACCGCCCACCCCGCTGCTCAACAGTCTCCCTTCCTGAGCTAGCCGGGGTGGTCTCGGGGCTGATGTTGGAGTCCCTTCGGCTTGTGGTGCTGGGGGACTTCGACATCCATGCCGAGGCCGCCCTGTCGGGAGTGGCTCAGGACTTCATGGCCTCCATGACAACCATGGGTCTGTCCCAAGTAGTATCTGGCCCCACTCATGTTGCTGGCCACACCCTGGACCTTGTTTTCTGTGTGGAGGGGGATGATGGTGATCTTGGTGTGGAGTTTCTGTAGTTCCTTTGTCACAGACAGATCACTACCTGGTGGGGTTTAGACTCACTGGGACTCGGAACCTCTGCAGGGGTGGGGGACCAATTAGGATGGTCCGCCCCAGGAGGCTGATGGATCCAGATGGTTTCCTGATGGCTCTTGGGGATTTTCCTGCCACCTTGGCAGGCGATTCTGTCGAAGCTCTGGTTGACCTCTGGAATGGGGAAATGGCCAGGGCAGTGGACACGATCGCTCCTGAGCGTCCCCTCTCACGAAGTGGAGCCAAACCAGCCCCATGGTCTACCAAGGAGCTGGCGGTGATGAAACGAATGAGACGGAGACTAGAGCGATGTTGGTGGAAGACTCGGAGCCAGTCTGACCGAACACGGGCTATAGCCTATTTGAAGGCCTACTCCGTGGCAGTGCGGGCAGCAAAGAAATCATTCTTTTCTGCCACAATTGCATCTGCGGGGAGCCGTCCAGTGGAGCTGTTTCGAGTGGTCAGGGGTCTTTTACATTCTGGCCCCTGAAAGGGTAATATAGACCACTCAACAGCCCGCTGTCAAAAGTTTGCACGGCACTTTGCAGATAAAGTCGCTCAGATTTGTTCCAACTTAGATGCTATAATTGATACAGTCTCAGGGGATGTAACTTTGGCTCCTGTCTGTCCAATAATGATCGATTTTTTTCAATTTGTACAGCCCAAGAATGTGGACAAGATCCTTGGAGAGATGAGAGCCACCATATGTCTGCTAGACCCTTGCCCTTCCTGGCTTATAAAAAGTGCCAGAGAGAGACTGGCTGAGTAGGTGAAGGGAGTGGTTAATGCCTCCTTACATCAAGGCAGAGTCCCAGGTTGCCTAAAGGAGGCAGTTGTAAGGCCTTTGTTAAAAGAGCCCTCCCTGGATAATGGATAATTACCGGCCAGTGTCCAATATTCCATTTTTGGGTAAGGTAATAGAGTGTGTGGTGACCTCCCAGCTCCAGGGATTCTTGGATGAAACAGATTATCTGGATCCATTTCAGTCTGGTTTCAGGCCTGGTTATGGGACAGAGACGGCTTTGGTCACCTTGGTGGACGACCTACGCAGAGAACTGGACAGGGGGAGTGTGTCCCTGTTGGTTCTGCTGGACCTCTCAGCGGCTTTCGATACCATCGACCATGGTATTCTTCTGGGCCGCCTTGCTGGGATGGGACTTGGGGGCACTGTTTTGTAGTGGCTCCGTTCCTTCCTGGAGGGAAGAACCCAGAAAGTGGTGCTGGGGGATTCCTGTTCGACCCCTTGGCCGTTGGCCTGCGGGATCCCTCAGGGCTCAGTTTTGTCCCCTATGCTATTTAACATCTACATGAAACCGCTGGGAGAGGTTGTCCGGGGGTTTGGGGTTCGGTGCCATCAGTATGTTGATGACACCCAACTGTATTTCTCCTTTCCACCTAATTCCAAGGAAGCTGTCTCGGTTTTAAACCAATGTCTGGCGTCAGTGGTGGACTGGATGAGGGTGAACAAATTGAAGGTTAATCCAGACAAGACAGAGGTGCTCCTGGTCAGTCATAAGGCGAATCAGGGAATAGGGATACAGCCTGTGCTGGATGGGGTTACAGACACAGGTTCGCAGTTTCAGTGTGCTCCTGGACTCAGCGTTAAATTTGGAGTCCCAGGTTTCTGCGGTGGCCAGGAGTGCTTTTGCACAGTTAAGATTAGTGTGCCAACTGAGCCTGTTCCTTCAGCCGTATGATCTGGCCACGGTGACACATGCCTTAGTTACATCCCGTTTAGATTACTGTAACGCGCTCTACGTGGGGCTGACTCTGAAGACTGCTCGGAAACTTCAGTTGGTACAATGTGCTGCAGCCAGAATGTTAACTGGGGCTGGTTACAGGGACCATACTACCCCCCTGTTAAAAAAGCTCCACTGGTTGCCAGTCTGTTTCCGGACACAATTCAAAGTGCTGATGATGACCTATAAAGCCCTATACGGCTTACGTCCAGGTTATTTATCAGACCGTATCTCCCTGTATGAGCCTGCCCGGGCCCTGAGATCCTCAGGAGAGGCCCTTCTCTCAATGCCCACATCTTCTCAAGTACGACTAGTGGGGACGCGTGAGAGGGCCTTCTCAGTGGCTGCCCCTAGACTTTGGAATTCTCTTCCTAGGGAGGTAAGAATGACCCCCTCCTTGCAGTCCTTCTGCCGACAAGCAAAGACCTTTTTATTCCAACAAGCCTTTGGAATTGAAAGCTGTTAAGAAAAGGGTGTGAAGGGTGCTGCATTGCTAATGTCTATTATATTGTTTTTAAACTAGTTTTAAACTCTTTTAGCTATATGTGTGTATGGTTTTAATATTGGAAATAGCTTAATTTTATTTTAATGTAGACTCTGTATGTTTTTAATTATATGTATTTTTCTCTGGAAGCCACCATGAGTTCCAGTTTTGGAAAAATGGCGGGGTATAAATAAAGACAATAAGAAGAAGAAGAAGTTGGGATCGACTTGAAGGCAGTCAATTTCCATTTTTATTCCTACTCACTGGCCCTTCATACAGATTTTTCTGTGCTAAAGCAACATGCTGGTAACAGATGACAAAGCAGCCATGAACAAACTAAACCTAGTTAAGGCTGGATTTTATTTAACCTGTACAGTGAGCTAATGTTGTCTGGATCTATTAATTATTACCTCCATCATTTCAAGCAATGTAGCAAACAACAACTCTTAATAAGGAACCTTTTAGGGTCTATTGTTATTGTCACTGTTTTTGTTTTCTAGATTTTCTTGTTTTTTAAAGGGTACCAGCGGTGTTGGGATGGAAAAGTGCAGAATAATTAACTGTTGTACAAAGAAAATTTAGGAAAAGGTACATAACAAATATTTTATTCTCAAATTAAGGAAATAGCATCAAGTAAACGGCATTAATCTTTTCTCTTACAATCATCAACACTGATGCAATGTCATAGCTCTTATACCTACCTGAAAGAAGTCCAGTTGTAAGTTCTTCCCAGACACTTTTCAAGTAATTTTTGTGTGTACCCTGATTGGGTCTGAAGGAGGAGTAAGGTCATTTATTCCACATCTGTTTTTTCTCTGTGCAGCGGGGTCTGTAATGTAAACTATGTAATTAACATGCTTATGTAGACTTGTAATAATCCAAGTGAATGCATCATGCCAGTACTGTTTTTGTGTTTTAAAAAGCCCAATATGCAAGGTGAAATACATTATGACCCCACCACTAGTTAGCTGCCTGGTCACTGTGCCAGTTCCATCAGCCAACAGCTGCCAATGTACTAGAAAAACGGGTTATGAAGCCAAGGCAAGATAGGAATTGCAGCAAGAGCAAAGTTGTAGTTGGTAATGCACTAGGTGTTGCTAGGTTCAGAGAAGGAATGTAACAAGAATCAAAGAGAATAAGTAGTTTATGGACGAGTATTTGGTTTAGGTACCAAGTCAGGAGTAATAATCAGAGTAAATCCAGGCAGCAGCTTTATAATAACTTGATCTGAAGCAACACATTGTTAGGATATTATAGTGTGCTTTTCCAGTTTCACCCAGAATGACCTGCTATTATAACTTCTGTGCTTTATCCAGTTAAAGTGAGTACTTCCAATATGCTCCTAGGTACCTGATTAGGCTAAGCAAGAACAGGGTTTTACATTTCAGTCTACTCTTGACATGCAGAGTAGTAGTTATAAAAATGAAATGACAAAATAATAAAATATACAAAAAAGCAGCAAGATACAAAGAAGGGGGAAGAAGTAGGATCTTTTTTTTAAAAAAGCCATTACTCATGTAACTCCCCAAAGTAAAACAAATGTACCAACAGATACGTGTAACCACATTAAGCACACATTATTAAGTGAACTGTAGACAATACTGGGCTGCTTTCAACAGTGGTTTGGAAGCTGTATTAGTGTGCTACAGTTTGTCTACCTATTGTCAAATGATATCCTTCTGGCTCCTTACAGAATGAACTGGCTGCCTTCTCAGTTTCTTGCAACTGAAGCTGCTTGTCTTTAACATACATGTGTAGGCCAGCATACTTAGTGAATATGTTTTGAAATGAGCTTATGGGAAGCATCAGAATGGCATGGGGGGTATTTTCAATTTAACATTGCGGAATGTGAAAAATCCCTGCTGGCTATAGTATACAGCCACTCTCATGTATAATCTCTATCTATACAAGTTCTGCACTACCAAAAATCCATTCCAATCGGGCTTCAGGACTGGGCATGGAACTGAAACAGCCTTGGTCGCTCTGGTGGATGATATGAGGAGGGCGTTAGATAGGGGAGAACATACTTTCCTCGTCCTCCTAGATCTCTCAGCGGCTTTTGATACCGTTGACCATGGTATCCTGTTAAATCGCCTGAAGAGTTTGGGAATAGGGGGCACTGTTTTACAGTGGTTCCGTTCCTATCTCTCAGGCAGGTACCAACGAGTGGCATTGGGGGATGAGGTTTCAGACCCTTGGCCTCTTAACTGTGGTGTGCCACAGGGTTCTATCCTCTCCCCCATGCTATTTAACATCTATGTGAAGCCGCTGGGTGCCATCATCAGGAGTTTTGGGCTGCAGTGTCACCAGTATGCAGATGACACTCAGCTCTATCTCTCATTTAAATCCTCACCAGAGTTGGCTGTGAATACTATGTCCAAGTGCCTGGAGTCAGTAAGTGGATGGATGGGCGAGAACAGACTGAAGCTGAACCCTGACAAGACCGAAGTACTGCTCGTGGGTGACAAAAGAAGGTTGGGAGATATCGACTTGGTGCTTAATGGGGTCAGATTACCCCGAAGGACCAGGTCCACAGCCTAGGGGTCATCCTTGACTCCCAGCTGTCCATGGAGGCTCAGATTTCGGCAGTGAGCCGGGCAGCTTGGTATCAATTGCATCTGATACGAAGGCTGAGACCCTACCTTCCTGCACATCAGCTCCCACGAGTGATACATGCCCTGGTCTCCTCTCACTTAGACTACTGTAACGCGCTCTATGTGGGGTTACCCTTGAAAACAGTTCGGAAATTGCAGCTGGTACAGAATGCGGCAGCATGTTTGATCACACATTGTCGCCGCTGGGAGCATATTACCCCGGTGTTAAGAGATCTGCGCTGGTTACCAGTTGTTTACCGGGCCCAATTCAAGGTGTTGATTTTGACCTTTAAAACCCTATACGGTTTCAGCCCAGTTTATCTGAAGGAACGCCTCCAGCATCACCAATTATGCCACCTAACAAGATCAGCCACACAGGACCTTCTCTCGGTCCCACCAGTCAGAACAGCTAGGCTGGTGCGGACCAGAGAGAGGGCATTCTCGGTTGTGGCCCCCACTCTCTGGAATTCTCTCCCTTTCGATCTCCGTCATGCCTCCTCCCTGATGGGTTTTCGCCGGGCCTTAAAAACCTGGCTATTCAGGCAGGCCTACAGAATCCTCGGGGTGGTTGAGTATTAATTGATGTTTAGATTATTTTTGTACTGCTGATTATATATTGTATTTTATCTTGGTTGCTGTAACTCACCTAGAGTGTCCGTTAATTCGGACAGATAGGCGACTAACAAATAAAATTTATTATTATATTATTATTCTCCATTCATGAAATAAGATGGTCCAGGGAGATAAGCAAGACCATTAGTTGGTGGTCCTTGTGTTATGGAATCTACTGCCTATTACAGAGGCCACATTGTTTATCTAGTGTGGTGTGCATCATATGGAACAAATAACTCCAGTGTTATTTAATTGACATTGGCTGTCTATTTGTTTCTAGGCCCAACTCAAATGCTTATTTTGCCCTTTAAAACCATAAATGGTCTAGGACTGGACTAGGGTTGCCAGGCTCAGGGCCTGAGACTGATCCTGTACCTTTAGGAGAAGAGAAAGTCAGCTAAGTGCAGGTGTTCTTACAACACTGTAATGGGAAAAACCATAAGGTGGAATTCTCCCTTCCCCCTGCACAACTTTTAAAGTTACAGAAGACCTTTTGGTGGCACACTGGTTGGGAAAGGCTGGGTTAAGGTGTTGGACTACAACCTGGGAGACCAGGGTTCGAATCCCCACATAGCCATGAAGCTCACTGGGTGACCTTGGGCCAGTAACTGCCTCTCAGCCTCATGAAAACCCTATTCATAGGGTTGCCATAAGTCGGAATCGACTTGAAGGCAGTACATTTACGTTACTCTTCACCTCAGTTAATCAAAATTAAATTGAATTGAAGACACTGATTTGTTTAAAAAATGGCAAGTATCCACATGGTACAAAAAAACCTCTACTATATAAATAACACTAAATTATGCATGTTGTTTAATGAAGATTATAAAACATGTCAGCCAAAGAAGAAAAACAACATATGGGTGAGCATAATCCATTCATGGGTTTATGAACCAAATGTCCCCGAGTATGTATAATGCCTATGATTCCTGAGTGATGGATTTTACATTGGATCAGTAATCTAGCTAAGAGCTATATAAAAACATCATATGTAGTTTGATGGTTCCTCATTGACTATACATTCAAGGATAGCTTTGTTTGTTCCAAAAATATATCACACTCATGAAACTTATTCCGTATATGCTACTTTCAGGTAGACAAGTGAAAGCAATTGGTGTAAAATTGATAAACCCTTTTAATTTAAACAGTGCTCTATATTTGACATGAGTTACAGTAGGGCCCCGCTTTACAGCACTTCACTAATGCAGCGGTCTCAATTAGACGCAATTAGACTAAAGCCCCACTCATACAGCGCTTGTTCTGCTTTTACAGCGGTTTTCGGGCATCGCGCACCATTCTATTCAATGAGTTCCGCTTTTTGGCTTTCGCATTTTGGTGGGAGTCCAGAACATAACCCGCAGTATGAGTGGGGCCCTACTGTACAGCAATTAATAAACAATTTCTAAAGTGTAGGGCACAAGGAGAAAGAGTCACAGAATGTAATAGAAAAAAGAAACAGAATAAATATAATCTAAAATAACCTGAATATCCAAAGAAAATAAGGTTAAAACAACAAACTATGTGGTGGGATGAGCTCATAATTCTGGACTGATGAAGTTCCAAATATGAATTTCCCCTTATTTCCTACTACATTTGTCCCTTGGAAGCTTTACTTTTGCAACTTTGACTTCATCTTCTTCCACACACCTCCTGCTCCTGCATTTGACTCCATCCATTTGTTTTGACAGCCACATAAACCTAGGAAAAGAGCTCTATCATTGCTTAAGAGCTTAGGCATTACAATCTAATAGAGCAATAAGGAAATGGTTCAGCAACTCTATAGTATTTCTCTTCAGTGAAATTAACTCATCAACAAAACCTTGAGCTAATTCATATTAAACACTTACTAAGCAGCAGAGAGATGATGGCAGAGCTTTCAGCTATTTTTGTAATTATTTTACCAATTATCTACAGCAGTGGTTCCTAACGTTGGGGCCGGGACACCCAGGGGGGCCGCGAAGTAATCCAGAGGAGGCCGTGAACAGTAAAGAAATGAATTATTTATTAATTTTTTTAAAAAGTCTTCCCTCCTTCTACACTGTCTGCTTTCCACTGCCGCTGCAAATGACACCTCCCCCTTGCTCCAAATGAGAGGGGAGGCCTTTTGCTGAAGCACCAGAGCGTCTTTCAGGTGCACTAAGGGCAGGCATCTGCCTATAAAATACATGGCAGATGCCAAAGGAGGCTGAGGGTGGAGCTACCAGGAAGAAGAGGGGATTACTATCACTGATTCCTGTCTCCTTGCACTGCTGCTACTGGCAACTTAGAATGAGAGGAGAGGGCTTTTTGTGAAGCAAAAAGAAGCAAGCCTGCAAAGAAAGGCTGATTTCCCACTTCCTTCCTGGCAGCCAGCCTGCCTCCCTGGGAGTAGGGGGTCACAAAAAAAGTTCAGCTTATAAAGGGGGTTCCGTGCTCATAAAGGTTGGGAACCACTGATCTACAGTATATGTAGGACACCCTATCACAAAGTTGTTAGTGAGGCTCTCAAAAGTCCTTGTATCTATTTCCAATCTAGAGCATAGGTCTACATTTGCTTGTATACAGAGAGGGCTATCACCTCTAGTTTCGATACCTCTGAAATATTTTGATGGCACTTTCTACCCCTCATTCCAATTCTTCTTAACCATTAGGAAAGAAGGCCTATCAAACAAAAAACAGAGGTGAATGGGGCATAGAAAGTTGAGGGGGGGGGAAGAAAAACACATAGTGGGATATGCCTGTTTATATGTGTAGATTTTTGTTTATTGACATTTTCTACCTTCTAATTCTCTCAGCAAAATGCGAGCAACAAATTCACTCAGGATGTCAGATACTAGAAAATGAAAGGCTCAAATACCACATTTTCAAATCACACAGCCACCTAAGCTCCCATGGGGGCTTCTGTGCTTTTTTTAAAAAGCCAAGGTCCAAAAAGTGCAGGAGCCTCCACAGAAGGCTTCCCAGGGTCAGAAATGAGGATGGGGGTGTGGAGTTAGCACACTTGTGCATGCTTTCCTTATGTGTTGGTTTAAACCCTATCCAGAACCCCTATAATAATCAGAATGTTAAGCATCCTTGGAGAAATATATATCTGAATGAGTTACAAATAGCAAGGTGGTATCCGACTTCACTGATTGTTGGACTAATGCAAGTGAAACATTTCCCACATGCATTCATCAAAAACTCATTTTTCCACCAATAGCAAACAGCCTGTGCCTACATTATATGATTTTAGTGCATTTATGTTTTGAGAACACACAGAGAGAAATCTATTTATACACTAGTCCCCAGAAAGTACATAAAGAAACTACACATTCTTCTTGTTTATTTTATTTCTAATATATTCTTATCCTAATAAATAGTTTTTAGAAAACAGTTTCAATCTAATAATTGAATATGTGTAGGATATCTTGTTAATATAAGATAATTTTGAAGTCCAGGTGGTGAAAAAGATGTATACATAAATATAACTATGCTATGCAGAAAAAGGCAGAAAGTCCATGGACAAGTTTGAAAATAGGTACCATTGAAAGGAAAAATATGTAGGATTTGTGTGGCCTTCTGAAATAGACAGTAAATAACGGTTTAATTCATGAAGCAATGCTGTCATTATTCAGCTATTTTAATGCTAAACTTGAACAAAAAAAGTCCATTTTAGTATTTGTGCCTGATCAGGAATTTCTAGCTAATGTTAATATGGTGGGGGGAGGGAATTGTATCCTAGATATTTACTTTTTTACCAGACTGAAACAAACATATTTTAGATAGGTCGACCTCAAGTTTTGTTTTGTTTTAAATTGGCACCAATTTATAAATGCAAATAAACTGTACAGCCTAAACATGTGGGCATTCTCTGGTAACCAACAGGAAAATGCCACTTTTGAAATTGTTCTCTAAACTACAGTAGGGCCCCACTTTTCGGCATTCCGCTAATATGGCAGCTTTCAATTAGAGTAAGGCCCCACTCATACAGCACTTGTTCCGCTTTTACAGAGTTTTTCAGGCATCGGGTGCCATTTTATTGACGGAGTTCTGCTTTTCAGCGGGTTTGGAACGTAACCCGCCATATGAGTGGGGCCCTACTGTATATGTAAGAACAGCTATCTTATTTGTACCCCACTTTCCCCTCCAAAACAAAGCCCAAAGCAGATGACATAATCATGCAAAAACAATAACAATAAAAAGATCTATAAACTTTCAATTCATACTTAGAAAACACCAGTTCAGTTAACAAACAATACAGATTCATAAGCAATATACATTATATAACATACAACTTATAAATTAGCCCAAAATATACACACTTCTATTTCTACTCCAACAGAAAACAGCCCATGTAGATATGTATGATTACAAATTTTTTAAAATAAATTAATAAAAAATATTTATGGGCCCTATGTAGAGCACATTACATTATTACATTAATATAATAATGTTAATTAGTTGATTATAATTAATTATATTTACATTACATTAGTCTACCCTGCACTACTAGTTAGTGCCAAGTCCAGAAAAAACTCCAAGTTGAGAACTAAATACCATAACACATTAAGGATTTAATGAAGATGTAGAATAGATTGTTGTTTTGTAAAGTACATGTCTTGCCATTGTTTATGTTATATTGGCTAGTTGTAAGCCTTTTCAGGATACAGACTACTCCAAACAATGGAGTTAGAAATATGATTAATATTGTAAGATCAGGTGTGTAGTAGATACGCCTGGGGTCCACATGCGTTCATATGAACAAATTTTGACCAAGAGGTTGCAGAACTTGATATTGGTAAGCTTTTTTTGCACTTTATATACTTATGTATATTTTAACATATGGTTACTTGCTTTCCATATACTGTTTTTTACAGGTTATTGAAAAAGCTTTTATATACCAGTATCTACTGGACAGTTGAATTTCTGGACCAAAATTAGTGAGCAAAAGAGAAAATCTCACTTCATCAAGCTGCACACTTTGAACCTAGCCCTACAGTGATGTCTCAAGCCATTAGACTGCTCAAACCAATAGAACAGCTATTTAAAATAGTACACACACCTAAAAAATTATCACATACCGGTATATAAAATTCTCTATGATATAATGACTGACACTTTGGACTCTTTAAAAAATCACTATGAGAATCAGACTTGAGCCACAAACCTTGAGAAAAACAGCTATTTATATCTGTATCAGCAAAAATAAAATAAAATATCACAAAGATACTACGTAAGTGGCATTAAATGTTATTCAACACATCAGTAATAACATGACTAAGACACCAGTGATGCATGGCAATCTCTGGGGTAACCTGCTGAGACAATGAATGCATTATTAACTAATACTTGCAACTGACCACAACGTTTACACATTTGTTAAATACTTCTTTATGAATTATGTGTACACATGGGGAGGAGGGAGGGGGGGAGGAAGGGGCTCTTTTGCTTAAGATCGTTTGTATGCAGTACTGAAAATAAGCACATAAAAACTGTTTAAAAAGTGAAAATCTTATTCACCAAACTGAAAGATTATTTCAAAATGAATAATATATAAAACATCTTATTGCCTCATTACAGAGCCATTACATCTCTGAATAATTCGTGGCCACAGAACTAATTGTAATTAGAATCCTTCTGTACGCATTGAGATATGATTAAAAGGTTAACTTATAAAAGTGGAAAAATAAAGTGTCTAGCATCCACAAAATGCAAGAAAAAGAGGTGAAAAACCAGATGCTGAAAAGATATTTATTATTATGTACAAAAGTACTAATAAAAATATATGCCAAATTTTTTTTAAAATAGCAAAAGCTTAGGAAATGCTCTGTAGAAGCTCAAAGCCCAACGCGTTTCAGCTTGTGCAACCAAGCCTTCATCAGGGGCTAGAACAAAAAAGAATTTCTTTATATATATACAAACACACAGTTAAAATTACATACATCTTATTTAAATCATCTAAAATTATATGAAAAATACTTAACACACATTGATTTTTCATCAAAATACTGTAGCCAGCTCTTACTAACAGTTTTGTAACTTCTGTTGTGTGGAGAATATCCTAAGTTAAATATAACTCTGTAGCATATAATGAGTTTAACCTTTTTGGGCACACCTGCCCGTAATTGAAAATACCTCTGCTTTCTAAATTAAAGGCAACAGGTTAAATTCCTCATTCAACCCATTTGGAATCATGGTGTCTAGTTCCAAAATCCAATGTAATTCCCTACGTAATAGGATGTCTATATTTCTTCCATATACCTTTTCCAAAACCCAAAACTTACACTCTGTTATAGAATGAGGACATTGATTGTAATGATCTACAAGAGGGGCCCCTCTTCTGTTGTTCCTTAAATTACTCCAATGTTCCCCTATCCTTATTTTTATCATTCTTGTAGTTTGTCCTATGTACAGTTTTTTACAGCCACACTGTATAACATAGATAACTCTATCTGTATTACATGTAGAAAAGTGTCTTAGATGATATTTCCTCTGATTAGTGGGATTCACAAATTCTGTCATCTTGCTAGTATTTTTGCAAAAAATGCAGCGCCCACAAGGGTGATGACCCAGGGGAGAAGTTGCACCTGGGAGTAAATTTTGCCTCAATTGTGCTCCACCTCTAAAATCACTTTTCACTAAAATGTCCCTAAGATTCCTAGTTCTTTTATATGAGATTTTTGGAGGTTCCTGACACCCTTCAACATGCTCTACTATATGCCAATGCTTTCTTATACTGTCCTGTATCTTGTTGGTAATATGATCAAATGTTAGTATACAATTCAAACGAGTAGATATTTTTTGTGGTGGTTTTTTTAAAAGTTCTTCCCGTTTTTTATTAGCTACTTTTTTAAAGTTATTTTCAATAATAGGGAGTGGATATCCTCTATTCCATAGCTTTTTTTTAAGGATAAGGATTCTGACACAAAATCTTCTTCTGTAGTACAATTACGTTTTATTCTAAGGAATTGTCCATGAGGTAAGTTCTCTCTTAGTACTTTGGGATGTGAACTATCATATTTTAAAGAACTTGGAAAAGTTACTTTTTTGAACTACAACTCCCATCAGTCCAATCCAGTGACCATGCTGGCTGGGGCTGATGGGAGTTGTAGTTCAAAAAGTAACTTTTCCAAGCTCTGCTCCCAACGATATACGAATCATGATCAGCCATATTTGACATGTTCATCCATGTGGGACTATTAAGCATTTTATAAGATAACTTTATAAGATAACTTTGAGCAGATATTCCAAAGTTTATATCGGATTGATTGATTGATTGATATCCTGCCCTTCCTCCCAGCGGGAGCCCAGGGCAGCAAACAGAAACACTAAAACACTTTAAAACATCATAAAAACAGACCTTAAGATATATTAAAACAAAACAAGGTTAAGGGCCAGCATGTATGTAGCACTGCAGTTATTATCATGTTCACTGGCCCTACTCACTTATCCACTTTCCATGCATTTTAAGGTCCTGCCTGCGTTGATTTCTGTGTATTCAAGCCAGCATACATAGGGTCTGGTTGCACATATTAATCAGCTGATCATCGGAGGTTGCAAAGCCCTGTACAGAGCATTTTGCAAGACCTGGCAATCAAGCCCAGTGAACAACGCTCCACAGACTCAGCTGATCATCGAATCTTGTGAAGCTCTGTGCACAGCATTTTGCAAGATCAGCTGGTTGTCTGAGTTTACTGAGCCCATATATGATATCAGGTCTCGGGCAGGTGTGTGTGGTTTGGCTGAATATGCCTCAAGGGCCAAATGGGGCAGCCTGGTAAGTCTAATTAGGTGCCTGGGCCCAAGGTCCATAATAACCTTAAAATCTATAGAAATTGGTGTAGCAGAAACAGGAACTCCAGCAACTTTTCTTTTTCTTTCCTATTCGTTGCAGAAAAAGGGGGGAAAGTGGCTTAGGCTTAGGCCATTTTGTGTAATTATTCTAGGCAAGGCATAAAAAAACCATTAGAAGTATCTCTACTTATATTCCTTCCTGCTTGCTCTATTAACAGTTACTGTGCAATGGTGCACATAATTAATTATGCTTCATGTCTATATTTACATGTGATTATTTTTGCAGTAAAGTTATGATAACATGACATCTGCAGAAGCTGCAGGGTATGAAATTAATTTCCAACACTTGTTAAGACAGTGAGAAATCCATGCAGGCCAACAGGCTCTCTTTTTCTTTTCTTTTCTTTTCTTCACTTAATAAACAGAACACAAGGTCAGACACTAAAAATAAACCTTCTTCCATATACTGCAAGCTTTGAAAAAGACCCTTAAAAAAAAAGGTATCCTCAAGATAGTGAAATACCTGCTAGGTGTTCTCAAAAGTTAATTCCTGCTAGAAGGCTACAGAACAGCAAGTTCCTGAGAGATGGCAAGCGATTAAAACTGACAAGATTTTTGATCTATGGAACCTGAGATAGCAGGATTTCTATCAAATTCAGTCCCTTACTGATTCTCAGGAAAAGAGCTGACAGCACATTCAGGATTCAACAATGAGTGTGCTGTGCTGTGCTACCAAGCACTTGCTGAGTGCCTTGAAATCCGGGAACCGGGAGTGAGGGGAAGGAATCAGAATGATGAACAATGTGCAACCATTGTAATGGTTTTTTAAAAAATAAATTAAAGACCCAGAAGGACTGTATGAACCTCATAAAAGTGGATTCACTCAGAAAGCATTTTATTTGTCTCTAACTCTTAGCTCCCTGCATACGTGGGAGCTCTAATGAGCACACAAGGAGCTCTTGGACATGCAGGATTCACCAACAGATGGGTGGTTTCCACATGTATTTATTTATTAATAGTCATATCCCAAACCTTCAGTCCTAAGGGAGCTTTATTTATTTATTAAAATTTATTAAAGTCAGCAAAACAATAGAACAGTATACAATAAGGCAAATCACATAAGAGCACAACCAACCAGCAGCGTTAGAGCAAGGAAAGGAATGGAAGGTACAGATAACATCAGCACCCAAAAGCTTTCTTTTGGTTGTCACTGGGCCAAGAGACCTTTTTAGAAGGATATTCCACAACTATGTCTCCATAATTGAAGGAATTTCTCTCAACTACCCCCTCACTTCACAACCCTTAGTTACTTCCAGAAACAAAATGGTAACTAATTTAATTAGAATATGAACACAGTAGGCATACCAGCCTCAGCTAGTAAAACACACTCCTGGCCATCACTACCACCTGGATATCCAGAAGCATTGCCAAAATGCAAAGAACCCAAACCAGAACAGGCTGGTCCAGAATCGCAGATCTGCTCCTCAACCAACAATACTCCATCATGTCCGGATAAAGCTTCAACTCCATCCAGTCCATTACCAAGTATGGAATATTTGAGATTAGCCAGTAATTATTCAGTTGTAAGGAATTTTATGAAAAGACCTTTTTCAACAAGGGTTGTCTATAGCCTCTTTAATATAGATTATATATTAAAAATATAATATATAATATAATATATACCTCCACAATCCAACAAGCCACCCTAGCTCTGTCACATCGCACAGTCTGGAAAGATATGAGTCAAGTATGAGTAGTGTAGCCCCCACTATGCCAAAAATCTTCTCTACATTCTCAAAGATATCCATGGGAACATGCAATGATGGCAGCATGGATACATCCTACACCAACCCAATACTTATGACGTCAAAGGTGAAGCAATTATAAGCAACTATATGTGCTACATACTTCACAAAATAATGATGCTGAGGCAATCAATGTCACTCCACCTCCACCAGCTTAGACAGAGAGACTGTGAGACCATGTGTGTATGTGTGTTGTGACATACTAGAATCCCTATCATGCTTCAAGAGCCAACACCAGGTACATACTATTCAAAATTGGAAAGCTGTAGGATATGACCTAAAGAGGACTGCATGGAAAGGAGCTGGAACCTTGAAAATACAGCAACACCAACTAATTGAGTGTAGGCTGCCACTTCTGCACCAAGAAACCAGGCAGATAGAAATGTGAGAAAATTCCCCCACACAAAATACCCGCACCTGTCCAGAGTCTCTGAAATGTATCCACGACAGCATGCTCATCCAGAATCAGAACTTGGATGATCTACCATTTACTGGTTTGGCTTTCAGCAACAAAATCAGACCTAATGGGATGTTGATATAGCAGTTAGGAAAATGGAACCAGAATGGTGAACATCATGAAGATGCCCCTCCCTCTCATTTCTGTAACTCCCCCCATTCCATTTGCTCCTGTTTTGGGCTCCACATTTCTCTCTCTCTCCCTCTCCCTCTCGCACACACTCACACACCAGCTCCACCTGGCCAATACCGCAAACACATAATAATCCAGACAAGACTCAATCCAGACAAGACTGAGGTGCTGCTAGTGGGTGGTTCTTCTGACCGGATGGTGGATGTCCAACCTGTCCTGGATGGAGTTGCACTCCCCCTGAAGGAGCAGGTTTGTAGCTTGGGGGTTCTCCTAGAACCACCTCTGTCACTTGAGGCTCATGTAGCCTCGGTGGCACGGAGTGCCTACTACCAACTTCGGTTGGTGGCCCAGCTACGCCCCTATCTGGACAGGGATAACCTGGCTTCAGTTGTCCATGCTCTGGTAACCTCCAAGTTAGATTACTGCAATGTGCTCTACGTGGGGCTGCCTTGAAGATGGTTCGGAAACTGCAGCTTGTGCAAAATGCAGCGGCCAGATTGGTAACAGGGACCAGACGGTCCAAACATATAAAACCGATTCTGGCCCGCTTGCATTGGCTGCCTGTATGTTTCTGAGCTCAATTCAAGGTGCTGGTTTTATCCTATAAAGCTTTACACGACTTGGGACCACAATACTTGATGGAACGCCTCTCCCGATATGAACCCACCCGTACACTACACTCAACATCTAAGGCCCTCCTCCGGGTGCCTACTCCGAGGGAAGCTCGGAGGATGGCAACAAGGGAGAGGGCCTTCTCAGTGGTGGCCCCCAAATTATGGAATGATCTCCCTGACGAGGTGCGCCTGTGTCCTGTTCAGAGCAGGATTCACGAGGCTGAGACGAGGGTGCAATCAATTCTTGTTTTATTAAAGTAAATGATACATCAAAGGCAGTGCGCCTCATAAGAAACCCTATGCTAACTCACTACAATTTCCTAACTACACTCTAGACATGCTCTGCAACGTGTGGAAGGAGTTGATTCAGCGCCCAATTCTGAATGTGGCAGACTTAAATAGGGAAGGTCTTCGAGCGTAACCTCTCACTCCTGCGCACACACGTCCTCTGCCCCATCCGCTTCTCCAGACGTCGTGTGCGCGGCAAAGGGGGACGAACATCCAAAGCCTCATCGGACAGAACAGGTTCCTTATCGGCAGGTTGGGGAGCAGCAGGCGGGAAAGTGTCGGGCATCTCTAGGACCCTGCTTGTTGAAGGAGGAGTTACTGCTTTCTCCGGAGCATTTCTTAACGGTCCTGGAGGTGTGCTTGGAGGCTGAGGGCTGTCTCCTCAGAGGGCAGGGCTATCCATGGGAACTGATGGGGCGGCAAGCTCACTTTCCTCCTCAACGTTGGGACTAGCCTCAACAACAACTGGAACGTCCATGCTTTCTAACTGCTGTGGCACCTGAAACTCATGCCTTCCTCCTCCCCGCTCCTCATGAGAGGGCCTGGGCTCAACAGCCTGGCGCCATCACTGTTATCTTTTCAGCACCAGGTCAAGACTTTCCTTTTCTCCCAGGCATTTTAGCATGTGTTTTTAAATTGTGTTTTAACTTGTTTTTAAAAGATGTGTTTTAAATTTGTATATTTGTTTTTAATGTTTTTAGTTACTGTAAACCTCCCAGAGAGCTTCGGCTATGGGGCGATATACAAATACAATAAATAAATAAACACATATTTATTCATTTATTGAAAAATTGTACAGAGAGTGGCACATATAAACAAGTAATGTCCCCCAAACTGAACAGGATCCCACATGTCAGCCACATCCTGTCAGCAAGTGTAAGGACATACCAAGCTGGACTTTATCGTATATTCAGTGTGTGTCTGCAAAGAATAAAAGGTTAAATGTGAACAAATAATATTTATGCATAGACCTTTTACAAAAATAAATGATGGTTTTATTGAACTCTGATTAGTTTAAGCATTTAACATTCTTTTCTGAATACTGTACCACAACCTATTGGCTTCTCTCTCTCTGAAAGAAACAGTACTGCTATTATTCAAAATACCACTGAACTGCATCTATGGTGCTTGAGTCATATTACCGGAAGCTTGCAGTGATAAAAATTCAAAAGATGGAGTTGTTGTGCTGTGAGTAAATGTCTGCAGCATGCATTTAAGGGGCATATAATTTATCATATGAAGCCAAACAGTTTTTCACCAAGTGTAAGTTCATTAAGCAAATGTCCACTTAAAAAGCCTAATACAAAGAGTATTACTAATCTAATTGGTCTTATCTTACAACAGAGCTGGGGGGTATATTGATCCTTTAAAAATGTTTATTAAAATAATGCTCATTTAATAACTATAAAAAACTCATACAAGCAAAGAAAAATATTGGCTTATCTTATCAAGCCAGACAAAGAGGGGAAAGGTCATAGCTCATTGGTAGAGCATCTGCTTTGCCTACAGAAAGTCCCAGGTTCAGTCCCTGGCATCTCCAGGTAGGACTAAGAAAGAAGCCTGCCTAAAACCATGGAGAGCCGCTTCCAGTCAGAGTACACAATACTGAGCTAGCATCTGACTCGGAAACATAGCTTCCTATGTTCCTAATGAAAGCTTCAATCCTTATTGGTAGTGGTTTTTCTTCGTTTTTCAAAAAGAAGCTACAAAAGCAGTAAAAGAATGACGTTTTTAACAAGGATGTTTAATTTTACTATCTATGAAATATTCCTAAAATGTTGATTAAAAAACACAATTGCCTTTGTATGACGTATGAATCTTTGTTATAGATTCATAGGGAAAGGGAGATAGTATTGTTCTAGTGAAAACAGCAGCATTCAGAAGTATGGTACACCTAGAATCCACAAATATTAAAAGAAAATAATGAACAATGCTAGGAATGAAGACAAATTATATTCACTGTTCTTCAAGAGAAAAACAAGTGACATTCTTGGGTGATAAAGTGCTAGCTTTTCTGATGCCAAGGCAAAGCCCACAGTTCCCACAGCTGACTCAGACAAGGGATAAAGAGAGATCTAATGTTCTAGAAAAATGAAACTTTTAATAAATTCCACAGGAAGAAAAAGAAACAGGTTATTATAATTCATCGCTCTTTCAGTTACATTCCTAATTCTATGCAAGCTGCAAGTTTAGCAGTCGTATAAAAGCAATAAAAAGGTTGTTTCACTTTCTGTTTTGTTTAAAACATTTTTGCTTCGGAATCCTCCAAGAAACTCTTGTAGCTTCCAACCTTGCTTAAAACAGGACTGCAGCATTTTGCAATGAATAGAATGGATTATCTAGATCCAGCTTCAGGTCTGGATGAAGCACTGAAACAGCCCTGGTTCATGATCTATATCGAGAGCGAGAGCGAGAGCGAGAGCGAGAGCGAGAGAGAGAGCGAGAGCGAGAGCGAGAGCGAGAGCGAGAGCGAGAGCGAGAGAGAGAGAGAGAGAGAGAGAGTTCTATATTGAGTCTCCTAGATCTCTCAGCAGCTTTAGATATCATTGAGCAGAGTACACTCAGGTGCTGGGAGTTGGAGGCACAATGGTTCCACACCTACATCTGGGATCATTTCCAAAAAGGAGCATTAAGGGACTTCTGCTCAGTTCCATGGCATTAGTTGTGTGAAGTCCTGCAGGGTTCCATCTAGTCCCCATTCCAATTAACATCTACATGAAGCCACAGGGAGGAGCCATCTGGGTATTTGGAGCAAAGTGCCATCAGTATGCTGATGATACCCAGCTCTGTCTCTCCACTCCATCTAAATTAGAAGGGACTGTGCAAGTGCTGCACCACTGTCTGGGGGCAATTATTATTATAATTATTTACATTTATAAATGGCTTAATATTAAGAAATCTCTAAATAGTGTACTATATGAAAACAGTAAACAGTATCATTAAAACAACATAATGGGCTGGAAAAGGGTCAATAAACAGACTAAATCCTGATAAAATGGAGGTGCTGTTGGTATGCTATTCTGAGGTGCAAGAATTAAGGAAACAGTCTTTTCTGGATGGAGTTGCACTCCCCCCAAAGGAACAGGTTTGTAGCTTGGGAGTATTACGCAATCCAATTATGACATGGAAGTCCAGGTGGTTTCAGTGGCAAATTGCCTATTTCTAGCTACACCCATTCCTAAATTGTAGTAGCTTAGCTTTTGTAATTCACATCTTAGTAACAAATGACTGGGTTATTGCAATGTGCTCTTCTTGCAGCTGTCAAGAACATGTCAACGCCTAGTTTGTTAAGGTTTGCTAATAAAGATGGTTTTGTGGCAGGGAATTGTGGGGGTGACATCTTGCCTGAATTAGGGCTTCCAGAAGGCCATGACTGTCAGTTTCCACAGCTGAATCCAATTAATTAGGCACTTAACAAGAACACCTGCTTATCAGCCAAGACCGGTACCTCAAGGCCACAGGCTTGGGAAGGTTGGAGAAACTGTGCAATCATTATGTGTGAAAGCGCTGGAAGATTCCATCATTAGGCATCTCTCTGATTGGCTAATTAATTCCTGGATGTTGCCGGGCTTTTTCCCAATAACGGTAGAGGCAACTTTGGTTTTTGTTCCCCAATGTTTCTTGGTGTTCCTACCCGATGTTGGAGTTCCATCTTCCTATTGCTATCGAGGCTATACATCTCTGGGAAGATATGGAACCATACTCTGCCTGTCTTCTTATAACGTATGAGTACAGAATAGGCTAGACAGACTTGCTGTTTTTGTCCTGTGTTGGTCCCTGTATTTCTTGCATTTTACCTAGCCTTCTGGTTTAAGGAACTATTTTGCTGCTATATGTTTTGCTGTAAAGAACTTGCGGGGGGGGGGTCAACTCCCAATCCCAGGTCAGTTGGTCCTGGTCAGGCATAACCCCTGCCTCCCTTAAAAGGACTGAGTTAAGCCAATGCCAACCCCGCAAGGTAGGTAGACTGCCACCACTCCTTAAACCTGGTCACCCAATCCAGGTCAAGGGGAAACCCAAAGTACCAGAAACAGACCTGCCAAGAATTCCAAAAGACAAGAGCCTTCAGACAAAATATCCAGTTATATGGTAGTCTGTGACTAGGTGCTGGATTCAGAGCCAAAGTGCTAGATCAGCCAAGGTGCTGGATTCAGAGCCAAAATTCCCCTGCATTGAACACACACTGGTATATAAGAGGTAGTCTTGAATAAAATAAAATTATAAGTGCAAACAATATAAAAGCAAAATAGTTCCTTGTGTTATGTGTGCCATAAGGAAGGATGGGACAGAAATATATAAATGAAATGTTTCAATCTCTGTCTCAGTCTGAATGCACACTGAAAAGCTATCTGGAGTTAAAACAGCAAAAGAAAACAGACTCTATTAAGAAGACACCTGCATAGAACAGGATGCAATAAGCAAAAGGAGTGTGGGGAAGACCTTGCCAGTAGAACAATGCATGTCTGATCTTTTAATCCTTGCCTTCAAAGAAAGCATGTGCAACACCTTTGAAGACTGTTTAGGCAGACTGGGTGTTAAAGAAACACAGGCAACAGACCCACACAGACTTGTGTTTTCTTATTGGTCCTTAAACCTTTGTCAGAATTTTGCATGTTAATAACCATGCTAAATATATATTTATGAATGTTAAACTTTTACGCATATATACTTCCTGTATCACAGACTCCAACGGAACTTCAATAAAAACTTTTAAAGATATTGAACACAAGACATACATCCAATATTAAAAATTACAGTCATTTATTATCTTTAACAGACATCTAAGTAATTCCAGAAGAATAAAGTGAGGGGAGAAAAATAAAAACGTCTACAATATGTTGGCTTAAAATCCTGCTCAGAGTTAAGTGCTACAGTTCTTTTGGGAGTATTGCTATTTCAGATTAAGTACAGCCTTTATAGGAAGACAGCTACTGCTGACATGCCTCAGGATAGCTTTACACATTACAGCCAAGTGAAAGAAGATGTGCGTCTTCTAGTATCTTAACAGGTGAGTTGAAATGCATTTTAGCCCTTTGCCCAGCATTTTTACATAGTTGTATATATTTGGAAGTTTATTTTTAAAACCTCTTTTCCCTGCACAGGAAAGTCTCTGATCAATATTTGTGGGACCAGTATAAACAAAATTAATTCATTACAGTTTTTCAGAATTAAAACTTGCTTAACAACTTTTCCTCTTAATTAGATTTATCATACCAAGGTAGGATCAGTAAAAAGATCAATGAATTATTTGATAAACATCTTCAAAAGGCTCTGTGATGAATTATATTATTTGAGCTCTTTCAAAAAGCGATTGAGTGTGATGTACATACACTTTTCTATTTGTAAAGCAGTCACTGCTGTTTTCTTCATGTAATATTAACTGATGTTAGGTAACTGACAGGCCGGTGCTCCTGAATTTCTTGAATTTTATACCTAATATAACTGAAGAAGTTACATTGACTTCCATGTTCCCAGGGCCTTGGACACACATGAGAAATGCTTAGTTAGTTGCCTTACCTGCATCTGAGGATTTCTTTTACTTAAAAAGAGGTTACTGTGAAGATGATACCATAGCCCAGAGAAATTACATATAGTTAAAACTCTACAAAATTTATATTTCCTGAGCATTATAAATATAGGTTGGATCCAGATTACATCTACTGTGGACAGAAAGACTCCTTCCATTTACGGAGGCCTTTTGATCCAGTAGAAGTATTCCACTGGCAGGAACAAAGAGACATGTCTTATGCCAATTCCATTTCCCCTGCAGTCCACAGTCCAATACCCCACACTGTTCCAGAGAGTCCAGAGACATCAGCAAAAGTCACTGCCTTCCCCCCCCAACAGGCAGGGGGAGAGGGAAGTCTTGATCCAGCCCTATGGTATTATCCTACACTACAATCACAGGAGATATATGGTGCTGTAAAACAATTAGCCGGCAATTGCCTAAGCAGGGGCTTGGTTGTAAAGCAGATAAGCAAGGAATAGGGTCAAGGAGTCTCAGTGCACGTACCAGTTCATCTTCCAAAAGGCAAAGTCAGTTAGCAAAGCAAAGGTTTGATGTTCCAATAAGACAATCTAGGGTTCAACAGGGCACAACTGGCAAGGGTCTGACACTGGTGTCCGACAATGATTCCAATGGAGGGCAAAGGCCTCTCACTGCCTTTTAAGCTCCCCTCCCTGGTTCAGGTGCAAGCAATCAGCCCTCCGACTCCTGGGAGCTTGTAGCCTTAAACAGCCAGAACGCCTGCATTGCTGTGCTACCCATCGGCATCTTCGCTCTGCAGGGAGCGGAGGGACCTCCTGATTACTCCCTGAGTCTGACCAAGGGGCTCCAGCTGCGTCCTGAACATCTTCAGTGATGGGAGAGGTGGAGCTGCATCTTGGGTGAGTCTGCTTGTTCCCTCTCCTGGGTCTGCTGTGCCAATCCCCTGCTCCTCATCCTCCTCAGAGGACTCATCCGATGGAGGCATGACAATAATGAATCTGCTTTCACTAAATATAAATCATATTCAAACATTTTGTTTTTATAGCTGCAACTATGATCAAAGATAAGCCTCTGTTGCTGCCTTGTTAACCAAGCACAAAAGTCATTGCATATTCAGTGGACCATTTTCAATATATTTCTTAATCCATATTACATTATTAAGACAAATTTATGGAAGAACATTGCCAGGTGGTGTTCCAACTCTGACATAAATAATATGTTTTAAAATCAACAGACTTCTAAAAGCTAATTATGCTATACCACAATGCATCCAATCCAGCACAAATGAATAATATCAAATCAACAGTAGAATATAGTGCGTTAAGACTGTACATCTTTACAGATGGTAATTAACTGAGTTCTATTATCTGACTAGAAGTCCGCTATCGTCATTGTCCCAGATTCTCTCACTCAGAACAAAAACTGCTGATTCCAGCCTCTGGCGTCTATGGGTAGATCTTAATCTCCAATTAAAAGCTATCTCATTACATTGGGTTAATAATAATAATAATGATAATGATAATAATAATAAGAAGAAGAATGGGCAGTAGGACTCTTGCTCCAACTGTTACGCAAACTAACTGAAATCGTGCCAGTTAAATGTTTCAATCCTGAAAGTATATTTTAGCAGAGAAAATGGTAATCGTTACATTTTTGATTGTATGTTCAGCACACCATCTGCTCTCATAGTACGAGGAAAAAATCACTTGCAAGGTTTCTGTGACTTACTGCCAGGAAGACTAATCTCCTAAAATAAGGCTAGGCATTCACTATGCATTGGAGAAGGTGGCAGACCGTTCCAAGAACTCGTTTCAAACTGAGTCAAAACTTTGAAACTGAGAGTACAAGAACAATGAGGTTTATCATGTTCCCATAACGGAATTTGCAAGAGAAAAGAGTTTCTCATATACTCTAAAAGTAAACCAGATGGAGTGTCTAATTAATCTGTTTTCACTAAATATGAATCTCACTGCATGCATCCTAAGTATTTACAGGCCACTGGGTTTAGTAGAAATATTATGTCCCAGTGAATACAGCAATAAGTCAAACTCTAGCAGAAATTCCCCCAGTCCAGTTTTCTATAAATCACCACTGAACTTCATTGATATGTTTAATACACATTTTTTCAAATGCATGTAGATATTTATTTACCTGCTAATCAGAAAGATGTCAGGGAAATGGGTCTTTGAGTAACATTACGCAGACCATTAAACCAAAGGTTTTACCTATTTTTCCTAGCATAGTTTACTAGGGTGATTTAAAATTATATTTCTCTCATTATTCATCCTAGAAATCTGTGTCAAATTGATTTTTATTAATCTCAAAGCCTTTTTATTGATCAGTGTCATATGATGGTGAAGATAGCCTTTTGGTTTATAACTGGAGGTTATATTCTATTTCTATTTAGGGTGCATTAAAAGTTGAATTTGAAACTGCAGTTATTGTCTAGAGTGCTCTGCCTAACCAGATTTCTGCATAATGGTCATCTAGCTCCTTACTCAATTTATCTGTTGCTCCCGCTTTATCAAAACTAAAATGCATGTGTGCTTTTATTACTCATTCCATTAACTTCATTCAAGTTCATTGAATGAAGATATAGCCCTGTTACCAATGAAGTGCCCTTTTAAGTAGTCTTCATCTCTGTTGGAATTGTTTTTAAAGATGCTTTTAAACCTTTTTTTAAAAGATGTTTTTAAAGATATTTTGTTTTAATATGTTTTTAAAGATGTTTTGTTGTAATGTATTTTAAAGTCTGTTTTTATGATGTTTTAGAGTGTTTTTTGTGTTTTTGTTTGCCGCCCTGGGCTCCTCTGGGAGGAAGGGTGGGATATAAATCTAATAAATAAATAAATAAAATAAACATGGTTCATGGTGCTCACCAAGACCCTGTCCCTCCAATTTTTTAACAAATGTTTAAGTTGGTTACTTGGGGAAGGTTGGCTGTTTTTTTGGTCTGTGTTTGTTTAGGGTGTACTTGTTTTGCCTGTCTTGAGGGTGGGCATTCTGAACATCACCATATTTTTTTATGTGAAATGTATATTTTGAAGTGTCCACGGAAGTTTCTTAGATTTCCAAATGTGTCCCTGGGCCTAAAAAAGGTCGGGAACCCATAGCGTAAACCATTGTATACCCTAGATCTAGCTTTGACTATGACATGTTTCTGTAAAGAAGATTATCAAGCTATGAAATTTTGTAAAGTATTTATTTTTTAGTTTTAGTTAAGAATGTATACATCACCCTGCAATAAAAATAATAATCCATATTTACACATGCAATATTTCTGCCAACTGGTATAATAGTTCATAGCTTGAATATTAAGCATGGCAGCACCTACCCTTTAGAACAGTGGTTCCCAACCTTTATGAGTACCGGACCCCCTTTATAAGCTCAAATTTTTTTGTGACCCCCCTCCCCACAGGGAGGCAGGCTGGCTGCTAGGAAGGAAGGGGGAAAGCAGCCTTTCCTTGCAGCCTTGCTTCTTTATGCTTCACGAAAAGCCCTCTCCTCTTGTTCTGAGTAAGGGTGTTGTCAGCAGTGGCAGTGCAAAGTGACAGGAGTCAGTGATAGTAATCCCCTCGTCTTCCTGGTAGCTTCACCCTCAGTCTCCTTTGGCACCTGTGATGTGTTTTATAGGCAGATGCCTGCCTTAAGCGCATCTGAAAAATACTCTGGTGCTTCAGCAAAAGTCCTCCCCTCTTGTTTGGAACAAGGGGGAGGTGTCATCTGCAGCAGCAGTGGGAGCAGACAGTGTCTAGGGACTGAAGACTTTTTAAATAAATAAATAAATCATTTCTTTGCTGTTTGTGGCCCCCTCTGGATTACTTCACAGCCCCCAGGTTGGAAACCACTGCTTTAGAACTCTCTCCCATTATGTGCCAGACAGGTGCCATCTCTGTTGTCTTTTCAGCACCTTCCTTTTTCAACAAGACTTTAAGTGGAGATTTTGGATTATCATTTTAGTGGAATTTGGGGGAGGGGAAATTAAGTAGTAACACTGTATTTTATAAAAAAAAATTAAAAATTTCCTTATACTCTATTCTTCCTTTTGGAAAGTTCAGAAGAATAATATGGGACTTTAATTCTGAACAATTATTCTTGCAATATAATAACAATACACAAATATAAACTAATTTTAGATGGAGCTACAAAAATCTTGGAAAAACAAATTATAAGAAATAAACCTATTTAAACTACAAACCAAATTTATTATAAATACACCGTGTATTTGGCTATAAACAATAACATCTGTTCACATTTAATTTACATCAATTTTTAAGAACTACCTCAGTCGTAACACTAGCCCACATTACTTTCATCTTTCAAATTTGTCTTGTATCGTCTTTTATCAGAGAAATATTATTGTAGATATTACACCTTTAAGGGATCTGACACAGGAAGAAAATATTTAAGGAATTTCAACCATTTTATTTTTAATTACCTCCTACTCTGATAAACTAACACAGAGAAAAATAGATAGGTTAAAGCTTCTGAGATAAGCTGAAACCTTTATCCCATTTTCAAAGCTTTACATAAAATGCAAGTTAAGAGTCCGAAAGCCTAAAAGGAGAGTTAGCAGAATGAAACCAAAGGGGAGATAATTGTAGCAAAAATTCAAAACATTACTTCTTCAAAAACAATTTCATTTTATAGAGACATCAAACATTTAAAATGCAAGCAAAGCATAAACCTACATATACTAGGGATTGGTAAACTCCTGCATAATTACCCTACAAACCTTTTGAGGAAGGCAAAATGATAACAAATGACAAAGAAAAGGCAGAAGTCCTCAATTCCTACTTTGGCTCAGTCTTCTCCCAAAAAAGGGTCTATGACCCTCCCGGGAAACATGAAATAGAAGGGGCAGGATTGGAGCTTGAGCTTGACAGACAAACGGTCAAGAAATACCTAATCACTTTGAATGAGTTCAAATCAATCGGCAGGGCCTGATAAACTGCATCCTAGAGTATTGAAGGAACTGGCTGAAGAACTCTCAGAACCACTGTCTATTATCTTTGCGAAATTGTGAAGGACTGGTGAAGTGCCGGATGACTGGAGGAGAGCTAATGTTGTCCCTATCTTCAAAAAGTGCAAAAAGGAGGAACCAGCGACCTACAGACCAGTCAGCCTAACATCAATCCTTGGAAAAACTCTGGAGCAGATTATAAAGCAGTCAATCTGTAAGCACCTTGAAAACAATGCAGTGATTACTAGGAGCCAACATGGATTTATGAAGAACAAATCCTGCCAAACTAATCTTATCTCATTTTTTGATCTGGTAACCTCCCTTGTAGACTGTGGGAATGCTGTGGACATAATATACCTCGACTTCAGCAAAGCTTTTGACAAAGTGCCCCATAATATTCTGATTAGCAAGCTAGCTAAATGTGGACTGGATGGAACAACTATCAGGTGGATCCACAGTTGGCTCCAGAATCGTACTCAAAGAGTGCTTATCAATGGTTCCTTCTCAAACTGGGCAGAAGTAACAAGTGGGGTACCACAGGGCTCGGTCCTGGGCCCAGTGCTCTTCAACATTTTTATTAATGACTTAAATGAGGAGGTACAGAGCACGCTTATCAAATTTGCAGATGATACAAAATTGCAGGGCATAGCTATACCGTGGAAGACAGAAACAAAATTCAAAGGGACCTTGATAGGCTGGAGCATTGGGCTGAAAACAACAGAATGAAATTCAACAGGGATAAATGCAAAGTTCTACACTTAAGAAAAAGAAACCAAATGCACAGTTATAACATGGGGGATACAACATGTGACAAAGATCTTGGAATTGTCGCTGATCACAAGCTGAATATGAGTCAACGGTGTGATGTGGCTGCAAAAAAGGCAAATGCTATATTAGGCTGCATTAACAGAAGTATAGTTTCCAAATTGCGTGAAGTATTAGTTCCTCTCTATTCAGCAGTTGTTAGGCCTCATCTTGAATACGGCATCCAGTTCTGGTCTCCGCACCTCAAGAAGGGTGCAGACAAACTGGAACAGGTTCAGTGTAGGGCAACAAGGATGATCAGGGTACTAGAAACCAAGCCCTATGAGGAGAGACTAAAAGAACTGGGCATGTTTAGCCTGTAGAAGAGAAGACTGAGGGGAGATATGATAGCACTCTTCAAGTACATGAAAGGTTGTCACACAGAGGAGGGCTGGGATCTCTTCTCAATCATCCCAGAGTGCAGGACACGGAATAATGGGCTCAAGTTGCAGGAAGCCAGATTTTGACTGGACATCAGGAAAAACTTCCTGTTAGAGCCATAATGAAGCCAATTACCTAGAAAGGTAGTTGGCTTTCCAACACTGGAGGCATTCAAGAGGCAGCTGGACAGCCATCTGTCGGGAATGCTTTGATTTGGATTCCTGCACTGAGCAGGGGGTTGGACTTGATGGCCTTATAGGCCCCTTCCAACTCTACTATTCTATGATTCTATGACTCTTGCAGGATTAATTCGTTTATTCATCTGGCTGACACTGGCCTATTCAGGCAAAAGGTGGTACAGGAGGAAGGGGGCAGAAGTAGCACTACAACAGAAGATGAATAGGTCACCAAGAGATGGGAAGAAGCAACAACAGCAGGGAAGCCTGGGTCTGGCTAGAGATTGCTGGGGGGCAGTGAGGAGGGGCCAAGTCATGCCCCCCATGGATTTCATTGAGGCCTTTCAGGCTTTGCAGCTGGTGCTAGGCCTCTTAAAGGGGCCATACCACATTTATCATTTCCATACTATGTGCACCAAGGGGGAAAGAAGAATAAGCCTGATCCTTGTGCTCAGTTCATAAGGGAAGAGTCTCCCTCCCTCTTCTTCACAGGGAGGATGCACATATGGTTCTAGGTTCTAAGTAGCTAACTTAACTTGCTGAGGAGCCCAGAGAGGGGGTGGCAGAGGGGAGAACACAGAAGGTGAGGGGGAGAGACACTGTATGTTACGGGGTTCTGCTGCACACTTTGTTTAAAAAAAACATTTGGAAATGTAATTTGAATGAATTAAAATATTAGAATTTTTGACCTAGTCAAAATTTAATTTCTCCCCTGCATAGATAAAACAGGAAGCATTCCTCAAAAACAATCCCATTATACAATTCTGAGAGGTTTACTGGTGAGAAGCAAGCTCCTATCCAGGAAGCTCAATCTTCACAGCTTTTACTTTATCATTACAATAAAATCTTACAAAAAGCCATTTTTGCCATTATTATATTCCTTTTGAAAAGTATCAAAACTATCTTGCATACTGTAGTTAGAGCATATTGGCCAGCCATGGAGTAAAGTTGTCTGATTTTCTTTTGGTTTGTAAAACCCCTGTCACTGAAGGGGAAAATGTATGATGCAACAATAATAAACTGTTGTACTACCTTTCAAAATACTTCAGGACCATAAAAGCAGATAACAAAATGAAGGAAATTTAAGAAACAGTTGATATTTCCATATCCTAACTAGGCTTGCCAGATTCAGTCCCTGAGACTGATCCTGTATCTTTAGGAGAAGAGAAAGTCAGCCAAGTGCAGGTGTTCTTGCAACCCTGTAATCCGAAAAACCACAAGGTGGAATTCTTCCTTCCCCCTGCACAACTTTTAAAGATACAAAAGACCTCTTGGTTGCCAGGCCCAGCCTCCAAGAGGTCTTCTGTATCTTTAAAGTTGTGCAGAGGGGAAAGGAGAATGCCACCTTGTGATTTTTCCCATTACAGAGTTGCAAGAACACCTGCACTTGGCTGACTTTCTCTTCTCCTAAAGATACAGGATCAGTCTCAGGGATTGAACCTGGCAACCCTAATCCTAACCCTACAAAGTTTTAGCATCATTTATGTGGTTTAGAATTACACTTCCTACCTTCTAGTGCAGGTGTCATTACATTTGAGCCCTAGGGCTGCATTTTCAGTTAGCCAACCTCCCAGAGGATGCATGCCAGTAGTAGGTGTGACTAAAAAGTAGGTGTTGCCACTCCCCCTTACACACACATACACCATGCACATGTACAGGACATACAGCCACCCCCCGGTTGATATGATCAACTTAAGTGTTGGGATTACCGCCCCTCCCTACTTATCAAATGATCAATCTGATTATTGGGGAGGGAGAAAATGCATCCTCATCCGCTACTGGGCTGAAAAATTTAAAGCTCTCTGGTCACCTGAGTGCCATGTTCACTTTATTTATTTATTTATTTATTTATTGCCTCTGTTAGATTACACTCTCGAACCAAGGGTTAGCCACCCCTATACTAGAGGAAGAACATTACGTTTCTGTCCTGTGGACTGATCATCACTGCTGGGAGGAAGGGCGAGATATAAATCAAATCATTAATAAATAAATAAATAAAAATAATAAGCAGACATCCCAACCACAAAGCAATTATATGAAGCCTTACTGTATTTTTTTTTTTACATTCTGCTGATCTAGTTTCTACCCTAACATAGAATAGATAACTATCAGGGTAAGGCAGGAAGACTAAAATTTTAGTACAGTTTGGTCCTGTATGTAGGATATTTGACTACAAATTGGAAAAAAGTGGGTATGTAACCAGAGATGGACTTATTGTGTGACCTTCAACCAGAAGCTATCTTTTGTTAGTTTCAGTTACCTATCTAGAAAACAAACATAATAATGACACACAGAGGGATATTG
This sequence comes from Rhineura floridana, assembly GCF_030035675.1. NCBI lineage: Eukaryota > Metazoa > Chordata > Lepidosauria > Squamata > Rhineuridae > Rhineura > Rhineura floridana. The sequence continues at coordinate 83,898,267 of NC_084487.1, forward strand.
TTGAGTTTGATATATTAGTTTGAAAAGCATTGTTAGACATAGTATTCTGAACATAATGGCATGCACATTAATCCCATTAATTTCAACAGAATTTATAAACAGAATTTGACTTCAGCATGGAAAAGTATGTAATTACCATCCACACCATCTCCTTCTGCTTGTCCTGTGCATTTGAAATCTTTGTTTTTAATCCATTTGGATCTATCTGTCTTTGCATAATTAATTTTAATTTGAAACTATTAGGACAAAAGGCATTTATTAGCACTTTGGAGAAGGGCAAATATAAAGTTATTGATTCCCTCAATTAAAACCAGCAGAAACTACTGTATAGATTTCTTTGCTTTGCCTACTCCCCTTTCTGATGTATAACATGTTACTATCAAGCACAGGTGAATGATCAAATGCATTACCTTCCAGATAGTACCTTTTCCTTTCATCAGTCTGTAACAATACTAATCAAAAGGAGATTCTTACAAAATTAACAGCACTTTTCTTTAGACAATATTCCCAAACACAGCAGCAACATTCAGCCCTGATTCCTAACCCAGTTAAATCAAGGTATTTGGATTTAACCCAATTTACTCCCATGTAAATTAAATGAAATCTATGATGACTTTTTTAATGTTATGGTAATTGTAAAATGTAGTAACTATGATGGTTTAAAGTCCAGCACTGTCATTACATTTTATATTGACCGTAACACCGCATTTATCCAACCACACCATTTAACGCTCCTCACAGATTTCAATATACATATCTGATATCTCATATCAATCTAGAAGTCTGATATTCAATTTTACAAAGCATACAGGCCTTATAATTTTCTATACTTTTTCCTCTTCCCATTCTAAGATGTCCTTCCAAAGTGCAGCTTTCTAGATCCATTCTGGGTATGATCCTGCTAGAAGTATTTGAATAGTAACATTTAATTGTCTTTTTGCTTCCTAAGGATCCTCCTGCATGGACTGCAGCCTTCTATCCCATCCACACTTACAAGTGTCCCCTTGCTCCTACTGCACATGCAAAGAGTGTAGCAACAGCTGGCAGTGGCCAAACATGAAATTGTTTATGGAGAGAAGGAAGAAGGTAATAACAAAACATAAGCTATGTAGTCAATTGTGACCTACTGAGAAAATTCCTTTCCAAAAACTATATCCAAATGGTGCAGTGATACACCAAGGAGAGAATGAATTTCAGGGCAAAGCAGAATTTTAAGCATTCATAAAATAAGCCACTACCAACAAAGCAGAGTCACATAAAACATACCTTCTGTGCCAGCAATACGCTTCCAGAAATTTCATTAATTAAAAAGGTCAAGAACTCAAAGTACTGGAACTATCTGAGACTTTGCAGACATTTTCTGAAGCTTAATTACTCATGACATTTACTATGTACTTTCATCCAAAAGTAACATTCACTTGTTTATTTGAAGTCATTTTCTCTGAGCATTGTGCTGCATGGAGCATGCGCTTGGACTGCTGTTAACATTAGTTTGGAAACCTTTTAGAGCAGCCATGCAGAGCTGCTGCAACAGGGATAAAAAAAAAAACCCTTAGTTTGCCATGTTCTCAGAATCAGTGGATATTTCAATGCATTTAATGTTTTCTATTTAGACAGCTAGTAAGGTGAATAATTTAAATTTATCATGAAACTGAAATAGGGTTGCCTCAAATTCCTTTACCTGCAGTTTTAATGAGGATCTCTAGCTTTCCAATTTATGTATGTTGTAAAATCTCAGGCCCACTCCAATAATAATAGTGGCCCATCTACTCCAGCATCCTGTTCTCACAGTGGCCAACCAGGTGCCTGGGGGAAGCCTGCAAGCAGGACCAGAGTGCAAGAACACTTTCCCCTCCTGAGGCTTCCAGCAACTGGTTTTCAGAAGCATGCTGCCTCTGACTAGGGTGGCAGAGCACAGCCATCACGGCTAGTAGCCATTGATAGCCCTGTCCTCCATGAATTTGTCTAATCTTCTTTTAAAGCCATCCAAGCTGGTGGCCATTACTGCGTCTTGTGGGAGCAAATGCCCCAGTTTAACTATGCGCTGAGTAAAGAAGTACTTCCTTTTGTCTGTCCTGAATCTTCCAACATTCAGCTTCTTTGAATGTTCACGAGTTCTAGTATTATGAGGAGAAAAAACTTTTCTCTATCCACTTTCTCAATGCGATGCATAATTTTATACACTTCTGTCATGTCTCCTCTGACCCGTTTTTTCTCTAAACTAAAAAGCCCCAAATGCTGCAACCTTTCATCATAAGGCAGTCGCTCCATCCCCTTGAACATTCTGGTTGCCCTCTTCTGAACCTTTTCCAACTCTATAATATCCTTTTTGAGATGAGGCGACCAGAACTGTACACAGTATTCCAAATGCGGCCCCACCATAGATTTATACAACAGCATGATGATATCGGCTGTTTTATTTTCAATAGCTTTCCTAATTATTCCTAGCATGGAATTTGCCTTTTTCACAGCTGCCGCACACTGGGTTGACATTTTCATCGTGCTGTCCACTACAACCCCAAGGTGTCTCTCCTGGTCAGTCACCGCCAGTTCAGACCCCATGAGCGTATATGTGAAATTCAGATTTTTTGCTCCAATATGCATAATTTTACACTTGTTTATATTGAATTGCATTTGCCATTTTCCCGCCCATTCACTCAGTTTGGAGAGGTCTTTTTGGAGCTCTTCGCAATCCCTTTTTGTTTTAACAACCCTGAACAATTTAGTATCATCAGCAAACTTGGCCACTTCACTGCTCACTCCTAATTCTAGGTCATTAATGAACAAGTTGAAAAGTACAGGTCCCAATACCGATCCTTGAGGGACTCCACTTTCTACAGCCCTCCATTGGGAGAACTGTCCCTTTATTCCTACTCTCTGCTTTCTGCTTCTTAACCAATTCCTTATCCACAAGAGGACCTCTCCTCTTATTCCATGACTGCTAAGCTTCCTCAGAAGTCTTTGGTAAGGTACCTTGTCAAAGCTTTTTGAAAGTCTAAGTGCACTATGTTCAATTGATCACCTGTATCTATATGCTTGTTGACGGTCTCAAAGAATTCTAATGACCTTAGAATGGGTTTAATTTGGGGTTTGATGTTTATCTTGTTCTGTTATTGTTTTATCTTGTTCTGTTAGTTTCCTTGGAAAATTAGGCAGAATAGAAAGTAAATATACCAACATTATTGATCCAGGAAATCTCATAGTCCCTGGATCTGCTGGATATAGAGGGTCCTCCTATAAGACTTTGGGTAGAGACATACTTGCTGTTGTGCCAGTTCCAGTGCATCTCCACCTCTGTTTTCTGAAAACAGGGACACATGAATCTAGTTAAACTCCGCCCCTTTTTACGCTAACACCTGGCTGGATCAGCTTGAATGCATTTTTAAAAATTTAGCTTCAGACAGATTTCGCAACTGTTTGGTAGATCAAGCTGTTGCCACTCCAGGTGTGGCCAATGGAAATGCTTTGCTGTAGGTTCAGGCAGAGACAGTGATTGGCCCTACGCTTTGCTGTAGGCTCAGACAGAGACAGTGATTGGCTCAACGCTTTGTTGTGGACAGTCCTGAAAGGTCTGAAGTCAACAGTGGGTTAGGAAGATGTATCCAGCCCAGGGCAGAGTTGCTTCAAACGCAGCCTAAAAAAACATTCTTGCTGTTTGGAAGTGACTAGTGTGGCCACAACCTTTATTAAGGAGAATGACTTACTAGACTTCGGAACCTTCCCAGAAGATGTGGCTGTGAGCCCACCGAAGGGTATTACCACAGGCAGACAGAAAATCTAATTTGAACCATTCAGTGACCCTATAGCCCCAGGTGCTGCCTCTTTAACATCATTGCAATTTAACTGGAGGAACATAACTGCTGCAGCTCTCATTCCCTACTTGGAGGTATCAAGAAAAGTAAGTTGTAGTTTGAATTTAACAGACCTGGCTCTAAGGCACAAGTAGAATTTATTTCAACAACTATGTCATTCCAACAGTACATTTGGAAAGATAACAGGAACACACGGAAAAGTCATTCACAGGAGAGGACCAGCTGGCAAACAAATGGTTCCTGAGCCCCTGACGATCTCTGTTACGGTTTCAGAATCTGGAGGGTGAATAGGCAGGAAAGCTTTAAAAACAACTGGAAGGTGGCATTTGCAGGGCAGAACTAGGCAAGAGAGGGTTAATCACCTCCTTTTTACTACTAGTTTTTCCTTACAAATACCCCCAACATCTGTGTTATGAGGGAAATACAAAGAGTGTGCAACATCTACTTCCACCATGAATTGGATCTGCTGACAGTAGCAGTGTCTCACTCATATGATCCATACCCTTGACGCCTGCCACTGCTTATCAGGAACTCCGCTGTGCACCTTATGTCTGCAAAAAGCAGGCTTTGTACTGCTCACGAGCTGGTGGGTGGTAAAGTCGAAGTCTGCTGGATCAGTTGCGTGTGGTGCTTTGGGACATCATGCCATTGTGACAGGTGATTGACAGGTGGGCAGCCCCACCCATTTGTCAAATTTGGCCTGAGGAGCCAAAAAGGTTCCCTGGCTTATCTCCTTCAATACTTTCTCACAGTATGAATATGCTCTATAAGTTGTTATCATCACTTTGAATGAATGGTACAGACCTGTCTACATGTGGAGTTCACCAAGCTGTCAAGCACTATGATACTTTAATAGCGGATCACCACTTGTTATACAGAAAACACCCAAGAAACTGTAGGGAGGTGGAAATCCACACTTTAAGGCAGTGGTTCCCAACCTGGGGGCCACTAAGTAATCCAGAGGGGGCCACGAACAGTAAAGAAATGATTTTTTTTTTAAGTGTCTTCACTCCCTGGACACTTGTCTACTCCCCACTGCTGCTGCAGATGACACCTCTCCCTTGCTCCAAACGAGAGGGGAGCACTTTTACTGAAACACCAGAGCATCTTTCAGGTGTGCCGAGGGCAGGCATCTGCCTATAAAACACGTGGCAGATGCCAAAAGAGGCTGAGGGTGGCACATCCAGGAAAAAGAGGGGATTACTATCACTGACTCCCATCTCCTCACACTGCCACTGCTGATGATGCCCTTACTTATAACGAGAGGAGAGGGCTTTTTGTGAAGCAAAAAGAAGCAAAGCTGCAAGGAAAGGCTGCTTTTCTCCTTCCTTCGTGGCAGCCTGCCTGCCTGCCTTTCTTGGCTCCTGATTCACTGCCATCTCCTTTTAAAAATTATTCTTATTTGCAAGGCCACCCAGATCTCACCTTCGGCCCAGACGGAGCCAGGAGCAGTGAGGAAGCTCAGGACTTGCTTGCTCCCCATCTCTGAGGCTAAGTGTGTGTGCCAACATCCCCCCTTTCTTCCACCTACAGTCTGCTCCTCCAATCTCTATCCCCAAGATGCTGTGGCAATTGAGGGCTTCCCCCCTTCCACGTGCCCAAAGTCATGCACACCTGCAAATGCTTGCAGGAGGGGCAGGTGTGTTTGGATGTGTGCGTGTGCTGATTGATTTTCTGCTCCACTCTCATTTCCCAAGTGCATGCTAAGCAAGTCATCAGTTCTGATTATCATCCCGAGGCCTAAAAGTACTAACCTGTCTACTCAATCTATCCACTCTTTTGTCTTCACAATCTAGCATCCCCACCACTACCACATTGCTGCTTCTTTATTATTATTAATTATTATTATTAAGCTCAGCAGATTGGCTGAGGCTGAGGTCCACATACTGCAGCTGAAATTTATTTATTTATTTATTATTGCATTTATATCCCACCTTTCCTCCAAGTTGCTCAAGGTGGTACACATGATTCCCCCCCTGCCATTTTATCCTTACACCAACCCTGTGAGATTGGTCAGGTTGAGAGACTGTGTTTGGTCCAAGGTCACGCAGTGGCCTTCATCGCTTGGTGGGGATTTGAACTTGGATCTTAGTCCAACACTGTCACCCACTGGTGTTGGAAGACAGGACTGTACATCTTCAGACTGTGGGGAGGGGATACCAATTTAATTGGACCTTTGCATTAAGAAAAGAAAGCAACACCTCCCTGTCTGCAGGGAGCTTTTTGTGGAATATTTGGAGATGTGATTTTGCTACGCAACATTTTTTCAATGAACAGATACTAAAATTACAATTAGCATGGGGGGGGGGTCACAAAATGTTTCGCACTTATAAAGGATGTCCCGTACTCATAAAGGTTGGGAACCACTGCTTTAAGGGACAAAACATACATTATCTTAATTCCATGTTTAAAATAGAATGTTTAGGACCTACCAATCTTCTACCTTACCAAAAAGCAGCCATAAGGGTCCTGATTCTAACCCTTCCACCCTGTGTCATGTTCCTGCAAAAAAATCCCCCCAGGGTCTATTCTTGGCAAATAGCAACTTTGATGAATATAGCAACCTCAAGAAGGTTTTTCAGCAGGCTTAACCACCTTCTCTATCATCCCACTCTAGATTGGCCTTCCATGGCTGTTTATGTTAAGTGCCATTGCAGATCCTAGGCAAACTATTTTAAAATGCAATTAGCATAACATGCAGTATAACTAAGTTACAGTGCAACCATTTACATGTTTACTTGGAAGTAAATCCAAATATGTTCATTGGGATTTACTCCCTAATAAATGTGTTTAGGATTTCAGTCTCACTTTGATTTGAAGAGGTTCAAATATCCTGGTGATTGAGTCCTGAACTGAGCCTGCATGTGGCCAATACTCTTGCCATAGAGTTTTCTTCTGGAATTTATTTGCTCCCCCAGTCTTTGCCCATATACTTATCACAAAAAATTGCTTGTATACCAAGCAAGGCCATTTCCTAACATACATGAAATTTGAAACTAACTACTGGGGCTCTCTGTGCACAAGTCTTCACAATTCAGGGATGCTGACTAGAGGTGGGAATATCAGTTGTAAAAGGACTGCTTTTACTGCAGCATCTTTGAGCTGAAGCTATAAAAATACACGAAGCACCAGGTAGCATCAGCTAACACTATCCAGGCACTATACTGTTTGAGATTAGTCATTTTGTTGCTTCTGAATTTTATGGTAAAGCAACAAATACTAAGCTTGGCTAGCAACAGCGTTTTAGCATGATAGTTCACTGCTGAGTATGTTTTACAGATTTTTATCAAAACTTAAAAGCAGTTGAATCAATTTCAACAATAGCTGGAATAGATTGTCCAGAGATCACACTGGCTCTAGAAATAAGAGTAGAATTCCATTTCAGGCTCTAATTAATGCACTCCATAGCTAAGATCACAGGGAACAAGGTGGGGAACGTACGTGCAGGGCACAATAGGACATCAATGTAGTGGCAAAGAGAGACAAAGCAGAAAGAAAAACAGCAGGAAAAAATGAAGAGGGTTACATCTAAAATGCTGCATTGGATTGTATCCAGTGCTGGATCTCACCAAAGGCCTATCTAGTCCACTATGGAAAGACCACAAGCAGGACTAAAGAGCAATAACCTTTCTCCTGCTCTTGTTTACCAATGAATGATATTCAGAAGCATGATATCTCTGATCCTTGAGGTACCAAATGGCCATCAGGACAAGTAGCAATTGACAGTCTTATCCTTTGTGAATTTGTCTAGTCCCCTTGTAAAGCTGTCCAAGTTGGTGGTCGTTACTACATCTTGTGGTAGCAAATCCATAGTGTTAACTATGTGGTGTGTGAAGAACTACTTCCTTATGTCCTGAATCTTCTACGATTCGGCTTCATTGGATGGCCCTAGGTTCTAGTATTATGAGGCTTACTTACTCCTTTCTGTATTTTTCTTGCTCTACAACAGAGGTTCTCAAACTTCTACACTTAGAACCCATTTGAGATGGCTGAAAATTACTGAGGCCCTCTAGTCACAAAATGTTGGTACAAGGATAAAGCTGGTCATAAAATGGCAGATGGATTGGTGGTAGAGTTTGGCATAATGGGCTGGCAATTACTAATATCACTTTCTACTGATATGTGATCCATCTTTGGAAATTTCCAAATATATTGCCACAGCATTTTCCTTGTACCATGTACCAACAGTAAAAGAAGAAGCCCAGACCATCCACCCAGGTAGATAAGTAGTGCATGTTATCATCTATTGCCTGCTGTGGCTCTCTATGGTGCTCTTGTAGGGCAGTTTGGCTCTGCAAGAGAGTTTGGCTCCCAAAAAGGGCCAGCCAGGCCTGATTCAACAGTTTCTGATTGCAGGCACCTGTGCCTGCCTTTACCTAGGACTTCATGGCTGCCATGACAACCATGGGTCTGTCACAATACATTATGCATACAACACATACTCCAGGTAGATCTGGTTTTTGCTACAGAGACCATTGGGAAGGATCCCAGGATTTTTTTTGGGGGGGGGATATCCATTGTCATGGATGGATCATTCCCTGGTGAGATTTGGATTGGCTGTGACTGACCACCCCCTTTCCCTGCAGTGATGGAGGATCAATTAAATACCTCTGCCCCTGAAGATAATGAAATCTGAGGGATTGTTGAATGCTGGGGGGGGGGGTTTCCAGGTAGCATGGCTCCTGTTGAGGCCCAAGTTTCATTTTGGAATGGTGAAATGGAAAGGGCCATCGACACAATTGCTCCTAAGCACCTTCTCTAGCCATGGTGAATCTAAGAGTCTCCTTGGTTTACTGAGGAGCTTTGGGTGATAGAGAGATACGAGTACTTAGCTGTTCCTACCACATGGCACTGGTAGCAACACATCTATCAGCCTCTATTGGATCCTCAGTTAATCGCCCAGCAGAGATGTTTAGAGTGCTAAATTGGGTGGTCCAGACCAGTGTGCTATCACCACCAACAGACCACTCAATAGCCTGTTGTGAGAGATTTGCGAATCACTTTGAGGGGAAAATTACTCAGACTCATGCTGAATTTGGTGCCACAATTGGTTCAGGTCCTTAGAGCACCATCAAATTATAGCTTGTGGGATAAGTTTCAGCCCAAGGATGTGGACAGGACGCTAGCAGCAGTGAGACGAACTACGTGCTCTCTTGATCCCTACCCATAATGGTTAGTAAAATCTAGTAGCAGGGGATTGACTGGATGGGTCCAGGGAATGGTCAGTGCCTCAAGACAGTAAGGAATTAAGCCTATTGCCTTGAAAGAAGCAGTGATGCGACTTCTCTTGAAGAGGTCCTCCTCTGATCCTGAGGTTTTAGAAAAGTATCGTCCAGTCTATAATATCCCCTTCCTGGGAAAGGTGATTGAGAGGATGATGGCCGGCCAGTTCCAGGCATGCCTGGATGTGACCATGTTGGTTCTTCTTGATCACTCAGTGACTTTTGACCATGGTGTCCTTCAGGAACACCTGAAGGTGAGAGTTGGAGCCACTATATTGCAGTGATCTTGCAGGGCCGCTGCCAGAAGATAGATTGTTGCTGAGCTTCATGGCTTTTGGACTGTGGGGTCCCACAAAGGTCCATTCTGTCTCCTATGCTATTTCACATCTATATGAAAACACTGGGAACTGTCATAACAGGATTTGGAACACAGCATACTGATGACATGCATATCTGTCTTTCAATTCCATCCGAATCAGGAGAGGGTGTGATGGCGCTGGACAGGTGTCTGGAGGCAGTGATGGGCTGGATGTGGGGCGACCAAACTGAGACTGAATCTTGGTAAGACAGAAATGCTGTGGGTGGGTGGTTTGCGTTTTCAGGAATTATGTGTATGACCTGTTCTGAGAGGAGTTATACTTCCCCTGAAGAAACAGGTTCATAGTATGGGAATACCAGAGCTTGGAAATGTTACTTTTTTGAACTACAACTCCCATCAGTCCCAGCCAGCATGGCCACTGGATTGGGCTGATGGGAGTTGTAGTTCAAAAAAGTAACTTTTTCGAGCTCTGGGGAATACTTTGGATTCCGACTTGTCACTACAGTCCCAAGTGTGTTTCTGTGGGTAGGAGTGCTTATGTCCAGCTGAGGGTGATTCACCAGCTACGGCCAATCCTGGACCAGGATAGCCTGGCCTCCATGCTCTGGTAACTTCCTGTCTGGACTACTGTAATGCACTGTATGTGGGGCTGCCCTTGAAGACAGTATGCAGGCTGAATCTAGCGAAGAATGCAGCTGATACGCTGGTAAGTGGGGCCAGTTCTGAAAGTGCACCACTGGCTGCCAGTGAGCTACTGGGCCCAATTCAAGGTGTTAGTACTAGCATATAAAGCACTAAATGGCTTGGGACTCAAGTATCTAAAAGAGTGCCTGCTTCTCCAGTATTAAACATCTCAGAACCAATGACTGGCAGGCAAGACCTTGGTAGTGATGCCACCACCGGGGGTTGGTGATGACCCATGACAGAACCTTTTCAGTGGTGGCTTTGCGTTTGTAGAATGCCCTCCCCAACGAGGTACACCTGTCTCCATCACTACTAACTTTAAGGAGGAATTTTACCCAGGCATTTGATGGCTGAAGGGGACTGTTCCTGGCAACCTGAAGATCACTGATGAAAGAATGTTTTTAAGCTGTGTTTTAGAATATTTTTAAGTGTGTTTTACAGTATTTTAACTGTTTTCCATATGTTTTTCTATTTCTCATTATTTTTTTTTTATGTTTGCTGCCCTGGGTTCCTTCTGGAGAAACAGCAGGCTAGAAATCCAATAAATAAATAAATAATACCAAGGAGTTTCATAGCTCAGTTTTCCTTATGCTAAGTATAGACATTTGCTCTGAAAGTATCATGACCCAGCCTCCCCATTTGAGGGATAATTTGCGGATCTAGAGGCTCTAAGTAGAAAAGGCATTTTAATTTCTTTTTTCTTCCACAGCTCTCAAAATATTTTCACAATTCTTCTGTAATTTCATCTCCCATTTGCCTTTCACACTAAAGTTGGACTTTACCACCACTCCAAGCTGCCATACCTCTTCCCTGGTCCTTTTACATTCACTTCTTTCTCCTTATAACAGCTTTCCTTTCTTATCTCCTCTTCTATTCTCAGTTTAATAATAATAATAAGTAGTAGTAGTAGTAGGAGTAGTAGTAGCAGCAGTAGCAGTAGCAGTAGTCTGGATCTGTACTGGAATTGTTTTAAAGATTTTATTATTATAATTTAAAAAAAAGAAGATTGGTTGCTTGCCATCTGAAGATCTCCAAGCAACTTACAACAGTATTAAAAACAAACACGTTATCATACCATAAAAACAAAACAATAAAAAAAACACTCCCGTGCAACCACAAGAAGCTTTGGCAGCATACTAATAACAGACACATCATCTTAGTCTATCAAACGCCATGCGGAAAAAGTAAGTCTCTACCTGGCGCTGAAAATATATCAATGAAGGCGCCTGGCAGACCTCACTGGGGAGCACATTCCACAGATGGGGAGCCACAACTCAAAAGGCCCTCTCTCTTCTCACCATCCTCTGAGCCTCACTCAGAGGGGAGGCCTGGAGAAAGTGTTTTTAGATGTTTTAAATATGTTTTCATTTTTTTATTGCTTTTTGTTTGCCACGCTGTGCTTTTCTGGGGAAAAGGATGGGATATAAATAAACAAATGAAAATTAAATATTAACCTTTGAATTCATTTTCTAATTTCTGTCAAAATTCCTCTGGCTCTTTCCCCTCAGAGGAGGAAGACCTACCTTCCGTCCTCCCCCATGAACAGCTGTCTCCCAGTCACCTTTACTCGCCATGCAAGGGGTTGGTGGTGTTGGTACTAGTTCATCCAAAAGGGTATGGTACAGCTAGGGGGCAGGATAGGCATGAGGAGGCTGTAGCCCTGAGACACACGTGAATACGGCCCAAGCCCACTACACTGCTCTACAATATCCTTTTTGAGATTGCAACTGGAACAGTTCACAGTATTCTAAGTATACAATAGATTTATAAAGAAATTGACAAGTTTTATTTTCCATCACTTTCTTGAAATGGAAATGGACTGCCTTCAAGTCAATCCCGATTTATGGTGACTCTATGAATAGGGATTTCATGGTAAGCAGTATTCAGAGGGCATTTACTATTGTCTCCCTCTGACGCTAGTCCTCCCCAGCTGTTTAGAACCTGCTCAGCTTGCCACAGCTGCACAAGCCAGCCCCTTCCTTGTCTGCTGCCAGCTGGGGGGCAACTGGGCTCCTTGGGACTGTGCAGCTTGCCCATGGCTGCACAGGTGCCAGGGCACATAACCCCTGAGCCACTCACTGTGTGGGTGATCTTTAGCTGGCCCTTGATACCCAGGAGACACAAGCAGGGATTTTGCCCAGCCAGATTCTCCTCCCCACTGTGCTATACTTAATGACCCCTTATCATGGAATTAATATTTTCACAGCTGCTACACACTGGATCAATCTTTTTGTTGAGATATCCATCCCATCTCCAAGATCTTTCCTGGTCTGTTACTGCCAGTTCAGACCAAATCAATGTATATGTGAATTAGCTTGCCTAGTTTTTATACTCCCAGGTAGCTTCCCTAGGAGCCAATTAGATTACGAAGGTCTAATCTAAAACTAAGGGTGCATGAATCAACTTCTACAAAGACAGTCTACTGGTCTATCTAGATCAGTATTGTCTACACTAACTTGGCAGTAGCTCTTCAGCATTTCAGACAAGACTCTTTCCAAGTCCTGAAGATACCAGGGACTGAATCTGAGACCTTCTGCATAGAAAGCATTAGTTTTGTCACTGAGATACAGCCTAAAACAAGGTGTCTTGCTGAACTACAACTTGCATGAATTCTAGTCATTGATCATTCCGGCTGGAGCTTTTGGATGCTGTAGTTCAGCAATATCTGGAGGGCCAGAGATTAGCAAGCCCTACCCCTAAAGCTATGACCCTTCTCCAATTACTGGGCTGCACCAGGCTTCAATGAATGGAAACTGTATGGGGAATATTGGTCAGTTGATCCCTGTGGGAATGATATTTTTTATCTGTGGACTGGAAAATGAGTGTTGATTAAAGAGAGAATGAGGGTAATTTGAGCCTCTTTTAAAATGCAAGAATCCAGCTCAGTATATCCTTGCTGCCCCAATGTGCACATTTATAAATTTACACTATGGGTTATTGAAACTGAACTAAAAACTAACCTTTTAAATTAAACTGAGGTTTAAAACTTAATTGAGCTTAGTTGAACCAAGGTCTCCTCCAGCATCTTCAGCACAGAACCATAGCCACAATGGGCAGAAGACTATGAAGGGCTGAGTTGCCTGAAGGATATTTTAGGCCCCTTTCCTGAATGTTAATCTTTCATTGCCAATATTCTCAAGCCCTTCTCACTTACGAAAATGTGTCAATATTATACCAATATTTCCAGTTTTCTGGCAAATAATGCAAGAGTACTGGAAATTTATTTAACATCCATAAACAAGTTAAATATATAATATCCATCCTACATATTTTATAAGTTCCCATTACCATAAAATTGATGCAAAGAAACAAGAAAGTATAAGTAAATAGGACCCCCTAAAGGGATGTAAATTCCTAGGTTGATATTTTTGGTACCATCTTCACCTTATTCATAGGGTCACCATAAGTCGAGATCGACTTGAAGGCAATCCATTTCCATTTTCACGTGCTCACAGCATTTTTTAGGCTCACAGTGTATACAGTATACACAGCTACCACAGAAAGGTAATGAGGGAGTGGAATACATACAGCAAGATGATTCTGTATGCTAATTATACAGCTGCTTCCCAAGCTATCTCTAGGACATTTTAATTAATTTAATATATAAATATTTAAACGTAACAGCTCTTATCCTCCTAGCACATAAGCCAGCAGGAGTGCCAGGATTTTCCAGCTGAAACATCACATAATGAGAACCAAAAAACCCCAAACCCTTAGGGTTCAAACTCAGAGCCCTCCTGCATGGGATGTGAGCTCTAAAAGAGCTACAGGTTGTCCCAACTTAATTATAGCTTGTTAAATTGACAATTTAAATTGCTAATTCTTTTTCAATGTCATTTTGAGAAGTTACTAAATCCTGGATTGAGATGCTTTTTGTTATACCCAAAATGGTTTGACCAGAATATGCCTTGTACATAAAAATAACAATACAAATGCTTGAGCACTGACAGAAAACTACACAATTCAAGGGTTCATATTCCAATGGTGAATTGTTAAGAAAACAGGTAGTCATGGTGTTTACTACTTTAAATTATGAACAAAGAACACAATATTTTCATCTAATGTGTTCTTAGGTGTCAGCTCATCGAAGTCAAACACATTAAAAAAACCTCCATTATTAATTCATTGATTAGCAAGATTATAGGTCTCTACTCAATGCATAATCACATGGGAAAGGTAGAATAGATAGAAGAACGTAGGCAATACAATTAAGCAAGACAAGAATATTTGATTGCATGATAGATACAAGGCCTTGGCCTTAAATCACATTTCCATGTCTCACTACCACAATATTTTTTAAAACCCTGTCAAATAATTAGATTTTTACTGCACATCTTAATCAGAGGCTGAACACATTTCTATCTATCTTTGTGTGTTGGTTCATCGCCATCTGTCACTTAAAGCTACAACAGATACGGAAATTTCAATTCAATAAATGCACTCTGCACTCAAACTAAGCTATCATTCAAATTTAGACATGAGACTTGAATTCTTTTTCAGTGTTCTTCAACTCTGACCCAGCTCTACCCCCTCCTTCACTGAAAAGGGCAAAGACAACAGCCCAGCAAGTGGGGCAGGCAAAACAGACCTCCTTTGTTCACTTTTTCCCTTTCAGTTTTCTATTGAGGTAAATAACTGAAAAGCTCAGCCGGCCTTCAGTGATTCTGAAGAAAGCAATACAGCTAGCCTGAAACTACGCCTACTGATCAACATATAAGAGTATTATGAAGCTTATGGGACATCATGTTAGCTTTGCAGAATAATGTATTGAAAGTCAATAGATGGACTGGATATGTATTTATTCTCATATTCGAAACATACAAACAAGGTGACTTTTAATGTCACACTCAATAACAATTAAATTAGTGCTATTTATAATACATATACTGAATTTTTTGAATACTGTCTGCCCACTCAAGAAGGCAAAAGCAGATTCAATGCATATTCCATGTGACCTCCTACATTATCCCCTCAGCTTACAGTGCTGAAGAACACACTTTTCTGTATGGATTTCAGCTGGTTTTCTGTTGTATTCATACTGGTGCAGAATAAAACTAAAGTATTTTTTTCTAATGTCTTTTGAAAGTCAACAGATACTTCCCCCCAACAATATATTTGGTAATTTGACAAAACAAAATAATACGGTAATTCACAGAGTGATTTGGAGCAATTAAAGAAATGGCCTATCAGTGGATATTCAGTACTGTATGGATTTATTTACTATTGATTTTCTTTGCTGAATATGTAATTTGAGCTGCTTAATAGTCCCAGCCAATCTTTTTTGCCATTTTGTAATCCTAAAAGTCACACTCAGACTACTGCTTCATGGCCTAAATAAAATAAAATTGTATCTACTGAGTTGTGGCTTTAATCGTGAACAGCAAGTGAAAAAACTAAAAGTTTATACAACAATTCCAATCATTCTGTTACAATTATGGTTATACAAACAAAGCTTATGCTGACAGTAATCATCACAATGCAAAAGGGATGTATTAACACACCTGCATAGATTTAAGCATCATCTACATTGGTAATATGTTTTCCCCATTTATAAATAATAAAATCTAAGAGCTTTGGCTTCCTCAAAATCTGTGGCTGAGAGCCAAAGTTCCATATGTACTCCAGTGTTGCACATATAGCTCTCAAATGTGCAAGACCTTTCCATTTACTTAAATTTTGAGGCCAAAAGTAATGTTGCCCTCAAAGCTAAACTGTGAAATCCTTTCAGCATACCAAAGGAGTAGGTATTCTCTGAAGTGCTCACATAGATAAGGACAGGAATCAAGTTGTGTCATTTCTAAAATAAGGAGCAGATAGGACTACGTTCCCCTACCCGAGTGTCACCCTCAGATACTGTCAAATGTGAAGCAAGATGTTGCAGGTGACATTTCTACCCACTCTTACCCTGCATGCAGGTCCACTGAGGCCAACGAGACAGCACGTATCAGGAAATAAGGTTTGGGTTCTAGATATTCTAGATCAACTGGCAAGTTGATTATATGGTTCAATGCCTCAATTATGAAAGATAAATTCCTATTCCAGATATTAGTGTTATATCACAGGTCAAAAACGGTATGTTTTCTAACTGGTATTTTGCAATTTATATTATGCGCTAAAAGGGGACCACTTTAACACAGGTGACTGGTGTATAAAACAGCTTGAATCAATAGCAAACTAGGTATTTATCCCATGCACACAGACAAATCAGACATTTGGGTTATATGTAACTGAACCACAAATTAATTTCCAAGTAAATTTTGAAGGAACCTCTTAAACAGTTTTTGATCAGATCCTCCCAGTTTTCTTCAGATTATTTGCACCACCACCATGTGAAGAGTCTCAGAAGTTCAGGGATCTTATTTTTTATTTCTGATGTTTAAAGTTAGTACCAGTGCTTATATAGCCAAAATGGCACCATCCACACAGAACAAGGAGATATCAGCACGCACCAGTAAACACCAAAGTTTGCAGAAGTACAAAAATATTTATTGGGGGGAGCCCTAAGGGGTAAAGGAACCACCAAAAACAGTCCTGTTGGCCTGGAAATATTAACTATTTGGGAAAACACAGAAATCTGGACAGGAGAGGAATGGAATGGAATATTGTGGAAGAAGGCATAATTGACTGGAACAATGAACAGGAGCACTCCACAGTACAACATTTTATTGCAGGTCTCACTTGTACCATACTATTAGCATTTAAAATTAAGGCATTTTTCAAATATTTTGGACTAGTAAATTATTCCACTTTAAAGGTATGAAGTAAGTGATATATTTGATTTTTCTCAACTCACTAGTATTAAGTAACAAGCTACTTATTTCTTTTTTGTGTAAAATGGTTACAAAAGATGAAGGCATAACATAATGATATTTTCATAGTGCAGTCTTATATGTGTCTATTCAAATTCAGTGGGACTCACTCTCAGGTAAGTGTGTACAGGATTGCAACCTCAGTCACTGATATTTCACTGAAGCATTTCCCTGATTTCAGCATGAATACAGACATCTTTATAAAAGTTATCATTCCAGAGTATATGAAGGACACAGATTAATCTATGTTTAGTCATGAAGTAGCGGACAAATACACAATCTTTTAACAGAATTATCAAACTGAATAACAAGCCAATCTCATTTGCTGCATCAGTAGTTTTGCCTAAAAATGTGTAATTAATAAAAGCTCCATATGTGGATTAGAAATCCAAACAACTACTCTAGTCGCATCAGATGGAATCTCCCCCCCCCACAACAGCTGACTTCCATGCCATTTCACAAACTTAAAGCTGAAACTACCTGCAGCTTATCATGTGGAATGGGGTCTTCTGTTCAAGAAAAACAAGTTAAAGGCAACCGTTTGGTGCTCTGAAGCAATAGCTTTGCTTATTTAGGTCCTAGCTATAACTGACAACAGAATTAATCTTCTATTGATGATAGGTTGTACCACCACTTGAAGCATCTGTGTTTTTCTTAGAATTCAAATTGCAAATAAACATTTATTTCTCTGTATAATCAATATAAAATAGCATTGTACTGTTCACTAAGCCACAGGAATCTGAACTCAAGTACTCATTTGACATGCATTTCTATACTCAGCCAACACTTTTCATGACCCCCCAAAATTAGCAGACCAGAGCCAAATTAATGATCACTTTTAACCAACATATTTTCTGCACTTCCTGCATTCATGGGCGTTTTCTAATGAGTGTCAAAGGTGTGGAAAATAAGCATAGGTTTAACAAGTCATCTCAGCATCCCTGTACATTCTACTGTTTTACAAATCCAATTCTAGCTGTTTACAAACCATTTGCTCTGGTTCTTAGCTGGCTTTGTAAACAGCTATTATATGCAAGAATTCTAGATCCCAAAATATTTGCACCTTAGCTTTGCTTCTTTTCTTTTTAATAAAACATGTAGATGTTCTGTTTCATTCTGTTAGATATCATATGCACCCACCCACGCAGGCACACATACCCATTTTCAAACATTTAAGGGGGGAAACGAAGAGAAGGATAAAAGGAGCACTTCCTGAAAGAGAGATGAAATAATCATTGAATGACCAATTTATGAGATTACATTTTTGAAAAAAATGAAGCTGGTACACATTCAGCTCAGACTACAGCCCGTCAACCTGATTTGGGCAACTAGCTTGTTCTATAAGGCAATGCGTTCTTCGTGACCGAAGTAGCTTCTGCTTTGCAAAGTGATGGTTTACTACTGATTGTGAACCAGCTCTTGTATCCGCCCCGTTCCTCTGCCCCTGCACCCTCTTTCCAAATCTATACATTCAAGACTCATCAAATCTGCTTCACACAGATGGAGGGAGACGTTCTACAGCCTACATGGGCTTCTTAAAACCTTAATCCTCGCCTGAGTGTGCTTGCTTCAGCACAGACAGCTCCCTTCTCCAGGCATGCAGCTGCAGAGGCCGCAAAGAGCCCGGGCCAAATCAGGCGGGTTTCCGCCAGGCGTGCATGCTTGTAATGAGTCGGGAGAGGTCTGCAAAGCAGGCAGCCTGTTGCCCCCTTCGGCGTGCTTGAAATGGCGACTGTTGTCAACCTCCACCTGGGTGGGAAAGTCTGAACTGCACGCCAGGAAATCACAGCAGGCGTGACTCGCCTCCTGCTCCCCACTCCTTCCACAAATCAAGAACCAAGCATCACAACCTCCCCAGCAGGACAGAGGAGCTAGGGCAGCAGACACTCCCCAATCCGTTTATAGGCCACCAACAAATTATCCCCACGGGGGATCGATTAATGGATGGATGGATAATGAATGAATACAGCTACTTCCCCAGAAGGAACCCACACCTGTAGCACACAAAGGTCTCCCCCCCCCCGAGCTGGCAATCCCAACCGCAACTCCACCTACAGCCTACGAGACACCCCCCCCAGCCCAGGCTTGACGAGCTAACAGGGTGGGCTGCTGCTCCTGCTGCAATCAGCCTGGCTGTCACACACACGGTGGGATACGCACGACGGAGGCACACCCACACTGCCGAAGAAAGATCTACCTCTGCCATCACAACGACTCCCCAGCGCATAAAAGAGGCACAGGGTCTCGACACCCTGAGGGGATCCCCTCCCCCCGTGCCTTAACCTGAGCTTCAAAACGGCAGGGCCTGATTCGCAAGCCTTGGAGGTGCAATGCCACGGAGCGTCCAAGGCACCTCAGACCTCACACTTGTAAAGCAAAGTACTAACAATAAGAAAGAACGGGAAGGGAGGGGAAAGGCGAGAAGAAAAGGACTCGCCTTACTATGCACTAGATTATTGCTTCTCAGCAATGTCACATCTCTACACGCGTGGCGATTTCGGCAGAGTGCACTCGCGCGGGCTTCCCCAGGAACATCCCCTCCCCCTGCCCCGGCTTTCCTCGGTGACCCTATTATAGACCGTTATATAATTCGCCTGACCCCCTCCAATTTCTGGTATGGTGGGGTCGGGGTGGTTTTTTGCGTGCGGAAGAAGAACGCGGAAAACACAAACCAGGGTGCGTTAAATAATATGGTCCTCCTCTCTGCCTGGGCTCCGGAGGGTGGCTCCCAACCAGGCTAACCCCGCAGACAGCGGCTGCCAGTTGCCATGGGGAGCTGTGAGGAAAGAAGAGCTTGGCCGAACCACCGCCTGTGGAAGCGGCACCGCGCTGTGTCGCCCACCGCCTCCTGCAAGCCGGCTGGCTGGGTGCTGGCCTCGAGCTGGGGGGTGACAGTCACCCCACCTCACGCG
Source organism: Rhineura floridana (assembly GCF_030035675.1). Classification (NCBI taxonomy): domain Eukaryota; kingdom Metazoa; phylum Chordata; class Lepidosauria; order Squamata; family Rhineuridae; genus Rhineura; species Rhineura floridana. The sequence continues at coordinate 83,918,025 of NC_084487.1, forward strand.
AAGGCAACCCTGTTGCTACCAAGCGCCCCCAATACTATCGCCCCCAATACTAAGACTCACAGGTAGCTGCAGCCTCCGACAGCAGGGCGGGGTGCCGTAGGGAGCGCACCTCTGTCTCCTGGGGGGGGGAGTCGTTCGCTGTCCTCCCCAGGTCCGACAAGCTTGTAGAGAAGGGCTCGCTCAGGCAAGGCAAGCGCGCACGCTCCCGCGTCTATCGCCTCCCTATTTTGACAAGGACGAGCCCAGCGCAAGCGCGCACCCGCCGGCCTGAGGCAAGGAGGCGGGAGGAGAGGGATGAGCGCGGAGAAGGCCCCCTCCCTCCGAGACACCACGGGCGCTGTGCCCTCCTTAAGCTGGCAGATTTCTTCCACTCCGTCTGACAAGGCGCGTTCCCTCTCAGACCATCACAACACGCGCGCGCGCACGCTTCCTGAGCTGGGCCAGTTTAATCTTCCAAAACGAGCAACTACTGCGGCTGACAGAATTTGCATGCCTTCCTACTTCTGTCTATATAGCTTCTTCATGTAAGGGATGACACAAGGCAGGACCTGTGCCTGCCTTCTATTTAAGTATTGTTTGGTGGCAGGGTAAAATATGTTTTATACCTTTATTGGATATAAATGTTTTCTCCAAACCCACGCTAAGAACAATGTTCAAACTTTTTGAGTGTTGGCATGAAGGCTTGGGATTAATTTGTAATATAAATTGCCAAGTTAAGAGCAGATATATACGAATAAAGTCATATATCTATACATTTTGAGAATGTGTGCAAGTTTCTGTGAGAGAAGAGGAGCTTAGCAGTAGTAGAAGTAGAACCTGTAAGGCCATCGACTTCAAGCCCTTGCTTGATTCAGGAATCTAAGGATAGAAATACTCTTCTGCCAGTTTCAGTGCATCTCCACCTCTCTCTTCTGAAACCCAAGGCACAACACTAATCAAACCCAGCTCCTTGTTGTAAAACCTGGTGGGAGCAAGATGACTGTGTTTGGGTTGTTGTTGTTTTTAACAGCTTCAAAGAGATTTTGTAACTGATCAGCAGATCAACCCATTGCCCCTCCAGGTGTGGCCAATGGAAATGCTTTGATCTGGCTACTAGTGTGTTTACAGCCCCCATTTTCAGAAGAGGAAGGTGGAGATGCACTGGAACTGGCAGAATAGTGAGGATGTTTTTATCCCAAGTTAAAGCATACCTGACCCGTGGCTGTCCAGCTGCCTCTTGAATGCCTCCAGTGTTGGAGAGCCCATCACCTCCAGAGGTAACTGGTTCCATTGCTGTACTGCTCTGAAAATTATGAAGTTTTTTCCTGAAATATGACTTCCTGTAACTTGAACCCATTATTCCATGTCCTGCACTCTGGGATGATCAAGAAGAGATCCTGTCCCTTCTCTGCGTGACAACCTTTCAAGTACTTAGAGTGCTATCATATCTCCCCTCAGTCTTCTAAAGGCTAAACATGCCTAGTTCTTTCAATCTCTTTTCATAGGGCCTGATCATCCTTATTGCCCTCCTCTGAACCTGTTCCAATCTGTTTACATTCTTCTTGAAGTGTGGTGTCCAGAATTGGACACAATACTCAAGATGAGGCCTAACCAGTGCCACAAAGAGGGGAGCTAGGACTTCATGTGATTTGGAAACTATGCTTCTGTTAATGCAGCCTAAAATAGCATCTACCTTTTTTGCAGCCAGATCACACTATTGGCTCATATTGAGCTTATGATCAACAACAATTCCAAGATCCTTCTTCCATGTAGTATTGCCGAGCCAAGTGTCTCCCATCTTATAACTGTGCATTTGGTTTCTTTTTCCTAGGAGCAGAACTTTGCACTTATCCCTGTTAAATTTCATTCTGTTGTTCTCAGCCCAATGCTCCAACCTATCAAGATCCCTTTGAATTTTGTTTCTATCTTCAAGGATACAGCTATCCCTCCCAATTGTGTCATATGCAAATGTGGTAAGTGTTCCCACCTCCTTATTCAAGTCATTAATGAAAATGTTGAAGAGCACTGGGCCCTATGGTACACTGCTCTTTACTTCTCCCACTTTGAGAATGAACCAATAATATTCACTCTTTGAGTATGATTCTGTAGCCAACTATGGATCCACAACTGTTCCATCCAGCCAACGTTTAGCTAGCTTGCCCTTTTTTATTACCCATAGCTCTTATCAAGATATAACTGGCACCACATTTTTTTTTCTGAAACACCACTGGCTTACACTGTTAAGCTAATACTACTAATACACTACTGGATCACAACCTGATTTAAGGTGGGTTCAGATAGCAGCATTAAAAAGGTAAAGGTGTCCCCGCACTTGTAGTGCGAGTCGTTGCCGACTCTTAGGGTAACGTCTTGCGACGTTTACAAGGCAGACCATATATATGGGGTGGGATTGCCAGTTCCTTCCCCAGCCTTTCTTTACCCCCCAGCGTATGCCGGGTACTCATTTTACTGACCACGGATGGATGGAAGGCTGAGTAGACCTCGACCCCTTTTACCGGGGATTCGACTTCCTCCTTATGTTGGAATCGAACTCCGGCATTACCGCTATACAATTAAACTGAAAAGCAGTAGACAACCTCGTGCCGTTTGAGCCATTAAATGTGGCCCAATGTGGATTATGTGCAATTTGAGACAGTGCCTGTTGAGACATTCTCTGCCATCTTACAATAAGCATCCTATCTGTAGCTGTAGATATGTGTAGCACAGGTTTAGATTGCTTCTCTTTCTTGAGTGGACTCATTTACAAATGTGGATTCCTTTAAAAGTTCACAGAAAGATAGCTAACTATCCTGGGGGAACGTTTCCAAGACAGAGGAATGCAGGCAGTGAGGGCAACATTTTGACTTCATAAGGCTACAATTTTTAAGCTTGCGGTTTTCATCACAATAGGACATGCACAGTCCTATTTACTTAGGAAAGTGTGCCATTACACATGTGTGTAGTGTCACTGTCTCCTGACTAAAAAAAAAAATTATTCTCTGCTCATCTATGGATGGGGAAGAGCTTCCATGTAAGAGGGCCCCAGCTATGATTTTTAGACAAGCTTAACTCCATACCTCTTGCTTAGGAATTAAGCCATGCCACATGACAAGGTTTTGAATTTATTTATTTATTACACACCTACACATCCATTGGCAAAAAACTAAGCACACACATGCACACACTCCTTTTAAAATGGGAAGGACACTTGCTCCCAGTTGCATGCAGTTTTCCTCCTCTCAAAAAATCAGTTAACTTTCCTTTATCCAAAATATTTTTTTCTAAATTAAGAGAACAAAGTATTCCAACCAATAGACCAAAAAAAAGTTTGTTTCATTTTTGCCATGGCATATCAGAGTGCAGAACATATTTGCAATGTGTGGCTCAATCTTGAAAGAGTAAATTAATCTCTGCTCATGAGAAGGATACATCACACCAGACTAATCATAATCACCCTCTGCTATGTCTGAGATTATGGACAATATCTACCAGGTTTGGAGATATGGAGTTATATTCAGACAGCCATAGAGCTCAAGCTTTTCATTTTAGAAATTCACTGACAAAAAAGCAAGCTAGAAACAACAGCATAATGCATTTTCCTATGCATTCAAGAGATTGTCAGAGATTAGCGTAGTGGCAAATTCAGAAGTGCAGGGTCCCTTCATGATAGTCCCAGCCATGCCCCTCCTTTTTTTTTGCTGCTGGGATGAGAATGAGATCCTTGTTAATGCCTTCTCCCAGATGTCCCTAGGAGCCAACAAGCATGAAAGAGTGTTAGCTATTGAAAAGAGTCTTCACAATGGCTGACTCACTTCCTTTCACTCTGATTGGCTCCAGTCAGCAGAAAAGGACAAGGAAGCATGTTAGAACACTCTTCTTAGTGGCTAACACACTCCCTTTTCATGCTGATCGGCTCGTAGGATTCTGGGGTCACAGGGACCCTGCTCCCAAAAAAGTAAGGGGTCTAAGACCCCCTGAGAACCCTGGACGACTGCACCCCAATTGTCAGGGGAGGGACTTCTTGGAAGCAGATCCACACACATACTCTAGAATTGCATGTGGCTCAGATCAACCTGCCCTGCTTTACCCAGCAGCTGCTGCAGTATTTAATAAATAAATGTAGGGCAATGGTGAATACAGAGCTGGTTGCCACAAGCCAACCACTTTTTTTCTTCCCAGTTGACAAAAATAAAAAGTTTAAGTAAATGTTTAAGTATATTATAGAAAGAAAACCACTGTTGTTTGCTTGATTGGATGTTCTCTCTCCAGAAAGATCACACACACACAAAAGTACTCAAAGTAGGAAACTCTCCCTATTGCAACTCTGGTTACCTATGAGATCTGGCCTTCAGGGAAGCAGCTCTGACCATGCTCAGAACTAATGTACAATTCTGATACAGGCTGGCTGTTCTTGAAGCAGTCCTCCCTAATTTGCTATACTGGCTGTGCTGGATAGGCATAACAGATGGAGTGTGAGCCTTCCTAGCAGGACTGAAAAGCAGGCACCCAGGGAGGAACCTATTTGTCATAGCTACACTTTTGGATTAGGATTGACTGAGCTGTACAGAGAGCTAACTGGCCAGAGGACAGTAGATTGACAGAAATATTTGCAGAGCTTATCTGAGTTCAAATACACGTATAAAAATATTTGTAGGACAGGAAAGAATGTGTGGCTTTGAGATTTTGGGGTGATTTTTAAAATAGCTTGATGTTCTCATTAGGAGGGCTATGCCCCAGCAGCCCAGCCTTCGCTGGATACAGGTATAGACCACCTAACAGCTTGCTTGAGCTGCACTTTCCTCCTCATGCCCTGAGAGCCATTCTACCTCCAAGTGCCTTGTGGCAAAGTTCACCATGACTTCTTACAACAGTGATAACATTTATCATCTAAAAAAAATGTAGTTCAAGAAGCCACCTTTGAAGGATTTGTATGCTGAAAGGCAGGATATAAATAATTGATATTCATCTCGCGAGTCAGAACCCACTATTAGGTCATGACCTGATCTGAGGTGGGTCGCAACAGCAGTACTATCACCATACACATAAGAAATCGGCACCCAAATGCATGTTTAGTTTAAAGATAGGTCTCAGGTAGGAAAAGGTTGAAGACTACAAATAACTTGCCTAAGAGTGAAAAATGTGAGAGTTTGGATTAAACTCCACATAGGGCATGTCCACAGAAAAATGTTTCAAATGACAACTCGTAACAGTATGTGGTTAATGGAGAATAAAATTTATTGTTCATATTGGCTGCAGATTCCTCAACTGGAGTTGCTTTAACAGTCTTTGTATTATTAAACTGCAGGAATTTGTGCACCTGCTAATTCCAGGTTGCTGTGGTAGCACTCCTCCCACCTTGTATTTCAATAAGGACTAGTGATTGGGTTACAGTAAGGCACAATTTACACATTCTAAGACTGCAATTCTGTGCCTGTTTATTAAAAGTAAATCCCACTGAACTCAGTGAGACATACCTCTAAGTAATTGCATAGGTTTGAGCTGCAAAGTAACGCAATGCATTCCAGAACAACTTGCCTCTGTAAAAATAGTTTAAAATCTATTATGGGGGGGAAATATAGAAAGCAATTATTATTCTCAGTAGTACACTTAATATAAACAGATTATACCAAAATAATATGCATAAAGGCGATTAGAACTAGCATTAATGTGCTGACCTGGTTTAGATTGCAATGCAATAGAAACAAACGACACAAATGATTAGAACTAAGAACTCCTAAGAAATGTTATGCACACAGACCACTCATGCATAAGTATCGACCCAATACACTCTCTTATTTAATAAGGTTGCTTTTATAACTACTTCTTGTTCTGATGCCAGGAAAAAAATGTTAATTTGATTTCAAATTACCCTTAAACAATACTGGAATGTTTTCATGCTTCCCCTGCAAGTGGAGATAGGGAGGGGTGCTCCTATTTGCTACAGATTCGTTTATAGAACAACCTTGCCTGTTTTCATTCTATGCTTTATTTGCTTGATATCTGTCTTCTTAGCAACTGTCCCCTACAATAGCTTATTACAGCATAACATTAAATATAATAAAGAAAACTTTTAACCCCACCAAACAGCATGATTAGATGGGAGACAAAACAGTGCATTGATTCTAAAAAACAATCAAGCTCACCAACATTTAAAAACTAAAAGCTTTTGGAAAGGCATTCTATAGTCTGATGGCCACTATTAAAAAGGCCCCATTTTGAAATCAGCCTGAAAAAATGTTCTGGCACCCAAAGAACACCCTTATTGCCTGGTATCAATTATCAGGAGTGGGAGGGCTGGGCTCTCTTCAAAGTGTTACACAAATTCTAAGAAAAAATGGTTCTACACAGATATATACAGAAGTTTTCTGTTGCAATTCAAGGAACCAACCAGTTTCTTGGAATCTGTCTCAAACTAAACTCCACACCACTTAAACAATGGTATTTTTATATGCATAATTATTTTCAAAGCTTGCCTTTGTGAAAATAACTAGTGCTTTACACGTGGGCAATATATGTAGTGAAAATTTAGCACATTTCACTTTTAAAATCTTTGAGTAATATTGTAGTAAGAAACAAATGGATGTCACATGACTACAGAAACAAATGCAATACCAAAGAAAGATGAACGTGTCTATTGTAAGATGCTATACCGTCTGGTGTACAGTAATGAGGTCAGGTTTTCCAGCATGTCATCTAGGATATACTGTTCTAATGTAATCTGTTCAAAGAACTTGTCTAGGGGGGGAAAGCACTACAGTGTAGGCTTTTAGAAAATACACAAAGATTGTACTATGCTGTCTAGAATCGGGCACTTGAAACTAATTACCATCAAATGTAAAGTTTTAGTGCAAAGCCGTTCAATTAAGCCAAATCAAGACCAGAAAAGTAATTAAAACCAATGCAGTACAACCCTGGTATATAAGCGTAGAGGCAATCTTTTACTACATCTTGCACCATTTTCCAATGATCAATAGACTAGAATCCCTGTCGCTCCAGAGTCTGACACAGATAGCTTCTTTAGTTACATATTATTTTCCATGTCGACATTACAAATTCCTTTGCAACAAACTTTGATAAAGCCTAACAGCAAAAACAAAATGCAAATCAAGATTGTCTTAATGAATGTAGGAGTAGTGTGTACGATCAGATCTAGGCATGAATGTTTGGATTTACTCATTCATATTATAACTCCTCTAAAGTAGCTGAAGTGTTTTAATGTATGTGTATGGGAGAGGGATGATTGGGTTCCAAGTTGTACGGCACTGGAAAACACCTCCACAGTCTGAGAAAAAAGAGCAAAAAGTCAAAAACTGAAACTAAATTATATGAAAAAAAATATTTCTTAGAGAAAACATAAGGTGCAATCCTATACAATCCCTACTCAATATGAAGCTGCATGAAGTTCAGTGGGACATACTTCACACAAAATAGTTTGAGGATTTCAGCCACATTTTATTTTACAGTATTTATTTATTACATTTCTACCCCGCCTTTCTTTTCATGATTGAAACCCAAGGCGGTTTACATATGGTTCCAAGGCTGTCTCCCATCCAGCACTGACCACAACTGATCCTGCTTCGCTTCAGCAGGGTGCTGGCCTTATGTGCCTTCAGACCATAGCCTGTATTTAAATAATGTTTTTCTTAATATATATTCCAGGTCAATTTACAATGCAATTTTAAATAAAATATAGAACCAACCAATTAAAAAGTAACATATAGAACATTACGGATGATATCAGACCAAGTCATACTCAGAGTAGACTCACTGAAATCAATAAACTTGGCTAAATTTAGTCCATATTTTTGATGGGCCTTTTCTGTATATAACTTATTTGGATTCTACTCTATGCAATTAAAATAACAATAAAACAGCAAAGTAAAAAATTAAATTCCATTGTTTTAAAAGGGAGGATCCTGCCAATAGCATTAAAATACCCAAGAGAATAAGAACACTTTAATCAGACACCTAAAAGATAATGGAGTGATTGTCAAGTAAACCTACTTGAGATGGTATTATTTTACTGGGGATTTACTAGGATTTCCCCCCCACATAGTGAAAGATGGAGAACAGGTAACACAGGGTATGTGGGGACAACAGGACCTCTAAGTTTAGGCAGGAAGCATATCACACTTTTAAATATGTAAAGAGCACCTCATATAAGACTAATCTGGTTGATTTTAGCACTATTGCAGCCATGGTCATTATGGAAACAAAATCAGATGGGGACTGATCACTGGTCTGGTGATCAGTAGCATTTGGGCTATACTGTACATATGCTTTAATCTGAAATACTTACATCTGTCTCCTGTATGCCCAGCTGAATGACTTGATCACAACAGAAAATGCTAAAAATATACCCTTCTACATGAGAACAGCTGGCTTACAGACATGAGGTTAAACCTTGCAATACAGAAAGATGCATGAAACTACCATTTAATTCAAGTTAAATGATGGTATTTAACCTTTCCCCCTTTTAGCTCTACACAATTAGGTTTGCATCATTAGAACATAAGAGCACCACCAATGATTTTTCTAATTGCAATGTTACATAGCACTCTAATTTTTGCATGGTGATGTGCTGGGTTCTTGAAATGCCAAAGCTGCACAAATTCTTTGGTGTTTACAGAGGATGAGCTATTATTGCAATGATGAAATTTTAGATGTGCCCTTAAGAGCTGAACTCAAAGATTAGACCATCTCTAATAGTTCTTTTGTTATCCATACTACAGAGGACATTATTAATTTAATACTGGTGACTTGAATAATTTTGGAAACTGCACATAGTTCAAATTCTTCTCACATAATTTATAAGAATAATAGAATGTTTCCTCCTTTTTTATGATGTAGACAGGTGTGCAGCAGTGTGACATATGACATTTATATCCCACTTTTTCTTCCTAGAACTGGTGATGTACCCCCTCCCCCATTTTATCTACATAAAACTGTAATGGACCAGTCACTATCTCCGTTTTATTTAGGGTTGCACAGCAAACTTCATGGCCAAAAAGAAATTGCTGCCCACTGGATGGTCTGCCCAATAAGAGCTGCCTGGAGCAGTGGCCATCCAAGCAATGCTGACCCTGGCAGGCTTGCCCTGCCACACTGTCATTTTTATTCAATGTACAGAATGCACATACATATAAGGCATTGCATTCTGGTCAAACTAAAACAGTATTGGGACCATCTGCACAACTGTCCTAGGGACAGATCGTCATCAAGCCAACAATTACTGAGCAGGGGGTTGGACACAATGGCCTTATATGCCCCTTCCAACTACGAATCATTGTTCTATAATTCTAATTATATTTTCATATGCATATCTAGAGGTGGTCCAACAAAGAAACTAAGTTCTAATTAGTAATGGAGAAACTATATATTACCTTTAGGTCTAGTAGGCACCAATGCCATATCTTATGAAAACACTGTTCTGTAAAAGGAATGCATGCATACAATGACCTGAAACAGTCCATATTAACAACCTTGGCATTTCAGTTCATTGCTATGTAGAAAACATAAAGAGACAGACTTGAGAGTAAAACCTAGGACAGCCTTTCCCAACCTTTGTGTCCCCCAGATATTGCTGGACTACAATTCCCATAATTCCTGACTATTGGCCAGGCTGAGGCTGATGGAAGTTGTAGTCCAACATCATCTGGGAACCAAAAGGCTAATCTAGAATTAAGCTGTTACAGCCGTGAAGGGGGGGGGGGAATCTCTCAAATGAATATCAGCATCAAAAAATAAGTGTAGCATCTTTTAGAAAGGAGAGGAACAGAAACAAAGTCAGACTGAGCTGACAGTATGTTTCAGTATTAAATTAGGTTTTCACACAGTAATATGGATCGCTTGCAAATATCCAACATACAGCATGAACATATACATCAGTAGTTCCCAATAATTTTAATACATATTAAGCTCACCACACACAAAACAAAGAACAATGAAACCAGACAATTGTAGCCAAGCAGCGGGAAGTGTAAAACTGATAAATCCTTAAGTCAGTGACTAGCTTTGACACGAGACAATCATCAGTGCCAACTCAGTGATCCATTTGCCATTAAATAAATATTTTAAGCTTATATAGGTGGTTATCAAAGTAACCTAGTCATGGAGGGTTTAAGTATACAGAGGGATAACATCATTTAGAATGGCTGTGCAAATGTTTTATGCATGGAGAGAATAGGATATAGGGTGGTATTCAATGGCCTACGCTACCCTGAGTAGATCCATTGACGTTAATAGACATGATTACCTTAGGCTAATTTCAATAGGCCTTCTCTGAGTAGGTCCTGGCTGAATATAACCCATAGGATAAGTTCATCAGACTGTCTTCCACAGCTAATGAAATAATTAAGCAATATGCTCAAGCAGAGATGACCTACTTAAATTTACTACGATCAACCATCATATGTTTATCAAAGGGCTTTGGATATCAAACAAACTACCTTACAAGTGCCTGGTGGGGTAATGGGATAAGTCCAAGTTCAGCATTCAATCAGACTTTGAACAAAAATGGATTGGATTGGCAGCCAATTCAGTTCAGATAAGTTTTCCCTGGACTAAAATGTAAAAAGGAACACCACATTTAGTAGTCAAATTGAAAAGTGAACCTAAAAAAACTTTTTCTACACCCTCCTCATTAAACACAAATATACGCCAGCCTGTTTACTATATGCAAAACAAGTTACTATATAAAAACAGTGAGTTATTAAGATGCTTCAGTTAGAATAGAGTCTGAAAATTGCCTAATACCTGTGGAATATTCAGACAATTTTCCCTACATGACACGTCCATATAAATTGAAAGCATGAGCAACACTGTATCAATCAATCAATCATTTATTTTACAGTCATAGACCCGTGTTGCAAAAACAAGCTACAAATTAAAATATTGTACTATGTTATTGAAAAAATTAGATTTTACAAGTTGTCAGAAACCAATCTTTTACGTATGGATTGTGCTATATACAAGAATTTTGCTACTTGTTCAGTTTTATCTTTAAGATTATCTGTTGGAAGAAATTTTGTTGTCCATTCTATATTTCTACCGGGAAATCTGGCAATAAGTGGCTCAATAAATTTTTTCCTTATCTCCAAGTACAATTCACATTCCAAAAGTACATGCCCAATGGTTTCAGGCAAGTTCGCCTTACATATACAGTAACGATTTTCCAGAGGAATACCATAGAAGCGACCCGACAACATTGCAGAGGGCAAACAGTTAAATCTAGCCCGAGAAAACAAGAATCTATAATGCCGGAAACTCAACTCTTCTATATATGCTACATGATAAGGAAAACGAAAACTTAAACCAAAATAAAGAGGGGAGCTAGAGGAGTGTGCCTTAGACATTAAGTACTGGCGATCTAGGTCCTTTATCCGCTGGTCAATATTTTGTTTGGCTATCCTGGAGTCCCAGGTAGCCAAAAGTTCTTTAGACAGGCCTAGGTAATTTAATTTTTCATCAAAGATTTTAGACCAAGAACTTTTAAAAGGATCTTTCCAAATTAAATGAGCATAACCCAGAGAGGGTTCTGAGCAAGCCATCTTGATCCAGAATCTGAAAGAACATAAGAACATAAGAAGAGCCTGCTGGATCAGGCCAGTGGCCCATCTAGTCCAGCATCCTGTTCTCACAGTGGCCAACCAGGTGCCTGGGGGAAGCCCGCAAGCAGGACCCGAGTGCAAGAACACTCTACCCTCCTGAGGCTTCCGGCAACTGGTTTTCAGAAGCATGCTGCCTCTGACTAGGGTGGCAGAGCACAGCCATCACGGCTAGTAGCCATTGATAGCCCTGTCCTCCATTAATTTGTCTAATCTTCTTTTAAAGCCATCCAAGCTGGTGGCCATTACTGCATCTTGTGGGAGCAAATTCCATAGTTTAACTATGCGCTGAGTAAAGAAGTACTTCCTTTTGTCTGTCCTGAATCTTCCAACATTCAGCTTCTTTGAATGTCCACGAGTTCTAGTATAATGAGAGAGGGAGAAGAACTTTTCTCTATCCACTTTCTCAATGCCATGCATAATTTTATACACTTCTATCATGTCTCCTCTGACCCGCCTTTTCTCTAAACTAAAAAGCCCCAAATGCTGCAACCTTTCCTCATAAGGGAGTCGCTCCATCCCCTTGATCATTCTGGTTGCCCTCTTCTGAACCTTTTCCAACTCTAGAATATCCTTTTTGAGATGAGGCGACCAGAACTGTACACAGTATTCCAAATGCGGCCGCACCATAGATTTATACAACGGCATTATGATATCGGCTGTTTTATTTTCAATGCCTTTCCTAATTATCGCTAGCATGGAATTTGCCTTTTTCACAGCTGCCACACACTGGGTCGACATTTTCATCGTGCGGTCCACTACAACCCCGAGGTCTCTCTTCTGGTCGGTCACCGCCAGTTCAGACCCCATGAGCGTATATGTGAAATGAAGATTTTTTGCTCCAATATGCATAATTTTACACTTGTTTATATTGAATTGCATTTGCCATTTTTCCGCCCATTCACTCAGTTTGGAGAGGTCTTTTTGGAGCTCTTCACAATCCCTTTTTGTTTTAACAACCCTGAACAATTTAGTGTCGTCAGCAAACTTGGCCACTTCACTGCTCACTCCTAATTCTAGGTCATTAATGAACAAGTTGAAAAGTACAGGTCCCAATACCGATCCTTGAGAGACTCCACTTTCTACAGCCCTCCATTGGGAGAACTGTCCGTTTATTCCTACTCTCTGCTTTCTGCTTCTTAACCAATTCCTTATCCACAAGAGGACCTCTCCTCTTATTCCATGACTGCTAAGCTTCCTCAGAAGCCTTTGGTGAGGTACCTTGTCAAACGCTTTTTGAAAGTCTAAGTACACTATGTCCACTGGATCACCTCTATCTATATGCTTGTTGACACTCTCAAAGAATTCTAATAGGTTACTGAGACAGGACTTTCCCTTGCAGAAGCCATGCTGGCTCTGCTTCAGCAAGACTTGTTCTTCTATGTGCTTAGTTAATCTAGCTTTAATAATACTTTCTACCAGTTTTCCAGGGACAGAAGTTAAGCTAACTGGCCTGTAATTTCCGGGATCCCCTCTGGATCCCTTTTTGAATATTGGCGTTACGTTGCCACTTTCCAGTCCTCAGGCACGGAGGAGGACCCAAGGGACAAGTTACATATTTTAGTTAGCAGATCAGCAATTTCACATTTGAGTTCTTTGAGAACTCTCGGGTGGATGCCATCCGGGCCCGGTGATTTGTCAGTTTTTATATTGTCCAGTAAGCTTAGAACTTCCTCTCTCGTTACCACTATTTGTCTTAGTTCCTCAGAATCCCTTCCTGCAAATGTTAGTTCAGGTTCAGGGATCTGCCCTATATCTTCCACTGTGAAGACAGATGCAAAGAATTTATTTAGCTTCTCTGCAATCTCCTTATCATTCTTTAGTACACCTTTGGCTCCCTTATCATCCAAGGGTCCAATTGTCTCCCTAGATGGTCTCCTGCTTTGAATGTATTTATAGAATTTTTTGTTGTTGGTTTTTAAGTTCTTAGCAATGTGCTCCTCAAATTCTTTTTTAGCATCCCTTATTGTCTTCTTGCATTTCTTTTGGCAGAGTTTGTGTTCTTTTTTATTTTCTTCATTCGGACAAGACTTCCATTTTCTGAAGGAAGACTTTTTGCCTCTAAGAGCTTCCTTGACTTTGCTCGTTAACCATGCTGGCATCTTCTTGGCCCTGGCGGTACCTTTTCTGATCTGCGGTATGCACTCCAGTTGAGCTTCTAATATAGTGTTTTTAAACAACTTCCAAGCATTTTCGAGTGGTGACCCTCTGGACTTTGTTTTTCAGCTTTCTTTTTACCAATCCCCTCATTTTTGTGAAGTTTCCTCTTTTGAAGTCAAATGTGACCGTGTTGGATTTTCTTGGCAATTGGCGAGTTACATGTATGTTTAATTTAATAGCACTGTGGTCACAGCTCCCAATCGGTTCAACAACACTTACATCTCGCACCAGGTCCCGGTCCCCACTGAGGATTAAGTCCAGGGTTGCCGTCCCTCTGGTCGGTTCCATGACCAACTGATCTAGGGAATAGTCATTTAGAATATCTAGAAACTTTGCTTCTTTGTCATGACTGGAACACATATGCAGCCAGTCTATGTCCGGGTAGTTGAAGTCACCCATTACTACCACATTTCCTAGTTTGGATGCTTCCTCAATTTCATATCTCATCTCCAGGTCTCCCTGAGCATTTTGATCAGGGGGACGATAGATCGTTCCCAGTATTAAGTCCCTCCTGGGGCACGGTATCACCACCCACAACGATTCTGTGGAGGAGTCTGCCTCTTTTGGGGTTTCGAGCTTGCTGGATTCAATGCCTTCTTTCACGTATAGAGCGACTCCGCCACCAATACGTCCTTCCCTGTCCTTCCGATATAGTTTATATCCAGGGATAACCGTATCCCACTGGTTTTCTCCATTCCACCAGGTCTCGGTTATGCTCACTATATCAATGCTCTTCTCTAAGACCAAGCACTCCAGTTCTCCCATCTTGGTTCGGAGGCTCCTAGCATTAGCGTACAGGCACTTGTAAGCAGTGTCTCTCTTCAAGTGTCTTTGGCACTTGTGGTTAGGCCTGTGGTAATTTTGCTCTTCTGAATTTATATCCTGTGCCCCTGCTCTCACAATGCCTACTTCTAGGCCTACCCCTTTTAAAATTTCATCATTTCTTTGGTTTTTATCCCAGGGGGGAGGTTTATTCCGAACCGGACCTTTCTCAGCTCCTGTCGGGTTTCCCCCCTCAGTCAGTTTAAAAGCTGCTCTGCTACCTTTTTAATTTTAAGTGCCAGCAGTCTGGTTCCATTCTGGTTCAAGTGGAGCCCGTCCCTTTTGTACAGGCCCGGCTTGTCCCAGAATGTTCCCCAGTGCCTAACAAATCCGAACCCTTCCACCTGACACCATCGTCTCATCCACGCATTGAGACTGCGAAGCTGGGCCTGGCTGGCTGGTCCTGCGCGTGGAACTGGTAGCATTTCAGAGAAAGCCACCTTGGAGGTCCTGGCTTTCAGCATTCTACCTAGCAACCTAAATTTTGCTTCCAGGACCTCACGGCTGCATTTCCCCATGTCGTTGGTGCCAACGTGCACCACGACCACTGACTCCTTCCCAGCACTGTCTACCAAACTATCTAAACGACGGGCGATATCCGCAACCTTCGCACCAGGCAGGCAAAACACCTTGCGGTCTACACGCCCATCACACACCCCACTGTCTATGTTCCTAATGATCGAATCACCCACTACAAGGATCCCTCCACCCCCTGGAGATATATCCTCGGCACGAGAGGATAGCTGCTCATCCCCCAAGGAATGGGTCCCTTCTAAGGGATCGTTTCCCTCTTCCTCAGCTGGATGCTCTCCTTCCCCGAGACCATCGTTCTCCATGATAGCAGGAGAGCTATCATCGTTGGAGTGGGACACAGCTATAACGTCCCTGAAGGCCTTCTCCACATACATCTCTGCCTCTCTCAGCTTTTCCAGGTCCGCCACCTTGGCCTCAAGGAAATGAAGTCGTTCCCGGAGAGCCAGGAGCTCATTGCACCGAGAGCATACCCACGACTTCTGTCCAACAGGCAGATAGTCGTACATGCTGCAGGCAGTGCAAAACACTGGAAAGCCCCCACACCCCTGCTGGCTTCTTACCTGCATAGTTTTGTTTAAGGTTTATTACGTCAATGGGTTGGAGACTGCGGTTTAGTTGAGGTCAGGGAACAGACGGGCAGAGTGGGGGGCCCTGGCCTCCTCACCCTGCTGCCGAACTCGCTCTGCTGCTTAACTCGCCTTGACGCTTCGTCAGCTGGGGCTCCCTCTAGCTCATGGAGCAGCTTGTAACCATGCCGTGCGCTCACTCAACTGAGGAAATTCCGGCCTCAAGACAAAGACCTGCTGGGGGGCACATCGAGGCAAACCAAAAATAGCCCTCAAGAAACCTGAGAGCACCGATTCAACTTTCGCATTAAAATTGGTTATCCATATTGGGGAACCATACAAAAGTTGCGGGAGTAGCTTGACTCTTAGAATTTTTAGTGCAGGAGGAATATAGCGACCTCCCCTAGTGTAAAAAAATCTGATGCTAGCTTTCGAGGTATTTTGTGCTGCCAAGATTGCAGCCCCTATGTGGGAAGACCACAAAAGAGAGGAACAGAAAGAAATTCCAAGATATTTAAATTTCTTTACTTGTTCAATTTTTTGGCTTTTAAGTTTCCAATTAAGTTTCGTTAACCTATGGGAAACGATCATTATTTTAGATTTTGTGAAATTTATGGTAAGAAGGTTTTTTTCGCAATAACTCGTGAATACATGAAGAAGGCGCTTTAATCCAATTTCTGAGAAGGACAACAAGGCCGTGTCATCCGCATATAGCAGAATGGGACATCTTACATTTGCAATTTTTGGCGAGTGGAATTTGTTTGAGCAGCAGTTTGAACTTAAGTCATTAATAAAAAGATTGAATAAAGTGGGGGCCAAAACACACCCCTGTCTAACTCCAATGTCTACTGGAATAGAGCGCGTCAGGTCGCCATTTAACCCGTGACGGACCCGAATTGAAGTAGATTGATACAGCCTACTAATTAAAAATAAAAGGTGTTTATCTATTGAGGTTTTGCTTAATTTGGCCCATAGCAGATCTCTCGGGACTGTATCAAACGCCGTCTTAAGATCCATGAAGGCTACAAATAGGCCCCTCTTTTTTCCACTCATATATTTTTCTGCCAGATACCTTAGTATTAGGCAGTGATCGATGATAGATCTATTTTTGCAGAAGCCAGCCTGTTCTTGTCCCAAAAATTTTTCTTCTTCTAACCAGGATTGTAATCTGGAATTTAAATGGCTTGCATAGGTTTTGCCCACAACTGAAAGAAGGCTGATGGGCCTATAATTTTCCGGGTCACCTCTATCACCCTTTTTGTAGAGTGGAATAACCACCGCCTCTAACCAAGAGACAGGAATTTTTCCAGATAAATTTATGAGAGTGAAAAGAGAGGCTAACAACAGTGCCCACCATGCTATATTGATTTTTAGCATTTCTGATATTATCGAGTCGGACCCTGGGGCCTTTCCATTTTTAAGAGTATTTATTAGGAAGGAAACCTCTGTTTGTGTCACTTGTGGCCATTTTGGTAAAAAGTTGAGATCGAGAGAAAAAGAAGACCAGCAAGAATTATCATTATTTCTTGCAAACTGTCGTGAAAAATGGTTCTCCCAAATATCAGAGGGGATGGTACATTGCACGGGTACGGCTATACCAAGGGCGTTTGTGACTAGCGCCCAAAAGAGTTTTGAGTCGTTATGTAGAGAAGCGTTGATTAATAGCGACCAATCTTTCCGAAGTGCTTGTTTCTTTTTATAATTAAGTAATTGTTTATAACTTTTTTTGGATAAATAATATTCAGAGGGAAGAACTTTTTCTTTGGTTTTCCGATAGTTTAAGTAAATATTTTTTAAATGATGTTTGGACTTCCTACATTCCTTATCAAACCAGCTTGGATATCTGTTGGTTTTTTGACGAGGACGATTCGGTACTTTTAAAATCTCAACTAGAGCAGAGGACAAGGAGGAATATTCAAATAAAACTTCCAGAATCTCCTTTGACTCAGTTATGCGAGATTTGAAAAGAAGACCTCTCGGTGAAGTTAGAAATTTTTCCAATTTAGCCATGGTATATTTGTTCCAACTGACTCTCCTATAAATACAGTTGGATGATATATTGGTTTGAAAATGGTTTATGGTCGGACAATTTCTCCTATCTATAGAGAGCTCGAATATTAAAGGGAGATGGTCGCTTTCTAGCCTATCACCGACTAAGAAGTTTTGAATATGTGTGAATAAAGGGAGAGATATCAACACATAATCCACCACACTGCTGCCATGCCCTGAAATGAAAGTGAACTCTGCAAGAGGATCTACTTCTTTATGTCCATTGACTATTACTAAATTTAATCCAGCCGCAAATTGTACTAGACATAAGAACATAAGAACATAAGAAGAGCCTGCTGGATCAGGCCAGTGGCCCATCTAGTCCAGCATCCTGTTCTCACAGTGGCCAACCAGGTGCCTGGGGGAAGCCCGCAAGCAGGACCCGAGTGCAAGAACGCTCTCCCCTCCTGAGGCTTCCGGCAACTGGTTTTCAGAAGCATGCTGCCTCTGACTAGGGTGGCAGAGCACAGCCATCACGGCTAGTAGCCATTGATAGCCCTGTCCTCCATTAATTTGTCTAATCTTCTTTTAAAGCCATCCAAGCTGGTGGCCATTACTGCATCTTGTGGGAGCAAATTCCATAGTTTAACTATGCGCTGAGTAAAGAAGTACTTCCTTTTGTCTGTCCTGAATCTTCCAACATTCAGCTTCTTTGAATGTCCACGAGTTCTAGTATTATGAGAGAGGGAGAAGAACTTGTCTCTATCCACTTTCTCAATGCCATGCATAATTTTATACACTTCTATCATGTCTCCTCTGACCTGCCTTTTCTCTAAACTAAAAAGCCCCAAATGCTGCAACCTTTCCTCGTAAGGGAGTCGCTCCATCCCCTTGATCATTCTGGTTGCCCTCTTCTGAACCTTTTCCAACTCTAGAATATCCTTTTTGAGATGAGGCGACCAGAACTGTACACAGTATTCCAAATGCAGCCGCACCATAGATTTATACAACAGCATTATGATATCGAATGTTTTATTTTCAATACCTTTCCTAATTATCGCTAGCATGGAATTTGCCTTTTTCACAGCTGCCGCACACTGGGTTGACATTTTCATCGTGCTGTCCACTACAACCCCGAGGTCTCTCTCCTGGTCGGTCACCGCCAGTTCAGACCCCATGAGCGTATATGTGAAATTAAGATTTTTTGCTCCAATATGCATAATTTTACACTTGTTTATATTGAATTGCATTTACCATTTTTCCGCCCATTCACTCAGTTTGGAGAGGTCTTTTTGGAGCTCTTCGCAATCCTTTTTTGTTTTAACAACCCTGAACAATTTAGTATCGTCAGCAAACTTGGCCACTTCACTGCTCACTCCTAATTCTAGGTCATTAATGAACAAGTTGAAAAGTACAGGTCCCAATAACGATCCTTGAGGGACTCCACTTTCTACAGCCCTCCATTGGGAGAACTGTCCGTTTATTCCTACTCTCTGCTTTCTGCTTCTTAACCAATTCCTTATCCACAAGAGGACCTCTCCTCTTATTCCATGACTGCTAAGCTTCCTCAGAAGCCTTTGCTGAGGTACCTTGTCAAAGCTTTTTGAAAGTCTAAGTACACTATGTCCACTGGATCACCTCTATCTATATGCTTGTTGACACTCTCAAAGAATTCTAATAGGTTACTGAGACAGGACTTTCCCTTGCAGAAGCCATGCTGGCTCTGCTTCAGCAAGGCTTGTTCTTCTATGTGCTTAGTTAATCTAGCTTTAATAATACTTTCTACAGTTTTCCAGGGACAGAAGTTAAGCTAACTGGCCTGTAATTTCCGGGATCCCCTCTGGATCCCTTTTTGAAGATTGGCGTTACATTTGCCACTTTCCAGTCCTCAGGCACACAGGAGGACCCAAGGGACAAGTTACATATTTTAGTTAGCAGATCAGCAATTTCACCTTTGAGTTCTTTGAGAACTCTCGGGTGGATGCCCGGTGATTTGTCAGTTTTTATATTGTCCATTAAGCTTAGAACTTCCTCTCTCGTTACCACTATTTGTCTCAGTTCCTCAGAATCCCTTCCTGCAAATGTTAGTTCAGGTTCAGGGATCTGCCCTATATCTTCCACTGTGAAGACAGATGCAAAGAATTCATTTAGCTTCTCTGCAATCTCCTTATCGTTCTTTAGTACAGCTTTGACTCCCTTATCATCCAAGGGTCCAATTGTCTCCCTAGATGGTCTCCTGCTTTGAATGTATTTATAGAATTTTTTGTTGTTGGTTTTTATGTTCTTAGCAATGTGCTCCTCACATTCTTTTTTAGCATCCCTTATTGTCTTCTTGCATTTCTTTTGCCAGAGTTTGTGTTCTTTTTTATTTTCTTCATTCGGACAAGACTTCCATTTTCTGAAGGAAGACTTTTTGCCTCTAAGAGCTTCCTTGACTTTGCTCGTTAACCATGCTGGCATCTTCTTGGCCCTGGCGGTACCTTTTCTGATCTGCGGTATGCACTCCAGTTGAGCTTCTAATATAGTGTTTTTAAACAACTTCCAAGCATTTTCGAGTGATGTGACCCTCTGGACTTTGTTTTTCAGCTTTCTTTTTACCGATCCACTCATTTTTGTGAACTTTCCTCTTTTGAAGTCAAATGTGACCATGTTGGATTTTCTTGGCAATTGGCCAGTTACATGTATGTTTAATTTAATAGCACTGTGGTCACTGCTCCCAATCGGTTCAACAACATTTACATCTCGCACCAGGTCCCGGTCCCCACTGAGGATTAAGTCCAGGGTTGCCATCCCTCTGGTCGGTTCCATGACCAACTGGTCTAGGGAATAGTCATTTAGAATATCTAGAAACTTTGCTTCTTTGTCATGACTGGAACACATATGCAGCCAGTCTATGTCCAGGTAGTTGAAGTCACCCATTACTACCACATTTCCTAGTTTGGATGCTTCCTCAATTTCATATCTCATCTCAAGGTCTCCCTGAGCATTTTGATCAGGGGGACGATAGATCATTCCCAGTATTAAGTCCCTCCTGGGGCACAGTATCACCACCCACAACGATTCTGTGGAGGAGTCTGCCTCTTTTGGGGTTTCGAGCTTGTTGGATTCAATGCCTTCTTTCACGTATAGAGCGACTCTGCCACCAATACGTCCTTCCCTGTCCTTCCGATATAGTTTATATCCAGGGATAACCGTATCCCACTGGTTTTCTCCATTCCACCAGGTCTCCGTTATGCTCACTGTATCAATGCTCTCCTCTAAGACCAAGCACTCCAGTTCTCCCATCTTGGTTCGGAGGCTCCTAGCATTAGCGTACAGGCACTTGTAAGCAGTCTCTCTTCAAGTGTCTTTGGCACTTGTGGTTAGGCCTGTGGTAATTTTGCTCTTCTGAATTTATATCCTGTGCCCCTGCTCTCACAATGCCTACTTCTAGGCCTACCCCTTTTAAAATTTCATCATTTCTTTGGTTTTTATCCCAGGGGGGAGGTTTATTCCGAACCGGACCTTTCTCAGCTCCTGTCGGGTTTCCCCCCTCAGTCAGTTTAAAAGCTGCTCTGCTACCTTTTTAATTTTAAGTGCCAGCAGTCTGGTTCCATTCTGGTTCAAGTGGAGCCCGTCCCTTTTGTACAGGCCCGGCTTGTCCCAAAATGTTCCCCAGTGCCTAACAAATCCAAACCCTTCCACCTGACACCATCGTCTCATCCACGCATTGAGACTGCAAAGCTGGGCCTGTCTGGCTGGTCCTGCGCGTGGAACCGGTAGCATTTCAGAGAAAGCCACCTTGGAGGTCCTGGCTTTCAGCATCCTACCTAGCAACCTAAATTTTGCTTCCAGGACCTCACAGCTGCATTTCCCTATGTCGTTGGTGCCAACGTGCACCACGACCACTGACTCCTTCCCAGCACTGTCTACCAAACTATCTAAACGACGGGCGATATCCGCAACCTTCGCACCAGGCAGGCAAAACACCTTGCGGTCTACACGCCCATCACACACCCCACTGTCTATGTTCCTAATGATCGAATCACCCACTACAAGGATCCCTCCACCCCCTGGAGATATATCCTCGGCACGAGAGGATAGCTGCTCATCCCCCAAGGAATGGGTCCCTTCTAAGGGATCGTTTCCCTCTTCCTCAACTGGATGCTCTCCTTCCCCGAGACCATCGTTCTCCATGATAGCAGGAGAGCTATCATCGTTGGAGTGGGACACAGCTATAACGTCCCTGAAGGCCTCCTCCACACACCTCTCTGCCTCTCTCAGCTTTTCCAGGTCCACCACCTTGGCCTCAAGGAAATGAAGTCGTTCCCGGAGAGCCAGGAGCTCATTGCACCGAGAGCACACCCACGACTTCTGTCCAACAGGCAGATAGTCGTACATGCTGCAGGCAGTGCAAAACACTGGAAAGCCCCCACACCCCTGCTGGCTTCTTACCTGCATAGTTTTGTTTAAGGTTTATTACGTCAATGGGTTGGAGACTGCGGTTTAGTTGAGGTCAGGGAACAGACGGGCAGAGTGGGGGGCCCTGGCCTCCTTGCCCTGCTGCCGAACTCGCTCTGCTGCTTAACTCGCCTTGACGCTTCGTCAGCTGGGGCTCCCTCTAGCTCGTGGAGCAGGCTCCCTCGCTAGGGTGCTCTGACTTTATATGTGTGGCTGGTTCCTCCCAGCTACTGCTGCCAGCCAGTGATGTGTTACTTGAGGCTGATGGCTATCAGCTGGGGCTTAACTCTTTAGTATTCTCTCAGGCTTCCTTCCTTTGAAGGCAGGAAGGCAGGCTTCCTTCCTGAGCAAGGGGCGGGGCTGTTTAAGCATATACCAGCAAAGTTTATTTTCTGATCTTTAGAGATTCTTTCATGTTTCGGGATTACATTTGTAGTATCCAATCCACCCCATAGATAGGAAGTTGCCAGAATATCATTTGTTGGACCTATTCTGGCATTTAAATATCCCATAATTATTAAATGAGCTTTTGGATGAAGTTGTTCTAAGCTTATGACATAGTTTTCCAGCTTTTGCCAGAATAATAATATGTCGTCCTGTTTAGGGGTGGGCGAGATATAAACATTTATTATTAGAATGGAAAATAGATTTAATTCTATTAGGGTTGAAATGGCTATATTATCACAGGGGGAAAACATTTTTACACCCAAAGTTGTGGATAGCAAAATTGCCAGACCAGCCTTTGGTCTGCCCCTACTCTTTGCTGGTGTGGCAGGGAGTTCTAAAGTTATAAAATCCTTTAAATAGATGTTATTTACTGACCAGGTTTCTTGCAGAGCAACATTGTAATTAAAACAATTTAAAAACATTTTTAAAGGAATTGTAGACAACATAAACTATACCTGTATTCAACAGTAAACTCTTTAATCAAGATTTTACTGACAGATCCCATGCTAAAAATGATTTGCTTGTCTTGGAATCAATTGGACATGAGGTCTATGAAGGCAATTTTTTTTGTTGCTATCAGCATCTCAGGTAGTTTAGAAAAATGCAAGCAAGCCATGGAGACGAAGAATGGAGTAAGCATAGGTTTGTGCATATTTTCATTTCAAGCTGACAAAGTGACATCCTGTCTCTTTTGGGTCCTTCATGCACAGCTGGGGGTATAGAGCAAGTTTAATGATAATTTTTAGAACTGTTGGCAGCACACATGGCCCCAATACAAATGTATTGTTTCAAATTCAGAATCTGGGCTCTCCTTGTTCCTGTGGAACTATTCTTACCATTTTCATTCCCCTTTTCTCAGAGGACAAAGTCTTGAGAGGTCAAATTCCAAGGAGCAGCTGTGGTTCATGGCAGGCATGGGGAACCTGTGACCCTCCAGATGTCGCTGAACTAAAACTCCCATAATCTCTGACCATTGGCCATGCTTCCTGGAGCTGATGGGAATGATAGTTCAACAACATCTGGAGGGCCACAGGTCCCCCACACCCGGTTGTATCTACTCATGCTTTAGGAGGACAAAGAGCAGTAAAAAAAAAAGAGTAAAAATAGAGAAGACATGCATAGTGGACTAGCTAAGTCATAGTGGTCTGTCCATTAAGCTTGTCATTTCTGGGATTCTAAGCATAATACTCAAGAAACAAAGGGTTGTGTACAAATCAAGAGTAGACCCTTTGAAATCAATTGACATAACCAATCCTATGACATAGCTGGATACAACCCAATGACACCCTTAAGGATGAGCCTTAAGAGCATGCGACCTGCTGATCAAACCAAAGGCCTGTCCAGTCCATCCCATCCTCACAGTGGCCAAGCAGATGCCAATCGGAAGCCCACAAGCAGGACCTGAATGCAACAGCATTCTCTCTACTTGGGATTCTTAGCAACTGGTATTCAGAAGCATACTACCTCCAGCAATGGAGAGAGAACATAGCTTCCTTATTCTCCATGATTTATTTAACCCTCTTTTGAAATAACCCATGTTGGTGGCCCTGTAGCAAGTTAGATCAATTAAAAAGAACCACCCTGCTGGATCAGACCAAAGATTTAGTCAAATATTCCATTTTGCAGCGAGTGGCCAGCTAGCTGTCTCCAAAAAGGCTTACAAGCAGGAGGCAAGAGCTCTCTCATGGTTGCTTCCCAATAACTGGTGTTCAGAGGCAAAAATGCTTCTGAAACTGGACATGGTATAGAGCCATCATGACTAACAGCCATGGTCTTTCTAGCCCAGTACTGGTAGCCTAAATGACAGCAGTGGTCCATTATCTTTTGATCTAGATCTTTCCCTTCTTAAACTTCTTAACCATAGATGCCATTGCTTAAGCCAAAGACTTTAGGTATTGGAAAATCTCTGTTTGACTAACAATATGAAGGTGTAGGCCTGCTAGGAAATGTATTTTCAAGGAGGAATGTGAAGATTCCATGGTGTTTATGAAAAACATCATCTGAGAGTGCCTGGAAATCCGCCCCTCCAATGCCATTTTAGCATATCAACATGAACAATGGTTAGCAAGAAGTAGTCCTTTTGCAGTTGAGTATTTGTACTGAAGTCACACTGACTCAGTATGCAAAGCTATTCCAACCTAAAACCCAGGTTTTTGAGCAATTCATGCATAGGACTTGAGTCACATGTGTAAACGTGTTTAATTTTACTAATAACTAGACTAGGCTTAATATACACATCACTAAAGAAATTATACTATGAACATATAATCATGTTATAAATTGATTTTGTTCCTTACAAGATATGAATTTTTGTGTTATTTTCAAACAAGGAAGTACAGCCAATGAAACATTCTTAAACTTCCTGAAAAATGTAAGATTAACTATTGTAGACCTTACCGTAATCAGCCAACTACTGATAATGTAAACTAGATGAAATATGGATACCCAATGCATATTATACAAAATGTTTTAACATTTTAAAATACAATAATTGTTTACATGTGTAGACCTCATAAGGCAATCTACATTGTCATTAAATAGAAGGAATGGCATTTAGCAGCAGTGTGAAGAACCTGTAGCACACTGCAGGTTTATAATACATTGCAATCCAATATGATATCAGTGGATTTAAGAGAGTTTAGTTCCAATAATTCAATGTGACTAAATTAGTTTTATTTATTCCGCCATAAGCTTTGTAGAGCAGGATATCCAACTGGTTTGTTTTTTCATCCTACATAAAAAAAGTTTAGTAACAGGTAAATACATTTTCATTTTTGTCAACATGATTTTGGTATGAATTTCCAAAATAGAATTTGTCCCCCATAATTGTCACAAATTTAGGCAGACCATAATGAATGTTAGATTAAAAAAAGCCAAGTGACTACTTTGGAGAAAGTTCAGGAACACACTTCCAGTAAAAACTCACTTCAAGAATTGTAAAGACAGACATGAATCCTTAGATTTCACTGCACAAGTAGAATGTTTCCACTAATGCCAAAAGTATGTGAGAGTCATCAATACTCCCATCTGAATCCTTCTGAAATCTGGCTTCAAAGGGCCAGGAAACCTCCAGGGCTGCAGATGTGGGGAAAAGGGGACAGAATAAGCAACTGGCCACCTCCCCTTTGACTTTGATAGTGGAATCTTTCAATCCAACCAGAAGCACCATTGATGTGCTATTCCCCCAGCTCATCTTGTTCATTATATTCAAAAATAATGACATAGTGACTAATAAATGTTGATCCCTTGCAAAACAGAACAGATTTCTGAAACAAAATTTACTTTACATATTCACAATTTGGAAACAAATGGAAGGCCTTCATACATGTCAGATTTTAATCTTATCCAGTCCTTAAGTTTCTGCAAAGTTGTTTTTTCCTGTGTTAATATTTTAGCAGCTTTCTTCAATTTTTCTTCATTTCTTTCTAAATATTGAATGCCATCTGTCAGCAACTGATTAAGCTTTTCTTTACGATTTTCATCCAGAGCTATATCTTCATTCATCAAAGGATTAAATCTGAAGTAAGTGTTTGGAGGTAAAAGGGCACCCAGCATAGTGTGGACTTCTAGTTTTAAGGCAGAAACAGTAAAAACAAAACATTAGTTTGGGAAGACAAATGCAGTTATGCAAACCTCAGCTCTGCTATATTTGAAAATGAGGACTCAGAATTAAAGATAAAGACTTTCTGGTTTAGGTAGGTTTTAAGCTGATGCTGGGGATGAGGAGATGGAAGCATGGAAGGAATCCAGGCATAAGAGAGAATACGTAAGGGCAGCAGAGTCAGAGGAATGGAGGTAATGAGTGGATATAAAATCACAAGGTGGGAGTGACAGAAAAACCACAGACAGCTTTCATGCCAAAGGACATGCTCTGTATAATTGGATAGTCAAGTGATTTAGATGGCGGAGGCCTAAACAGAGGGAGGAGGGCTAAAGTGAGGATAAGGGAAACCTGAACAGAAGAAGCTTGCAGTAGCCAAGGTGAGAGACTAGCAGAATGTAAGCCAGAGTTTGAGCTGCAGGAATAAAGCAAAAAGTAAGTTTTTGCAACATTGCACAGCAAGCATAGGGAACCTTCTTCAGACCAAGGCACGCATTCTGGGCAACCTTCTGGGGGCAGCATGCCAGTGGTGGGGACAGCAACGAATGTAAATTTTACCTTTGTATATAATAGGCTAGCTTCTACACACACTCACACACACCCCTCTCTGTCTTACATCCAGGGAAGCAGGAGGCATTATCAAAGTTTAGGACATGTTCTAACCAGGCTAAAACACTCAAGGAGGGTGCAAGGCAGAGCTAGTAGAGGCCTTTTAAGTAGAGACCTTATCCCAGTCTGCATCTGTGTAAGAATTACTTTTTTAAATGTTTTTAAAGCTTTTTTTAAAAGATGTTTTGCTTGAATATGTTTTAGAGTGCTTTTAGTGTTTGTTTGCCTCTCTAGGCTCCTTCTGGGAGGGTGGAATATAAATTTAGTAATAAATAAATAATACTGCTAGGAAAAAAATAGGCCTGGAAGAGCTATATCGTTTATTCTCCATGTTTCACTTCACTGTGAGCTCACATGTCTTCATACACTCACTCTCCATTTCTGTCTGAAACTATTCAAATATTAGTTTGAGTTTAGCAGAACCAAATGTGATGGCAGCAAATCAGTAGCATATCACGGATCTGCCCATATGAAGCAGAAAGCAAGAGGTGGAGGGTCTAATGGGCTAGATGAGCAAATGGGTTAGTAGCATGAAACCATACTCATACTTCTTTTAAAGTGCTTTTCTTCCAGACAGGCATATTTCCAGTAACAGAATGTGTCTGAAGTAAATGGTGAGTGGCTGTGGGGAGGTAAGCCAAGATAGGGGTTTAGCACCCCTCCTCAAAATTCATGTGCTGCTTGCTTTTTAAATTGGCTCTTGGCAGTCTACTTTCTGTAGGATTCAGGCAGACCATGTTTAAACACACAGCTCTGCCATCATCATGTGTGGTTTAAACGCAAGCCTCTACATTTACTCTCCCTGAACTCTATGACTGTCATTCCTTTCTTTACCAATACTACTGCTGACAACTATAATCTGAAAATACTTATTGGAAAGAAAATCAGTTATTTTAATACACCATAAAGTCAGGTAAACATGCTTCAGCTTCAAGTCTGGTGCTCAGATACTTTCAACTAAGTTGGTTAGGAGGTCAATAAACATGTGCACATGGCATTCAATAGCCACACACTTAACATAACTGGCTCTCATATGTTATTGAGATCAGCACACACACAAAATACAGGTGTGCCCCCAATTATTTCTGTTTAGAAGGTCATTATGCACAGCTCTACATTCTAGGGAATGAGTTATCATAAGCCCATATTCACACGTTGAACCAAATTATTACCTGGTCCCCTGCATCCCCACATTTATATCAGACCTACCACATTATGCATTTTTAAGCAGGTGAAACACAAGAAATAATGTATTTTCACCCTTTGATTTTGCTGCTTAGAAGTGTATGTATCTGTAGGCTATGACTATGCAGCTAACCAATCATTGTCACAACTCAGAAGCAGGAAACCAAGAAATGCCTGGTTCACCATGTGACTAGAAAATCAGGAATTGATCATTCTTTTTTATTCTGCCAGTTAATCTTCACTGCACTCATATAAATCAGTAAGAAAATGGTCTCAGCTATCATAAAATAAGTCTTTATGTCAGGCGATTGTCAGTAGCAAGGCACTTCTCAGGCCCTTGGAATACAGTTTGGGAGTTTGGCAACGTGAAGGCTCCTGAGCCACATCCTTACTAAGATACTGCATTTGGCACTTAAAAATAAAAAACAAAAAATCTAGATCTAGAGCCACAAGACCATCAAGTTCAATTTCTTCCCTCATATTTCTCTGGTTTATGGCCTTCCACAACCTGATGCCCTCCTGATGTTATGCTGCAGCTTCCATCAGCCCCAGTCAGTATGGTCAGGGATGATGCAAGTTGTAGTCCAAAGCATCTACCATCAGGCTGGTTTTGGTCTGCTAACGTAAGTAGATCCAGCATCAAATTAGATCTCACCATTATTGTGTAGGTTTTAAAAATGCAAACATCTAAGGGGGATGATAATTATCAAGATTTCAGTAGGTGTGAAGGGGAAATTTAACTTTTCTCTGCTGCACTCCTGAGGCAAAACCTCTATTTATTTATTTATTAAAATTATATCCCACCCTTCCTCCCAGTAGGAGGCCAGGGCAGCAAACAAAAACACTAAAAACACTGTAAATCATCATAAAAATACTTTAAATTATATTACAACAAACCATCTGTAAAAGCATCTTTTTAAAGAAAAGTTTTAAAAACATCTTAAAAAATAATTTCAACACAGACACAGACTGGGATAAAGGCTTGTTGAAAGAAGGAGGTCTTCAGTAGGCGCTGAAAGGTAACAGAGATGGTGCCTGCCTAATATTTAAGGGGATGGAACTCCAAAGTGTAGGTGCTACTACACTAAAGATCTACTTCCTATGTTGTGTGGAACGGATCTCCTGATAAGATGTTATTTGTATTAGAATTACCACATCAATATCATTGATTGGAATTTCCTTCCAACATAAATAGCAGCTTCAAAGGAGAGAACATTTATTTATTTAATTCTATTTATGAAACACTTCGCATAAAATATTTTGAAGTGATTTCACAATAAAAACATCTGCAATAAAAACAATAACATATATGTCACTACTGTTAAAAGTTAGTGATAACTCATGCCTTTCTTCACAGCAACACAACTTGACTACGCAACTCATCTCCTGGTGGTGTTTTACCCAAAAGGTTTTCAGTAGTGTCTATACCAGCTCCTAGTTCAACTGAATCAAACAAGCCATTAAATAATTCTATGAACTTTAAGTAAATGGCTGTCTGCTTATTTTGATGCTGGTGACAAACTGATGTGAAGTACTGCAAAGGAGCATCTTCCTCCATTTTGCATATTCCCACTGCCCTCAAACCTATACAAGTCCTTGTCAAATTACTATAATGCAAATTCTAGCACCCCTTCTGAATTTCAAGGCAAGCAACCTTTCTTAAGGATGGACCTTTGTATTTCCAACACATCAGCATTATAGCCACACTTTTCAGATATGATGTATTCATCAATCAAAGACAGCTTAATAGCAGCATAATCAATGTACAGTCTCAAGCAGTTAATTTAAATGCATATCTGGCATGCTTTATCATCAGCTGCCAGTACAATCCTTATTCACAAAATATCCAGCACAATATATTAGCCAGACAAAAGACTAAATCTTAAATATGTCATACACAAGGACTTGCAAGCAGACTGATTTAATCCAATGCATTTTAATTCTCTTTCTATGTTGGCTTTATATATGAACTAAATGCAAAATCCTCACATGGATGGCAGCAAATGGGGATTAATAAAATAACTTCAATTCAAAGAAAGAGTTTGAAAAATGTCCTTGATGAAAATATCCTTTGATATTTTTATTACCGGTAAAGCATTTTTCATATCAATATACCTTGTGCTATTCCACTTCTAATCATGAAAACGTGCATGCTCAAGACTCCCCAAAGAGCTACATAAGGTCCAATATAAAAACCAAACAACCTTAGTCACTAGATACCAACCTTCAGTATCAGTAGCACTGCTGATGACATTAGTCAATTTAGCTTTCAGACTTGTATAGGTGACATTAGTTTTCCCTTCATTTTCATATCGACCAGTTCCCAGGGATATTACACACTGAAGTGGCACATTCGGCCAAAGACATTTGCATTCATGTACTGCTAAAGCTGTAGGATTATTTAAAAGAAGTCCTCCATCCTGTGAATTAAAAAAAACCCAACAAAAGCAAGGTGTTTGAGCTATCAGTAATCCCAGGCATATCACTAAAAAATTACAGCATGAAAACAAATAGTCTTGTTAAATAATCATATCTGGAATTCAGTTTTTATTTACCTTCTGCAAATATTGAAGTAAATTTGATATACTACAATGCAAGGAAGCTACACGAAATATATTGCTATTGCTTCCCTAATATATGTGCCAACAGTCCAAGTGAGAGTCAAAAGCAATAGTCACTATTATATATGAGAGGATTGTTATAGTACTACACATGCTGAATTTAGTAAATAAAATAACTTCATGGATTCTTTGTGACTGGTAAATTTGGGATTTAAATGTGTGGTATCTCAGCTGATGATATCCTTTTGTAATTTTAAACTAAATGAAATGTATACATTACTTTTTAAAATATTTCAGTATTAAACAACTATTCCTTGACGCAAGACTCAGGAAGATAGAACAGCCATAGCTTTAGAGGAGTACAAGTGATGAAGGAGGTATGAAAATTGGAGGGAGAAATATCAATAATTTAAGATATGCATACTGCTAGCAGAAACCAGTAATGATTTGAAATGAATGCTGATGAAACTTAAAGAGAAAAGCACAAAAGCAGGACTACACATGAATGTCAAGAAAAGAAAAGTAATGACAACAGAAGAGATATGTAACTTTAAAGTTCACAATGAGGACATTGAACTTGTCAGGGATTATCAATACCTTGGCACAGTTATTAACTAAAATGGAGACAAAATAAATCAGAAGAAGGCTAGGACTGGGGAGGACAGCTAGGAGAAAACTAGAAAAGGTCCTCAAATGCAAAGATGTATCACCAAACACTAAAGTCAGGATCATTCAGACCATGGTATTGTCCTAATCTCTCTGTCTGGATGTGAAAGTTGGACAGTGAAAAAAGCAAAGAGAAAAATCAACTCATTTGAAATGTGGCGTTGGAGGAGAGCTTTGCGCATACCATGGACTGTGAAAAAGACAAATAATTGGGTGTTAGAACAAATTAAACCAGAACTATCACTAGAAGCTAAAATGATGAAACTGAGGTTATCATACTTTGGACTCATAATGAGAAGACATGATTCACTAGAAAAAACAATAATGCTGGGAAAAATAGGAGTAGGAAAAGAGGATGACCAAACAAGAGATGGATTGATTCCCTAAAGGAATTCACAGACCTGAACTTACAAGATCTGACCAGGGTGGTTTATAACAGATGCTACTGGAGGTCACTGATTCATAGGATCACTGTTAAGTTGTAATCAACTTGAAGGCATATAACAACAACAACAAAGTGAGGTCCTGCACAAAATTGTTGCAATTTGGAATGTTCAGGGTACTGTTCTGTTCAGGGTACCAGCCACTCTATTGCCCATTTTTCTCCTGTTTCTTTCCCATCCCAGCAGTCAGCAATTCTGTGCCCACAGTATTGCTTACTCTGAACTAGAAGTTGCACAAGAATCTGTATCTCCAATCCTCCACATTTCAATTAAGATAAAACATAAACAAATACATTTGTACATAAGTTACTGCAGATACATTCAAACGACTCAACAGGGCTTGTGCTGATATTTTGCTTTTCAGAAATTTACAGAAATATTACAAGTTCTGCAGGAACTTCCTGTAGGTCTTCTGCCCTTCAGAAGTTGGCAACAAAGTCACACTTTGGTGGACCAAGACATGGCAAACACTTCTGTGTAAAGGATAAAAGGGTTCTTCACACACAGATACAGAGATTGTCTGTAAAAACCCTGCTGCAGCTACAATTGTATCTCCTTTTTTCCAGCAAAATTCTTGCATCATAGCCCTAGATGGGATGAGAATGGCTTTTCTGCAATTCAGTTTATCACATAATTAAGGCTCTCTCACTGCACAGAGTTCAATAATTATTTCTTCTTTGCTCATTAGGAATGATGTGTCACATGCAATGCTCAATATGAATTTATAAAGCGGGGTCGGGAACCTCCGGCCCATGAGCCAAACTTGGCCTGCCATGTTTCCCACTTGGCCTGTGAGGCTGTTTTGGGTAAGCCATGCCTACCTGCCCTACATCCATCATACATTATGTGAGGCATTGGGTATGAAAGCAGAATGAAATCCCTTGCCAAAAGCAGTTTGCATGTAATCCTGCCAAACTGAGAAGGATTTAATTCCTGGAGGGTTACATTTTGCTCATTTTCGCTACACTTGGTGCTTTGAAGTGTGTGGTGGGGGGCTTCTTTTTAGGTTTTTACTGCCTGCGAAATGCTTTGAAGTCCTGACTGTTGAGAAGTCAATAAGTATATTAACTGTGCTTCACTATAAATTACTATATGGTAAAAGATTTAGGCAACTTCCATTCCCTCTGCAATTATATAGCAAAAGGACTTTCTGAATCATGGGCTATATCATCATGTTAAAAGCACTGATCACAAGGTCAATGTGCACTACAACAGCATTAGCATATAGGAGGTGGAGTGGGGGAGAACCAGCTGCAGGTACTGTATTCTATGAAATGGATTCTGAAATTTGGACCACTTTTTTCTTTGAGCTTTTGGTATGCAAAACCCTTGTTTCCAGGTGTGTGTAAAAGCAATAATTGTTTCTGTGAGACTACAAGATCTCTAAAAAAGCTATTCTAATTCTAAATTTATCCCATCCCAAGAATATCCGAATCACATTTATTTACTATATTCCTCAAATGACAGTCAAGTGAATTCTTTATTGAAAACAGAAAGTCTTTTTTCCCACAGCTGCAATAGATAAAGTAGGATGCAGATCATTGGCCTGATGAGAAAGTCCTTTGACTAAGCTTTCAATACAATCTACAAAAGCTTTTTGAACTCTTTCTGGCCGAATTAGTATATTGTGCCTTCAGAAGTAAGAAGAACAGTAGTCTCTTAGTGCACATTTTTTAATTTTGGCTAAAATCAGATTTCACCCCAGCACCCATTGTAAACGCTATCACTCTATGACTAAGTCTACTAAATTCAGTCTAACACCATAACTTTTTTAAAGCTGAAGGCTATAAATATTAACAGAATCTGCTTGGGGACAACAACGTTTTATTTTAAGTACACCCGATTCATTAAATTGTAGATCATATACACTACAACAGTTTAAGGGCATGATCCAGCAAATGATAGGCACCTTTAAGACTTACTGACTTAATAAGCACATTCAATTTTTTAAATTGTTTTAAATGTTTAAACTGTGTTTTAAATTGTTTTTAAAAGATGTGTTTTAAATTTGTATATGTGTTTTTAGTGTTTTTAGGTACTGTAAACTGCCCAGAGAGCTTCGGCTATGGGGCGGTATATAAATACAATAAATAAATAATAAATAAATTCTACCTGACACAAAAGAAAGCTAGGATCTCTTTGTCAGCCTGTCTAGGACCAACTGCCACAGGGACGTCCTTACCAGAGCAGACTCTACCAGTGGCTATTTTAAAAAGTAAAAATAATCAGAACTCTGAATCTGCTACTTTTCATCTGCCCTTCAGCACTCTTTACACTATGCTTATTCATTCTGTAAGTCATTCTAACAGGGATCTATTTGGATCCCCCCTCTGCCCTTTGTACAGTTCTATGAGTTTTAAGCATTTTAAAAGATCATGCCAAATGTATTTTTTCCCAGTATTTTCATGCCAATAATAAATGCAAGATAATTGAACAGATAAATGAATAAACTCCCCCCTCCCATCCCCCCCTCTCTAAATCCTCCTCCCTCAATTTCCCATAAAGAAATAATCATGTTCTTTTGCTTTCCTTTACAGATACAGTGCCTTGCAAAAGTGATCAGACCCCTGACCAATGCTGTCATATTACGGAATTACAAATGGTACACTGTAATTTCATTCTGTATGATATTTTATTTTGAAACACTGAAACTCAAAATCAATTACTGTAAGGTGACATTGGTTTTATGTTGGGAAATGTTTGTAAGAAACAAAAAACTGAAACATGCTGCTTGCATAAGTATTCAACCCGTGTTGTGGAAGCTCCCAGTTTACACAGATGAAAGAAATTGCCCTATTGAGGACACAATTACCTTACCATTGGCCTCCACCTGTGAACCATTCAAGTTGCTGTCACATTGTCAGGATAAAAACTCCACTGTTGAAGGATCATTGGTCAGGCTGTGGATCTGAAGGAAAATGAAGACCAAAGAGCATTCTACAGAAGTGAGAGATAATGTAATACAAATGCATAGATTAGGAAAAGGGTACAAACTAATATCCAAGTGTTTGGATAGCCCAGTGAGCTCAGTTGGATTAATAATCAGGAAGTGGAAGCTGCATCACACCACCAAGGAACTGGCAAGAAAAGGCTGTCCCTCAAACGTCGAACAAGGAGGAGACTTGTGAGAGAAGGCACAGAGAGGCCAACATTCACTTTGAAGAAGCTGTAGAGTTCAGTGGCTGGGAGTGGAGTAATGGTGCACTAGTCAACCATATCAGGAGCTCTGCATAACACTGCCCTGTATGGGAGGGTGGCAAGAAAGAAGCCATTACTCAAAAAGTACCATCTGAAAGCACATCTGGAGTTTGCCAGAAGGCATGAGTGTGCCCCAGCTGCGATGTGGTAAAAGGTTTTGTTGTCAGATGAGACAAAGATAGAGCTTTTTGGCCAAAACTCAAAGCGCTACGTGTGGTGCAAAACTAACGCTGCCCATGCCTCAAGACACACCATCCCTAGAGTGAAGTATGGTGGTGGCAGCATCATGCTGTGGGGATGCTTCTCGTCACCAGGGACTGGGCATCTTGTTAAAATCGAAGGAAGAATGGATGGAGCAAAATACAGGGAAATACTGCTGCTTCAGTCCACTAAAAAACTGGAGCTTAGGAGGAGATTCACTTTTCAGCAGGACAACGATCCCAACCACAAGGCCAAAGCAACGTTGGAGTTACTCAAGAACAAAAAGGTGAATGTCCTACAGTGGCCCAGGCAAAGTCCTGATCTCCACCCCACTGAGAATCTGTGGCGCTCTTTGAAAATTGCGGCCCACAAACGATGTCCAACCAACATGAATGACCTGGAGCAAATCTGCCAAGAAGAATGGGCCAAAATCCCTCCGACACTGTGTGCAAAGCTGGTACATACCTACGCCAAAAGACTTAAAGCTGTTATTACAGTGAAAGTTGGCGCTACCAAATATTAATGTGCACAGGGGTTGAATACTTATGCAAGCAACATGTTTCAGTTTTTTATGTTTCTTAGAAACATTTCCCAACATAAAACCAATGTCACCTTACAATAATTGATTTTGAATTTCGGTGTTTCAAAATAAAATATCATACAGAACGAAATTACAATGTACCATTTGTAATTCAGTAATATGAGAGCATTGGTCAGGGATCTGATTACTTTTGCAAGGCACTGTATGCTCAATATATTTTAGTTATCTACAATACGGGAAAATCATCTAAGTTAACTGTAGTATTTTAGCCTGAGCTCCATTTTATCAAGTTTCCCCTTAATTTTGCACTTTAACATAGCAGCTATATCCAAAAAGAAGCAGCTACTCAGCTTTCATACAGATTAGTTAAGCGGATGTTTCTTATACACAGAAGGCAGGTTATCAACTTTACTAATAACCCTTGTGCCCAAAAGGTCAAACAAGAGTTCACAAAAGCTCAGTTTTGAACATGTCACACATTGTACCTTTGTTTATGCTCGAATTGCAATTACTATTTGCTCCGCTAAATACAGAACTTATCTTTGAGGATTTATTTAAGTATAGAGAAAACATCTGTTTAAAACTTTGGGTTGGTACAAGCTAAAAATGAACTTGAAATTTCACAGAGTAGACCAACCATGTACTGTCATATTTAAATCACATATCCTTACATACTTGGAAGTGTAGAAAAACTATTACGATGGATGCCCTTCTCTTTGAGATGCTTTAGTAAACATCCGTATGAAGTGCATGCACTAGACTTGGATTTTATTGAACTATGTGGCAACTGGCCAAAACTGACAAGCACTTCATTCCATTTATTCTCTTTTCAGTTCTCATGTTGCCTTTCCTTGCCCTCTATTTTGTCTTCTCTGCTCCCTGTTTATTCTTATTCCAACTGCAAGTTTCTCTCTTCACTACTCCCCAAATATACATGAGCCATCTCTGCCTTTCTTTGTGCTCTTGCATTCTTACATTGATCCCTTGCCCTGCTGTTGCCATCAGCACACTGGGAACATTGAAAGGGTTTAATCTTTCTATTACAATCTTCAACACAGAGCTTTGGCCTCCAGACCATTTCTGGTATAAAAGTATCTGCTTATCTTTTTATAAAGGACTTTTTTTCAGTGTGAAGGAAACAGGTTATGGAGCAGAATGCTGCCACTTCTAACTCAGGCTTGTTTGTTCCTTACAAGATCAAAGACAAGGTTTTCTTTTCACTCTCTTTTTTTAAAGAAAAGTCCCACTTTATGCTTTACTCAAAACCTATGTAGGTCAGTAAAAAGAGAGAGGCAGAAGCCTCCCTTAACTAGAAGTTCCACATAAATCAATTCGTTAAAGGTATGCATTCCTGGACAACTACATTCCTTTAACAGATATCTCGATTTCCTTTTCTCTTTCTCGCAAAGTTCTGCAGACCTCTCTGGCGTTCATGATGGGTGACAGAAGATCATCGGTTAATATGCATGTTGGGACACTTTTTATGCTAATAGAAATTATCAGTTGTCTTGTTTTCCAGCTTTCAGCAATCACATGCCCAAGAAAATAATTTTTATTCCTCCTGCAATTTAGTATTTTACTACCTATTCTAGGACAAGTGGCAGCACGTTTTAGACTGCTTTGTAGCTACTGGAATATTTCGCACTACACAAGTGGCCATTAGTACACTTGTGACAACAAGAATCTGGGCAAAATACATTCATCCTAAGCCCAACAGGAGGCTACTTATTAGGACTTTAAAAATCTCGTTACTCATTTTCATCAGTACTGTACATTTAAAGTCTATTGTATAATTTACAAGAAAAAGGCAGAATTTCAAAAGTTATACCATACAGAGCACTTTCTTTCTTTTCTAAAACAGTTTTTTTCTTCAGCACAGTGAAGTTATGTGAACCAAGTCCCATGGTACTGAAAGATGTGATTTAGTAAAGCCAATTCCAATACTTGGAGTTTGCTGGCTCCATAGCAACCATTTCCCTTCAATGCCTGTGCAGACATGCTTTGCATTTCTAGTTCATTTCAGACTTGCTCTGTTGTTTACCTTCATTGTGCTTGTGAAAAAGAAGACTCCACACAAGTCAACAATGTTCACTTACAGAATTGTCCTGTCTTAAAATTAAATTCAGCAATAAAATATTAATATTGTGCTTGTGTGTACAAGTAGGAGTGGTTTTAAAACAGCTGTTTTCTAAGAATTTTGAGTACATTATTTCTTTTGTCTGGTAAATATTGGGTGGAACAGTCAAGGTAAAGTGTTAATGTATATTATTTCTGCACATTCTTTTTCAAATAAGAGAACCTTTCAGGAACTCCACTGGAGTCTGGATTTTCATTTCTATAACAAAAGTAAAATTGAACTTTAGCATTTCACGGTATGCCTTGGACTTCAATCACAGCTATATGTTCAACACACACTCACCTAACACAAGTGATGTGAATATTTATTTATTAAATTTGTATCCCACCCTTCCTCCCAGAAGGAGCCCAGGGCGGCAAACACAACAAAAATATTTGACGTTTTGCATAATTTCAATTATCACAATTTCTATTGCAATGGATTTTACTGAAATGCTTTTTGAATGTTAATCACTACTTGAATTGCCACAGAAAAAGGACAACACCACAATACTAAGTAGAAAAGAGTGTGAGGAAAAACAAAGGAGGGGTGTGTGGTGGACATCCATTTATGTTCTCTTTAAAACTGTGCTAAGAGAAACTCTGTACTTAATTGTCTTATCTATATAGTAGGTCTGTTCTCTGTTCATAGCTCATTAGCATTACCAAATCACAGTTCTGGCACTTTTAAGGTCTCTGGAGTTCTATGTTCACATTTGTCTCACTTTTGATGGCAAGCACAATACCACCTCTAGTCACAACAGTTGGGTGGGGAATAGAAGGCATGGCTGGACAATATTGCAATCCCCATAAAGAGGTTTTAAGGGTACCAATACCATATCTGGGTTAGCAGCTGACAATCCCATCCAAATTCTATAGCTGCCCTCAAAGCACACAGTTCTACTCCCTGCCAATTTCCAAATCTGGAATTTAATACCATGGCAGCAAGAGATGGAACACATTCCTAGGAAAAAGCACTCTTGTCTTGTTCTGTTACTGCAAAATGACCAAGCAGATGAAATTCAGCACCCTTAGCTCCATGCCACAAATAATAGAAGGTCCCACCCCCTCTCCATGTCTCCATCAATTTTAAAATAAGCAAGTCATAACATGGACAAAAAATGCCTCTTACGCTTTGTTAATCTCTCATATTTTAAAAGTTATCCTACACATTTGACATTGTGATCCTATCACTGAAGTATGGGCACAACAGTAAAAATGCTGCATAAAAACTAATTTTCACACTTATATGGATGCAGTCTATTCATAAATTCATTAGAAGGGAAACAAAAATGTTCAACTGTACATACGATGGGAAAAATCTCCAAGTTTTTAAAAGGGTACATTATGAAATAAATCTTTGAGAATGTTTCAACAAGGATGACACTCCTTGTCCTATTTGCTAGTCCTAATAAAATTGTTTTTACATATGAATTGTTTTTCACTTATTTTATATGTGGAATTGTTTGTTTGTATATATGGAATGGTTTTTACATACTGAATTGTTTTTGTTGTTGATGCCCTTACTGTGAAATTGCTTCAAGATATTTTATGGGAAGCAAATCATCCAACTTCCAGGTTGGATTACTGTAATGCGCTCTATGTGGGGCTGCCCTTGAGGTTGGGCAGGAAGCTGCAGCTGGTGCAAAATGCTGTGGCAAGACTGCTCACTGGGGCAGGGTATCGCCAACATGTCACCCCACTACTGAAAGAATTGCACTGGCTGCCCATTTGCTACCGGGCCAAGTTCAAGGTTCTAGTTTTGGTGTACAAAGCCATATACAGCTTGGGACCAGGATACCTGAAAGACCGTCTTACCCCTTATATACCCAGTCCATCACTGTGCTCTACAAGTGAGGGGCTCCTGCAGATACCATCTTATCAGGAGGTCCGTTCTGCACAACATAGGAAACGGACCTTTAGTGTAGCGGCACCTACCCTGTGGAATTCCCTCCCCTTAAATATTAGGCAGGCATCATCTCTGTTATCTTTTTGGCGCCTTTTGAAGACCTTCTTCTTTCAACAAGCCTTTTAAGTTGAGACCTATCCCAGTCTGCATCTGTGTTGGAATTGCTTTTTAATACATTTTTTAAAAAAAAACACTGTTTTTTGACCCTTTTTTAAAGATGTTTTAAAAGCTTTTTTAAAAAATGTTTTTAAAGTTGTTTTGTTTTGATGTATTTTAGGCTCTGTTTTTATGATGTTTTGATGTGTTTTTAGCACTTCTGTTTGCCACCCTGGGCTCCTGCTGGGAGGAAGGGCAGGATATAAATCAAATAATAAATAAATAATAAATAAATGAATGCAGTCGAATAAAATACAAATAAGTTGCAACGAAATTAAATTGTACTTGTTGTCCAAAGGAACTGATCTTCCATCCTGCCAAGAGCTAGCTGCCATTTTACATGGCAGAGGACCTTGCCACTTGTCCATCAGCAGAGACATTTGCATGCAACACTAAACAGAGGTAGCTATATGTGGTGCTCTCAAGATGCTGTTGGACTACAATCCTATCATCCCTGACCATTATTATTATTGTTATTATTTATTAAATTTATATCCCGTCCTTCCCTCCAGAAGGAGGCCAGGGCAGCATGTAGATTGTGCCAGATGGGAGTTAAAGCCCAACACCTGGAGACCACCATGTCTGCTACCCCTGCTATCATAGATGATCCTCAAATTAACCTAAGCCAAGGACTGAGCTTGTGTGCTACCCCTTTTCCTTGTCCAGCTCAGCTAGGCTTCTTTGTTTTGTTTCATTTCTGAAGAATCTCAACTTAGCAAACTAGCTACTTTTTAAAAGACTTCTTCATAACCCATTCTTTCAAGTTGACTTATTATGAAACCTGACCAGAGTTGGTTTTAAATCAAAATTGGTGGTTTGTATACAATGGAAGATATTATTTAGAAGTGACATTCAACAGAAGTAACATGAAAGAAAAAAAATAGAGGGGGGTACATGGCACTTTGTTCAGACTTGTTGAGGCTTGCCCACATAGCTCTAAACCATTGTTTAGCATTGGATCAGAGCTGGGCCGCTGTCTGCTGGTGAACAGCCATGATGTTTAAAGAAAATCATACCTATAAATAAACAGCCAGGGCCGGTGCCAGACATGCCGAGGCCCTTGGACACCAGCTTGCGCCTACTTGTCTCTCACAGGGAGGGAGCTTCTTCTGCCCGCCCTTTTGCTGGCTCCGTCTCTTCTGTCTTTTGCAGCTGCACAGGCTGCTACGAGTGCACATCACTGCCATCAACCAAGATGGTGGCAGAGGCTTCAGTCCCTTAGGGAAACCTCAGCCACCATCTTGATTAATGGCAGTCCTGCTCATGCAGCCCACACAACCACAAAAGACAGGAGAGATGGATAGGTGGAGCCAGTAAACGGGCAGGCAGAAGAAGCTCCCTCCCTGCAATCTATGGTAGCTACTCTGCCGCGGATCACGGAAAAGGAGCGCTACTCCTCCCTCAACCTATTGAGAGGCCCCTCAGGGGCCTCTGTGGCTCCAGGGGCCCTCAGCCAGAGCCCGACCTGGCCTCCCTTTGGGACCGGCCCTGTACACAGCAGACATACAACAGGGAGCCAGCTCCTTGATGCATTTTCACATCCCAGTGTATTAGCAAAAGATGCATTTTTTCTTCAAATATTAGGATGGTTACCAGGGGACAGAAAGTAGCATAAATAGCATACTTCTCTGCTGCATGGATTGAACTAGAAGTGCTCACCACTTCAGGTGAATCATGTTTCCTTCACGCTAAGAATAAGACCTTCAGCTGAAGGTTAAGTTGAAAGTCTTCTATTTAATTATTAAAGAACATTGTGAACCAAAAAATGTTTTTTCACCCATTTTGAAATTAAATATTTAAGAAACAAACTAGAAATCGCAAACGTGATTCATTTCATATAGTAGTGTAATATAGAACTACTAAAAAAATACATTTTCCACACTCAGAATGTCCATTTGCTTCATTTACACTACATTTGTATTTGCTACAAACAGCACATCAGACATCATATGGATAAGTGCAAGGCTAGCATACAATTCTGAACAAAGCACATCATAGTGGTCTAAATCAGTGGTTTCCAACCTGGGCGCCGTGACCCCCAGGGCCCCCACAAAGTAATCCAGATAGTAAATAGTATAGTATAGTAAATAAATGTATTATTCATTAATTTTTAAAAAAATAAATCTTCATTCCATGGACACTGTCTGCTTCCCATTGCTACTGCAGATGACACCTCCCTCTTGTTCCAAACAAGAGGGGAGGACTTTTGCTGAAGCACCAGAGTATTTTTCAGATGCGCTTAAGGCAGGCATCTGCCTATAAAACACATCACAGGTGCCAAAGGAGACTGAGGGTGAAGCTACCAGGAAGACGAGGGGATTACTATCACCGACTCCTGTCTCTTTGCACTGCCACTGCTGACAACACCCTTACTCAGAACAAGAGGAGAGGGCTTTTCGTGAAGCATAAAGAAGCAAGGCTGCAAGGAAAGGCTGCTTTCCCTCTTCCTTTCTGGCAGCCAGAGCTGCCTACCTTTCTTGGCTCCTGATTCACTGCCATCTCTTTTTAAAAATTCATATTTTTGTGAGGCCACCCAGATCTTGACTTTGGCCCAGATGGAGCCAAGGAGCAGTGAGGAAACTCAGGACTTGCTCACCCCCCATCTCTGAAGCTAGGTGTGTGTGCCAGCATCCCCCCCTTTCTTCTACCTACATTCTGCCCACCCAATCTCTCTCTCCAAGATGCTGCAGCAGTTGAGAGTTTCCCCCCTCCCACGTGTCCAAACTCATGCACTCCTGCAGATACTTGTAGGATGGGCAGGTGTGTTTGGGTGTGCATGCGCTGAACTGTCTTCTGCTCCACTCTCATTCCCCAAGTGTACTCTAACCAAGTCATCAGTTCTGATGATCATCCAAAGGCCTTAAAGCACTAACCCCCTTACTCAATCTATCCACTCTTTTGTCTTCACAATCTAGCATCCCCACCACTACCACATTGCTTTATTATTATTATTATTATTATTAAAGCTCAGCAGGTTGGCTGAGGCTAGGGTTAACATACTGCAGCTGAAATGAATTTATTTAATTATTACTGCATTTATATCCCACTTTTCCTCCAAGTTGCTCATGGTGATGCACATAGTCTCCTCCACTTTCCATTTTATCCTTACACCAACCCTGTGAGATAGGTCAGGCTGAGAGACTGTGTCTGGCCCAAGGTCACCCAGTGGGCTTCATGGCTGGGTGGGGATTTGAACCTGGATCTTAGTCCAACACTGTAATCCACTGGTGTTGGGAGACAGGACTGTACATCTTCAGACTATTGGGGGGGGGGAGATATCAATTTGATGATCCTTTGCATTAAGAAAAGAGGTTCCTGCTGGGAGGAAGGGAGGGATAAATAAATAAATAAATGAAGGAAGGAAGGAAAGAAGGAAGGAAGGAAGGAAGGAAGGAAGGAAGGAAGGAAGGAAGGAAGGAAGGAAGGAAGGAAGGAAGGAAGGAAGGAAGGAAGGAAGGAAGGAAGGAAGGAAGGAAGGAAGGAAGGAAGGAAGGAAGGAAGGAAGGAAGGAAGAGCTTCCTGTCTGCTGGGAGCTTTCTATGGAAAGGGATATTTGGAGATGTGATTTTGCCACACACAATTTTTTCAATTAACAGAGGCTAAAATTACAATTAGTGTTTGGGGGGGTCATGACCTTTTTTGAGCTTATAAAGGGGGTCCCGTACTCATAAAGGTTGGGAAACAATGGTATAAATTTTTAATTGCATACTAACTATACTTTGTGCTTAAATTGATGAAACTTTGATTTTCTTGTGCTGAAACACCAGTATGAAAATTAGCTTAGAGGTTTAACACGTTCAATACAGGAAATATTCCAAATAGATAGATTTTAAAAGCTGTTACAAAGAGAAAAGTACAGGCAGCTGTTGCAGCAACTGTAACAACAGAATTTAAGTACAGCAGTCCAGTGTTTTGAACCAAGCAGGTAACTTTCAGGATAAGAGACGGGAAGACTGGCAGTTTTTACTATATCCGAAGCCATCTTGTCTTATCCCCACTGTTCCAGTGAAACACTTTCAAGCACAAGGGAAAATACATTAGGGCTTTTGAAAAAACAAAGCAGCTTACCTATAACTACTTATATACAGGCTCATCCATGATATAATCCCTTCGTATTGATGTTTTTAAGGATTTTATGGATTTGTTTATGTATGGTTCTTTGTATGTTTTTGTATTTTTAAATTTCTGTATGGTTTTATATACGCTTTGTATTTTTGGATCTATGAAATCTGCCTTGGGAACAACATTCAGGGTGAGCGGTAGACAACATAAATAT
Source organism: Rhineura floridana (assembly GCF_030035675.1). Classification (NCBI taxonomy): domain Eukaryota; kingdom Metazoa; phylum Chordata; class Lepidosauria; order Squamata; family Rhineuridae; genus Rhineura; species Rhineura floridana. Next base: position 83,962,029 of record NC_084487.1, read on the forward strand.
TTATTACTATTACTATTAGTGCATATCTTGGGTAAACTTTGTATATTATGCATAACATACAAGCCTTGGGAATGTGCATATATCTACTAAATATTCTACATTCTCCAAGCAATATGCACATTCTCCAGTCACTTTGCATAGCCTCTAAGAAATATGGCTTCCCCCCATCCCATCTCTTGTTTAAATGTGTACAATTGGCCCCACAGTCAGGCTGCTTCAGGCCCACTGCCTAATTTTACATGGCCCCCAACATGCCCTCCCACTTATCAGCAGAGTAGCAGGAAAGGGAAGAGTTGCAGCAACCCCCATCCCCATACTTCTCAGCTGACTGGGGAACTGGTGAGGATGGTGAAAAGAGAGCTGGATTGAAAAAAAATGTGAAAGGTCCCCACCACCATCTCCTGCTGCTCTGCTGATCAGGGAGAGGGTATGATGTGAGCCATGTAAGATTACATCCCCCTTAACATTTATTCATCATCATCATCATTAGATTTATATCCCACCCTTCCTCCCAGCAGGAGCTCAGGGCAGCAAACAAAAGCACTAAAAACATTAAAACATCATAAAAATAAACTTTGAAACACATTAAAAGAAAACATCTTCAAAGACATTACTTTAAAAAAGCTATCCAAGATTAAAAACATATTCTAAAATTAAAAACATTTTTAAAAAGAAAGTTTAAGAACATATTAAAAAGCAATTACAACACAGATACAGACTGGGACAAATATATCAAATCAGCTAATAACTACAAAAACCAAAGGAAGCAAACCAGAGCAATTTAACTGCAGAAACCAGCAGGGGACAAAGCAATGCCCAAATACAAAAACAGGTATTAACAGCAAGTATGTCATAACAATTTCATGATTCAAAATGCCATCAGGTCTCTCAGGGGAGGCCATTCCATAAAGCTGTCATTCCTACCAAAGAGGTCCTCCTCCTAATAGACTCCTGCTGATGTTCAGTCTGCAAGGGCACCTAGAGGCAGGATCACAGTTGTTGAATATAATCAAGTATATTCAGGGGAAGATTGTCCTCCTTCAAGGACCTAGGCTCCAAGCAGTTTTAGGAGTTTATTTGGTAGGAACTAGCATATTGTACCAAAGAAAATTCCAGAGCAGAACAGGTTGCATACAAATACACAGAAAGAAAAGAATTGTCTATTTAGTTTAATGCTGCAGGAAAAAGAGAGGAGAAAAAGAGAAGTGAGTTTTGTTAATTCCCCCTTCTCTCTGCAGCCCCCAGCACCACCTCCAGAGTAGCTTTTCAGAGGGCAATCAATAAAAAGAGCTTCTTCCTGTTCCTCCAGCGGGTGGGTCCCCAGAGCAGAATACCATCAATGGAACCATCTCTCTGTGTAGTTCAACTAAACTTTCATCACATTTGAACTAAATTACGTTTATACCTAATGTGCTTTTTTCAAATTAATCACTATTTATTGTTTATGACTATTTAATATTGTCTTGTGTGTTTATGAAGAATGTTGTTGGTTCTGTTTCTTTTAGCTTTCTTATTAACTATATTCTATGGAGGTAATTTTATTGTATATTGCCTTTTTAAAATTGTAAGCCTCTTTGAGGTTCTTGTTGGAAGGTGGGATAAACAGAATTCCAAGGGCTGCTTCAAGTTTTATTTTACTTCCATGAAGAAAAAGATGGGCTATAGATCATCTGATTTTCATGTCCCTTCCTCACTGAAGTGCTTTACTTGTAGCAAATTAGCACCATATGAAGCAGTCCTAAGACTCTCAATATGGTCACACATCAAAGAACTGGTATACTTAATAAGCTGGTTCATTAGGCAGGAAGCAGAAGACAATAAATTTTTAATGCCACATATCAAAGGATTCTGTCCAGTGGAAACATTAATTAGAGTCAGCATACAACCCTCACAGCAGATGCCCTGGCATAAAGGTTTGTCAACATACCCTGAAACATGCAGAACTTTGCTAGAGATCACAGAACTGCAAGACCTTTATTATCAGGTTAAACAATTTATAAAAATCAGAAGGCTCTTCGAACTACTGAAGTCAATATTGCAGCATGAACACTGAAGAGTGTTCCACTGCATAAACCCATGGCAAGGAACCATGGAACCATGGTTAATCTTGGTTCTGTAGTGCATGCACTCTTATCATTCATTTTCTTGTTGGACATTTTCCATTAAACAATATTTAATCATATTTTAACTTCCATTCATCCTAGATTAGTTTTGTCTGCACAGAAATACAATTATTTTAAATAAAAAGCATTAAAACTAACCTGATGAAGGTCATGCCCCAGTACATACTCCTGGAAGTAACCTGGTGCAGCAGATGATGCTCTGATAGCTTGCCATAATTTATACTGGCAACCTCCAAGATAGTGAGACTTGACTCCAGGGAGGTGATTGTAATTTCTAAACACAAAAGCTTTCAGAGGGGTTCCTTTGCTTACAACGGTACTTATTGCAGCCACCTAACAAAGACAGGGAAACAAAACATTAGGATTCATCTGATGACAGCAATGTTTTCTACTACGTCAATTGTGAGAAATGGGACACATTCCATTTATTTACATAGACAAACTTATACGCGCACTTTAATATTACATTAAAAATATCTGGAAAAAAGAGTCTCTACATTATTAAGGAAATTCCTATACCTTATAAAAACCATTCCAGGTAAACTATGAATACACAAAGAAAGAATTAAGGATGATTTCATCGGGCTGAATCCAGAAATTGTTCTTGCTGATGGGACCAGCCTGAGAAGAGTTCTGCTCACGATGCTCCTGCCAGAGGGAAGGGGGGTGGGGAAGTGCACTACATCCCACATTGTTCCTGAGGGCCCCCCAACCATTCAGAGAAGAGTTTTAGGGAACATTTAAAGATGGACGATTATGTAAACTGCCTCTTTTAGCACCATGTCAGCAAGATTCATACCACACTACTAGCAGAAACCAGTAATTATTTGAAATGAATCCTGATGAAAGTTAAAGAGGAAAGCACAAAAGCAGGACAACAGCTGAACGTCAAGAAGACTAAAGTAACAACAGAAGATTTATGCAACTTTAAAGTTGACAATGAGGACACTGAACTTGTCAAGGATTATCAATACCTCAGCACAGTCATTAAACAAAATGGAGACAATAGCTAAGAAATCAGAAGGCGACTAGGACTGGTGAGGGCAGCTATGAGAGAACTAGAAAAGGTCCTCAAATGCAAAGATCTATTGCTGAACACTAAGGATCATTCAGACCATGATATTCCCAATGTTTATGTATGGATGTGAAAGTTGGACAGTGAAAAAAGCGGATAAGAGAAAAATAAACTCATTTGAAATGTGGTGTTGGAGGAGAGATTTGCGCATACCATGGACTGCGAAAAAGACAAATAATTGGGTGTCAGAACAAATTAAACCAGAACTATCACTAGAAGCTAAAATGATGAAACTGAGGTTATCATACTTTGGACACATAGTAAGACATGATTCACTAGAAAAGACAATAATGCTGGGGAAAACGGAAGGGAGTAGAAAAGCAGGAAGGCCAAACAAGAGATGGATTGATTCCATAAAGGAAGCAACAGACCTAAACTTACAAGATTTGAACAGGGTGGTTCATGACAGATGTTATTGGAGGTCACTGATTCCCAGGGTCACCATAAGTCGTAATCGACTTGAGGGCACGTAACAACAACAACAACAACAGCAAGATTAGTCTGCTGGATCAGAAACCTCCTGTGGATGGAAGAAGCCTTTCTGTTCACAGGAAGCAAAGTCTGGATCCAACCTATGGTTTATAGATGTTCTTAGGCCTACATAACCATGAAATACTTCTCATCCAGATATGTTTATAATGCTAACATATACACATTGTCTGCATTTGCACATAAAACAAACCATGGTTTGTTGTTATCAAACCATAATTTTCAGTAAAGAGATGAGCAAGCAAGCCACAGCTTGTTTCTCCAATATTTTACTTGGTTGTCCCCTGTGTACTTTCACTACCTACCAGATAACCATCATGAAGGCATGTTGGGTAAATACTGGTATTGCCTCACCTCATAATCAGAAAACAGGGTGGAGAAATAACCATGACTAAACCAGCTTCCCTCATCACAGGCAAGCCAAATGTGCTCTCGGTACCAAAATTCCTTAATTCCTTTCTACAACAGAATTTTTCTCTAAAGAAGACTTCTGTCAGCATACCCTTCCTTATATAAAAAAACCTTAGATGATGGTATGAATGGTCAGTGTTTTGTTCCTGTGCAAAGTTGATTTTATCTCAAGACACAACTGAAATAGTTAGGAAATAGATGTTGGGAGTGAGTACATAACAATAAGCATCAGAAAAGTTCAAGGTATTCCTATAGTGATGCACACAAATACCATCTTTTAAATTGTTACCCTTAGCAAGTCAGTGGGTGTATATTTCTATTTGTATCCCATTTCAGACTTGCCTTTGCTTGAGAAATCGTGACCCAAACACTTAAGCTCTGCATTTATGTTATAGTCATACTGTTTCTGTCTAGCTACAAAGTAATATCATTCTATAAAAAAATAACTTCAAAAATTAAGAAATTCTCAGATACAAAGCTGAAATAAAATCTCACTCATAATTTATATTACTTGAATATGACAACAGCAATGCACAGATGTGTACAGATATGTATGGTGCTAATACAAGCCCATAGTTTTCAGTAATTAATGAAATGAGCAATTCCATCATATCCCATAACTTACTGTAGCTAAGCCTAAGTACATGTCACTGAAATAATCACATATTCTTCTTTTATTTATCCCCATCTCCATTCTCCTGCCCATCCTTTGTTTTCTTTCTCTGTGATGAATTATAGATAAACTCCCTGGGGCAGGGGACTGACCTCTTATACTATGCAAAGAGCTACGGTGATCAATGGCACAATATAACAGTAATCAACACAACATACTAAGACCAACTGATATTGCCTCAAAACCCAATTCTGGGAAGGCTTGGTCCAACCTCCCTCCCAAAAGAACCTCTTTACTAATCTTCTACAAATATACAATGGAGTAGCTAGGGAAGGAATTCTACAATATGTGTGTCACCACTGGGGGAAAACATTTATTTTCCTAGTAAAGGCTAATGCTGCCTTAGACCAGCAACAATACCCAAAGAAGCATTTCTACCACATATCTCAATTTACTGGTCCATGTTAGGATAGGATATGGGAATATGCATATATATGGGAGCAGCTACTGGCCTTGAGCAATTTAGGGCTTTTCAGATTAAAACAGTGCCTTGAATCCAGCCTGGAAGTAACTAGCGAGCAAGTGAAGTTAAAAAAGAATAGATGTTATACATATGACCTGGGAGACCAGGGTTGGAATCCCCACACAGCCATGAAGCTCACTGGGTGACCTTGGGCCAGTTACTGTCTCTCAGCCTCAGAGGAAGGCAATGGTAAACCCCTCCGAATACTGCTTACCATGAAAACTCTACTGATAGGGTCGTCATAAGTTGGGATCGAATCGAAGGGAGTCCGTACATACATATACAACCACATTCAGGACCAGCTGAAACTTCCAGACTGTCTTCAAGGGCAGTATGACATGAAACATATTATAGTAGTTATACCAACAGAGATGGAAATGTGACCCCTACCCAGGACAGGCATTTTCCCCAAATCAGGATTGATAGGACCCATCACTAGGATCTCTGGCTGGTGGACAGAGTTTATTCACCCACATCTAGTCTAATACTAACTAGTGAATGACTGCACAAGAATCTACTATATCTGGCAGTGAAGTCCAGAGAAAGAACTAGGCATTGTGATGAATGTGATTTGTCTGTCATGTCAAGCAGAGCAATTTTACTTCAGAAGTGTTTAAACTCTTATTTAGAGCAGAGTCCTGGTCTTTCTACCCTCCTAAAATCCCCCTTTAAAACACTATCAATACATGGTTTATGCATGAACTGAATGGTTAGGTCAGGATTGTAGAATAAATCTGCACCTCAGAATTACAGATGCAGGAAACAAGAATGGAATTCTTCCCTAAAATCAGGAAATTTTGGCACCACAGGAAATAAACAAGGATAGACTCCACCCCATTATAGTATTTAAAAAAAATGGAGAGGGTTTACTATGTGCACTACCTACCCAAGTCTGAAGTGGTACAATCCACTCTACCACCTCATTCTGCTCCTTATGTTAATTCACTGACTGGCCAGTAATATACTAGATGAAACCAAAAAAGTCAGGTTCAATTAAAGAAAAGGAGGGTGATTTATTTGACCTGAGAGGTGGTGGTCAAACCATTCTGAAAGAGCTGCACTCTTTAAAGCAGGGGTGGGGAACCTCTCACCCTCTAGTAGTTGTTGGGACTCCTATCAGTCCAACCAACAGGGATGAATGGGAGTTGTAATCTAGCAACATTGACTGCAGGGCCACAGCTTCCCCACCACTGCCCTAATGGATCAGCTCCATGGCTTGAAATTAAAATATTGACATCTGGTTTTATTTATGATCAGTGATAATGTTTAACATGAAGCATCTTACATCAACAAAAGCTGTTTTTTTCACCGAGATAAAGGAGTCCTCATCACTGTTATCTAGGCTCTCGTAGCATCCATTAGGCTAGCCTTCTTTAACCTTGGGTCTCCAGATGCTGTTGGATTACAAGCCCCATATTTCTGACCACTGGCTCCCATTGGGGATGATGCTGGTTGTAGTCTATAAACATCTGGAGACCCAAAGCTGAAAAACACTGCATTATGCTACTGCAATATATTGTATGTAGGGCTGCCTTTGAGGTCTTCTCAGAAAGTGCAACGGATCTAAAATATGGGTGTTCAATTGCAGATATGGGCTGTAGCTGGTTCTTTTAATAATTTCATTCCTGAGCACAATTTGAAGTGCTGGTTTTTAAACTTTAAAAGGCTGTGAAGCCAGATATTGTAAAAGTACAGTCTACTCCTACTTGCCCAAAGGTGAAAGCCATCTTCTGAGACCCTTCTCTGGATATCTCTACCTTCAGGAAGTTAGCAACCAAATAAAGCACCCTCTCAGCAAACACACCCAGCAAGGCTAATCTGATACTGAACTGCACGTCTTTCTGATACCAGGCAAAAACATTTTCATTTACTCAGAACATTTAAAAATGTTTATCTTCTTGAACCACTTTGAGTGTTCTGTTTCAAATGTAAATTATATTGTTTTTATTTTAAAAAATTATTGTAAGTATTCTTATAAGTTGTGAAACTCAAGAATGAGTATTACTTAGATGTGTTATTGTAATGCAGACCTGATGAAATGGGTACTAGGAAGAAATTACATTGCTCAGATCAGGTGCAGAACAATCCTGCTTTGCCCAGCTCTTCCTGTTTTTTTATAAACCTGCCTCTTGCGAACCCGTAAGATATGATTGGTTTATGGCAAAAAAGGGTGGGGTGGAAATCCTTTTGCCCAATCTTAGGTATTTAGGGTTAAAGAAAGAGAGGCCAGGGAATCTCTTTTCTTTAGCTCTCTTCCTGCTATTCTCTTCCCACTGGGACCTGCTTGCTTAGAAGACACAAACTGCAATGAACAGAGGGCTTGTCCACATGGCGATTTAGTGTGTGTCTGGTGCTATTCGCATTCCCTTGTAGTTCACATGACGTTGCAGGCAAAGAAGCTATAATGCAGTTTTCCCCTTTAAATCCATATTAACCCAATCCAATTATAATGACAAAAGGAATGGAAAAACCGTCTCAGCTATGCAGTGCCCCTCCTTGTAGGCACTTTGCTTCCATTTTTTTTAGTGGGCGGGCTTTCTTTTAATGCCCCATCGCCTGCTCCCCCTCTCTCTGCCACCCGCAAAAGCTGCCACAGCTGCACCCTTCTTTGCCTTTTCACTCAATCTCACCCCCCCTCCCTCTAGGCTGGGACAATGGAGGGAGGTTGTCAGTTTCATACCAACGCACCCTCCCGGCTTCAGCCTTGAACTGGAGGGAGTAAACATGTAAAATTAGAGGGCAGAGCCGCAAGGAAACAGCGACACTGATCCTTCACAGAGGAATGCCTACTAGCATGAATGGAAAACAGTGGATCTGAAGCTACCAAGTGTGGACCTTCCAAAACTATCACGATGGTAAAATCTATCACAATGGTAGTGTCTTTAGTACGAAAGTATGCTCCCGTGTGGATAAGAATTATGTTCCCATTGGCTTTTTCAAGGGCCAGATCAAGGTGTTTAGTCACTTAGGTGGCAAAGTATACTCTTCCCTCCATGGGTCTGATTTGCAAATGGTCAGATTTAGGAACAAGTTGTACTTTTTAAATTCCAAATGATCATTGATGGCATCAACGTGCCTAGGGACTTACATTCTGCACCTACTGACACGTGTAAATGCTGCTTTCCTACATACTGCTGGTAATAGGTAACTGGTTTTTTAGAAGAAAAACAGAAGTACATGAATTACGTCTAAATTGTGAAATGGCAGTTGGATTATGAAGTTCAACAATGCATCATCCACTTTTAACCCTGGGTCTACTCATCAGTGTCATCAACATAATGACAACACTGAAACCCAAATCCCTGGATATTTCAACCAATGGTTCACTTAATGTATCCTAATGACACCTGCAGATGGGTTTACAAATATTTTCTGTAGGCCAGGAGCGAAAGCGTTTCCATCCTGTTCATGTTAAACAGTAATGCAGAACTAATTGAAAAATTATGTGTTTGTTTCTGTAGGGTACTGTAGTTCCACAGGAAATAACAATTTTTGAAACTTGGCTGTAGGAAGAACGGAGGTACTAGGCTACTGCAAAGCAGGAACTGAGCACTGAGAACAGAGTTTTTAGAACTGAAAAGGAGAAGAGAAATACATGTTTATGCTATTTTATAAGCTTGCATTAGATTAAGGTACACTTACCTTAGGACATCTGGGATTTCTTGCTGTTTCAATCATAACTTCTGATCCCATTTTATCTCTAAGAAAATGGTACAATTACAAATTACAATTTTGAATATGCTATGCCTGCCCTTGTTCTTTGTATTTCTAAAGAAATACTGCTGCCCTGACCTTCAGCTGTTATTCCTTTTTGCATTCTTTTGACAAAAAACAGCTTTCTATGTAACACGAGCATGTCCTTTGAGAAAATTAAATTTAAAGTCCTTTCACTCACAGAAGTAATGGAATGGTTCTTTGCATTCTATTCTAACTTAAGGCACTGCACATTCACTCGGGCAATATTCAACACTGTGCGAGTGAAATTTCCACGTGCATAACAGAATTTCCCCTTCCTCTCCTCCTCTTTGCAGCCCCATCCTACCCAAAATCTGGTCTAGAGGGTTCCCATACCTTCTGGAGCAGGTTTGGGGGTGCAAAGGGGGAGGAGAGGAAGGGGAAGTTCCACTGCATGAACAGATGTCTGTTCCATAAATGGGATTTCATTGTTGGATGTCACCCATTGTTATTAGTAAAATAATTGTTAAAAAAATAAACCAATAGTGTATTAATGGTCTAAGTATTTAGGCAGGGAAGACAATTCTACTGGACTGGATCCAGACCAAGTTAGTTGAATTTAGGTTCTACTGAAGTCAACTGGACAAGTTAGTCATGTTTTACTTCCCACAGAAATCTATGGGACTCAGCTTCAACTAACGTACTGGGTTAGATCCAGACTCTCTGCATTTTTGTTTCCTTTTGCAGAAAGCACCAATCACCACATTATCAGTTTTAGCATTTTTAGCTTACTGACAAAATTCCTCAGTTGGCGATTCTCAACATTTTTAGTGACAATAATGAATCGCAACAAAGAGATATGAAGCAGTTGGGTATATAAACTCAGTTTATTCCTCAGAAACAAAATCACATCAAAAGACACTGGACAGCATGAACACAAAAAAACTATTTGAAAAAATTGCAATAATGTCACCCACCACTGACTCTAAAGACAGGGTCACCTTGTTTACTTGCAACATCAGGAATATAATATTTTGTGGCATTGCACTAAGTAGCTACTGTGATATGAATTTTTATGATGGTGGAAAGAGTATTGTGTTTATTTATATTTTGATACACATTAAAGGAAGCAAAACTGGTGAGGATTTTAAACAAATGTTTGATAAATGTAACTTACATAAGAATCTTCTCCCAGAATTCACTGTCATAAAATGCATGGCTCCAGCCCATTTTAACTGTCCCAACAAAAAAATTTTGCTTAAACACATCAGTTCCTAGTTTACGATAAAGTTCTTCACACTCATCCAGAGGCATATGGAATAGCCCCAACATAAATGCCAATATGGAACCTGCAACCAAACATTTATAAATGTTAAATGTGGCATTTTAAAACAAACACTACCTAATGGGTCTTTTATAGTATTATTGCTTAAACAGATCATAAACTTCGTACTCTGCATCATCATCTTTTTTTTAACATCAGAGTAATTTTGGTTTCAGGAGTAAAATTATTATTTCAGTGTCAATGCAAAATGCTTTACATTTCCCAAAGTAAAATGGGGAAGGGCCGTAGGTCAGTGATAGAAAATCTGCTTTACATGAAGAAGGTCCCAGGTTCAATCCCTAGCATCACCAAGCAGGACTGGGGGGAAAATCCTTGTCCAAAAACCTTACAGTGCTGCTTCCAGTCAGTACAGACAATACTGAGCAAGATGGACCAATGGTAGGGCAAATAATTTAAAGGGCCCAGAAACTGAGAAATGCATGCAACATTAAGCATTCATTTATAGCACCACCTAGTGTGCAAGAAGATAACGACCTGGTTTGCACATCACATGAAACCATAGCTAACATCTTATGGTTTCACAAACAAGCACTGTGATGGTGCATACTGCTCAAAAGTCCCTGCTTCACTCCTCTCTCACTCCTGTCCGTGCCAGGAGCAACAAACCAGAAACCTTGGCTGCTTGTGACATTCAGTCCCAGGCTTGTGGTTTGTTTATCTCCAGACAAACTATGAGCATCAAGCCAAGAACAAACATGCACCATCACAAGCTTTAACAAAAATTCTGCTCAAACTGGTGAAGGTGTGTGGAAGATGTGTTGCCACACAGACTACTGTTCACACACAGAAGCAAAGATCCATAGACAGATCTTCTGCCCTTGCACCCAGAAAGAGGACAGTGCACTGGATATGGTCAAAGGCGAACCAGGCTAATTTGAGGGGATTCAGGCTTCACTCAAGTCAGATGAAGACAGACCTGGATTGTCATGGGTTGGGGAGCCCAGAGTGATCTGGGATGTCAAGGGGTGGGGTGTCAGGCAGAAAGAAGGAGAAGCAGTGAAAAAGCATAGGTGAGGAGGAACCTACCTGCCAGCTGCACTGTCCAAGGTAGAAGGGGGAGTGGATGCCTTTGGATAAAGGCAGGGCAAGGTCAGGTGCTCTGTCGCACATAGCTATCTTGCCCAACCTTTCCTTTCTGCCCAATGCCCCGCCCTGAAGCAGCACCCCACGATTAAATCCTCTGCTCAGTAGTTATTGAAAGGAGAACTGAATCCTGCTGGGTGAGAATGCTCCTTCACAGGTCCGACCCCTGAGTGAAGGCACTTGTGAAGGAGCACCCTACAGACTTCCTCTCCCTACTCTCCAGGCTCCCTTGTGGCCCATTCCCAAGGCTTTGTTGCCACAGTAATTATCCAAGCCTATTATCACCAGCCACAGCTGGGCTGCAGAACACCAATACCAGAGGAGCCAGGCCCTGGCTGGAGAGGAGCAAATGCGAAGCCATGGTGGCAAAGATAAGCCATAGCAGTTGCCATAGGAACAGACCATGAGGTCTGGCATAAATTGTTTTTGTGGAGGGGGAGTTGGGATTCAATCCTGCAGGGTGCTACTTTGCAAGCGCTTTCCCTATGTGAAGGCATTTGTGAAAGAGCATCCTGCACTCTGCAGGATGAAGCCCCTGTTCTCAGTTGGGACAGGAGGAAAGAGACACAGCATCACCACATTCCCCCTCCCAACCATCCGTCTAGAAAGATTAAGATTAAACATTAGCCCCATCCCCTAGATTGTTTCAGACCCGGGATGGGTGGTTCCTAGGTCAGGATGGGGCAGGTCAGCCTGTTCCCAGACTCCTGGATTGGGGATGCAGGTCTGGTGAGGGTGGCTGTGCAGAACCCTAATTCTTCCCATCACAAGCATTACAATATTTGCAGGAGTATTTACCTGTGCTGACTCCACAAATGTAGTCAAAAAGATGATGAATTGGCTTTCCAGTGAGCTCTTCTAGTTTACGAAGAGTCTGAAGCGCCACCAAACCCCTGTAACATAAAACACAACTATGTCATGCAAGTGAATAGAATAGAATACTTTATTGCAAGCTTAGCCATAGGCCATGTGCAACCAAACATACATATACATACATATATACACAAAACCTCTAGTTGGTTTAGACAGCTAAACAAATGTAAAAATAAGGAAGGTCTTTTCAAGATATGATTCGTTTCACAAAGGCATCTCTCAGTTTTTGTGCAGCCAATGCAAAATTGGCGACTGCGCGGGTCACTGAATCAAAATTATCCATTAAAAGGTCGATTACCTTCTCACTATCTGAACTATGTACTAAAATATCTAAAAACGGAGATAAAAATTTCCTCCTGGGATCGTCGTAGAGTGGACAATGGAGTAAGTAGTGCACGATCTCCTCAATTGCATCGCAGCCGTAGATACAGAGACGCTGAGTCACTGGTATGCCACGATAACGGCCATCAAGATAGGCTGTGGGAATTACTTGGTACCGTAATGCAGTAATAGCTTTTCTGATTGGTGCTCTATCAAGTACTTCTAGGTACTTTGCTGCCATATGATTCAGTTTAATATATGGGAACCAGGTTGAGAACGGGGCCAACACTATGGACGCACGGTCCTGAGCAGCATCATAATCATAAACCCAGTTGGTAAGTGCTGCTTTGCTTAGTTCCAATAATTTAGCTGGGGAAAGATCATATTTGGAGAATAGTGACTGGCATTCCATGGCCCACCCTTCCCGCAGCATTTGATCATACCAACATTTCTTAACCAAGGTTGAATCTTCGCTGTTCAAGATTCGGATCCAATATCGTAAGTAAGTTAGATCAATTCGTGCCGTGACTGAGGGTAATCCCAGCTCAGCTCTAAGATGTGCTGACGGAGTCCCCGGGGGAAGACCTAGCACCAACCTCATAAAAGCGTTCTGAACTGACTCCAATTTAGTTCCTGCTGCCAATCCCCATAATTCTGCACCATATAAAATTTTTGGGAGAAATTTAGTTGTTAAAATTTTTATCATTGGCGTAACAAGTTGACCCCCTTTGGTAAAGAAAAACCTTTTTGCTAAGCCTAGGGCTTAGTTCACGAAGAGTCTGAAGCGCCACCAAACCCCTGTAACATAAAACACAACTATGTCATGCAAGTGAGCAACGTCACAGTTAAAAACAGAAACTACTGAGGCAAAAACTGAAATCATGGCATTTGGAGAGAATGTGCTAAACGGAGCCCCAATACTGAGAAGATATCAAGCGAGAAAGCAGTTGCTAAGGAGATCAGAAACAAGAATACATTACCACATACTTTCACAGCTCACTGATTCAAAACAAGACAGAATGGTAATGATTACATGTAATTAATGTTTTCAGGCAGCTCTATACTTTATGAGCAATTAATTGGTTAGTGTCACATTTATGTTAGTTTACAGTTGGTGAGATTAGTCCAAAATATCAACTGGCAATGAGCACTGCACTAAGAGAAATGACAAAGAACTGCATTTTACAGGGGAAAGACACAAATAACAGATTACCAAGGACAATATTCATTTCAACATACTCCTAGCTATCATCCCTTTAAACCAAAGATAGCTTTTAATTCTAGTATCAGTTAGAATGGCCCATTAAATGTGACAAAATGTCAAACAAAAATGCTTGCTCTGAATCATTTCTATTACCAATGAAAATGAGAGAAATATCAACTGGATATACGCCATAAGTTTTTCCCCATAGGAAATCATATGACCATATAAGTTTTCTTTTTATTTCATTTACCACTTTCACATGCATTATTCCTGCATGTTTCAAGATATGGCTCTGGATTACCATATTTCAAAAGCACAAATAGAGTCTTGCCCATTCCAGAAACATTAGGTAAATTAGAGGTGCCAATAGCCATTGTGTTCACTGCATGATTCTTCAATTTTCACTTTAGAACTGAAAAACCCATGTTCTACCTAAGCATAAAAAAGACCATTAACCAATAGATGAGCAAGGTGATCAACATAATAAAAGCATATATGCAAGGCCTCTCCAGTGGCCAGCCGTATCAGGCTCATCCTGCAATGGTTATTTACAGTAGCCATTCCATCAGGCTGTGAGAGTGGGAGAGAAAAAGGACTATTCCACTCCTGCTGTACACTACAAGATGTATGCAACTAAGAATGAGGGCCCAAGCTTTTTATTCACTAACAGGCAAAAAAACCTTGCATGATTGCAAGGGAATAAATCCCATTGCACTCAGTGAGCATGCAAATGATCAATCCATTCTCAGCAAATGTGCATAGAATCCTGTATCTTACCTCCTGGATTAAAAAGCAGAAAAATTCACTAACAGGCAAAAAAAACCCTTGCGGTTTACGAATGTACCTATAGCCAGCACATATTTTTATCAAACTTTAAAAAGCAAGGAAATTAGACAGCTATACTGAGTGCACCAGGAGACCTGATCTCCTCTCTGAGATATTGAACTGCCCTTCCACAGTCAAACCCACTTCCTATGCAGCTTGGAAAAAATTGGTAACATGTGCCTCTGAGCATAAGGTGAGGATTGATCATTTGCATGCTTATTGAGTTCAGTGGGATTTACTCCCTTGCTTAGGATAGGTGAAACTGACCTGGGGGAGGGAAATGGAGGAAAGTGGAGGGGAAGAGATTGGGTGGGCAGGCACTGGGCAGAGAAAAACCCTCTTTCCTTTCAAAAAAAGAAAACATTGTGAACATTACTGTTTTTCAGGATTTCCCCAACCTTTTTATTCTACAGCAGACACATGTAGTTTCCCACCCAAATTTAAACCAAAGCTGTCACTGGCCACACCCACACCAGACCTTTATTCCACTTTAGACAGTCATGGCATCCCCCAAACAATCCTGGGAAATGTAGTTTGTGAAGGGTGCTGATAGTTGCCAGGAGACACCCTATGCCCCTCACAGAGCTACGATCCCCAGAAGAAGGGCTGACTGTTAAACCACTCTGGCTACTGGAGTTCTGTCAGGGAAACAGGAGTCTAACAACTCAGCACCCTTCACAAACTACACTTCCCAGAATTCTTTGGGGACAATCATGACTGTTTAAAGCAGAATAAATGGCTGGCATGGGTGTGGCCTCCTGATTCGCCAAGTCAAGCAGTTGTGAGTCTGGACAGTTTAAAGCAAAATAAATAGCTGGCATGGATGTGCCTCCCTGATTAGACAAGCCAAGCAGCTGTGAGACTGGCTTTTCGAACACTGACGGTTGGTTCTTACTGGGAATGCCCACGCTTATCATTGACTCCAATGTTAAATTTCTTAAATTAACTAAAAATCAGCCAAGCATTTTTTTAACTTTTAAATTGCAGAAGATGAAGGTCAGACTACAAGGCAAGGTCAGTAACAGGACTACAGGTACTCTGTGAACATGACTGATTTTTAATAAATTCCAACCAATTAAAGGAGAATCCAGAATTGTACAACACACACAACAGGAACATGGAATGTGAGAAGCATGAACAAGGGAAAGTTAGAAATTGTCAAGCAAGAAATGGAACGCATCAACATCACAATACTTCGTGTGAGTGAATTAAAATGGATAGCTATGGGACATTTTCAATCAGGCAACTACAAAATATTTTATGCAGGAAATGAGAAATTAAGAAGAAACTGGGTTGCTTTAATAGTGAGAAGTGATGCAGCAAAAAGCAATTAGGAGCTATAACGCAAGGTCTAAGCAAGTGATATCAAAGAGATTAAATGGGAAACCTCTTGACGTAACCATCATCCAAGTCTATGCTCCAACAGCAAACACAGAAGAAGAGGAATTAGAGAGATTTTACGCGGACGTACAGGAAGAAATTGATCACAAACCAAAACAAGATGTTCTGATAATCATGGGGGACTGGAATGCAAAAGTTGGGAACAGAGAAGAACTAGAAATTGTGGGGAACTGGGGCTTAGGAGATGGAAATGAAGCAGGAGAGAGACTTGTTGAATTCTGTGAAGCCAATAATTTGTCTCTTGCAAACACATTTTTTGAGCAACTGAAAAGAAGACTGCACACGTGGGCATCACCAAATGGTCAATATAGGAATCAAATTGATTATATAATCGGTAGCAGAAGATGGAGAAGTTCCATACTTTCTGCAAAAACAAGACCAGGAGCAGACTGTGGTACAGATCATGAACTGGTCATATCGAAGATCAGAGTAAAGCTGAAGAACAACAAAGCAATCATAATGCCAAAATACAATTTAAATAACATCCCAGAAGAATATAAAAATCAAATAAGGAACAGATTTGAGGCTTTGAACTTAGTTGATAGAGAACCAGAAGTACTATGGATTGAAGTTAGAGCCATACGACAATAGAATCAATTACCTAGAGAGGTAGTGGGCTCTCCGACACTGGAGGCATTCAAGATGCAGGTGGACAGTCATCTGTCAGGAATGCCTTCATTTGGATTCCGGCATTGAGCAGGGGATTGGACTTGATGGCCTTATAGGTCCCTTCCAACTCTGCTATTCTATGATTCTATGAAGTCAGAGACATTATCAGGAAAGAATGCAAAAAGACAATACCTCTAGTTAGAAAGACCTCAATGAGATGACTGAAGAAACTCTTAAAATGGTTAAAGAGAGAAGAAATGCAAAAGCAAAAGGAGATAGAAACACGGTTAGAACACTAAATGCAACAATACAGTGACTAGTACGTAGGGACAAAGATCTATTACAATTGTTATTATACAAATATAAAAGAGGACAACAAAAAAGGTAGAATAAGAGCCCTATTCCAAAAGATTAGAGAAATTAAAAGGAAACTTAAGCCAAGACTGGGGATGTTGAATAATCAACAGGGGAACACACTGACCGACCAAGATGAAATAATAGGAAGATGGAAGCAATACACTGAAGAACTATATAAAAGAGGTGCAAGGATGAAAGTCATTCATGGAGGAACCGTATGATGAAGAACCAGAAATTTTAGAATGTGAGGTGAAAACTGCTCTTAAAATACTTGGAAGATACCAGTCACCGGGAACAGATGGCATACCAATAGAGATGCTACAAGCTACTGAGACTGAATCTGTCTGAATTATGACAATGATTTGTCAACCAATACGGAAAACTAAACAATGGCCCAAAGTGTCAGCTTTTACAGGGAGATGTCAGTGTCGGCGGGATGTAGGCTGGGCTATAAATTCTTTAGTAATTGTCAGGGTTGTAAAGTCTTTAGCTGGTAGCTTGGGTTATAAATCTGCCAGGCTAGCGATATAACCAGGGGGGAGGCAAGATAAGGTCAGAGGGTTCGTTCCGAGTTCATGTGCCAAGTCAGCATCCAAGAAGTGAAGTCAATGGGGGATTCCTAGTCCAGTTTTCCAAGAGGTCAGTCCGAGAATCTGGGTTCTGGAAGATATGAGGAACACAGAGGTCATGCCTGACATTGTAGTCAGCAACATGCTGAAGCCAGGAGCTGTCTTTTAAATCCCACTCCCTAAGACAGGTGTAGGTAATCAGCCCTCTGGCTTCTGAAAGCATGCTTGTCTTAAACAGCCAGACCGGCGACGCTGCTGCATGACTCTCTTGTCGTCTTCGCTCTGCAGGTGGGAGGGGAGTCTTTTGTTCACTGCCTGAATCTGGTTGAAGGGCTTCAGCTGTGCCCTGGACACTCTCCAGCTGAGGGGGAGCTGGAGCAAAATCCTCAGGAGTTGCTCCCGAGTAGTCCTCCTCTTCCCCTTCTGAGGACTCCTCCAAAGGCGGCATGACACACAGAGTGGAAGCGTTCAATATATATCCCAATTCCAAAGAAAGGGGATCCCAGGGAATGCAGTTGCTATCGAACTATTGCCTTAATATTCTATGTACGTAAAGTAATGTTCAAGATTCTACAACAAAGGCTCTTACCATATATAGAGTGAGAAATGCCAGATGTCCAAGCTGGATTTAGAAAAGGAAGAGGTACCAAAGATCATATCACAAGCATACATTGAATAATGGAACAGACCAAGGAATTTCAGAAGGAAATCACCCTGTGCTTTATAGATTACAGCAAAGCCTTTGATTGTGTTGATCATGAAAAACTATGGAATGCTTTAAAAGAAATGGGGGTGCCACAGCATCTGATTGTCTTGATGTGCAACCTATACTCTGGACAAGAGGCTACTGTAAGGACAGAATATGGAGAAACCGATTGGCTCCCCATCAGAAAGAGTGTGAGACAGCTGTATTTTATCACCCTCTTTGTTTAATCTATATACAGAACTTATACCAAAAGAGGGATTGGACAAAGATGAAGGAGGTGTGAAAATTGGAGGGAGAAATATCAGTAATTTAAGATATGCAGACAATACTACATTACTAGCAGAAACCAGTAATGATTTGAAATGAATGCTGATGGTTAAAGAGGAAAGCACAAAAGCAGGACTACAGCTGAACATCAAGAAGACTAAAGTAACAACTACAGAAGATTTATGTAACTTTACAGTTGACAATGAGGACACTGAACTTGTCAAGGATTATCAATTCCTTGGCACAGTCATTAACCAAAATGGAGACAATAGTCAAGAAATCAGAAGAAGGCTAGGACTGGGGAGGGCAGCTATGAGAGAACTAGAAAAGGTCCTCAAATGCAAAGATACATCACTGAAGACTAAAGTCAGGATCATTCAGACCATGGTATTCCCAATCTCTATGTATGGATGTGAAAGTTGGACAGTGAAAAAAGTGGATAAGAGAAAGTTTGCAGAAAGCTGCATTTGCCATTATATCCAAATTCTCATACTATGTGTGCATGAGCCCTCCAAACCAGGATTGCAAACCAGCACAAAACCTTTTCAATTATTTCTTTATTATACAGCCACGAGAGTGGCTGTATACTACAGTCAGCGGGGATTTTTCACATTCCGCAATGTTAAATGGAAAATATCCCCCATGCCATTCTGAGGATTCCCATAAGCTCATTTCAAAACAAAACCTTACAAAACTTATAGTTCTGAACTCAGAAACGCTTGCTTAACAGCCTCTCAATTTTCATGGCGATACACAAAACAGTCAGAGAGAACAGAGAGTTCAAAGTCTAAAAGGAGAGAGAAAAACCTCAGAGCCCTTTTGGACTTTTTTCTCTGAGAGTTCTCATAATTTATTTATTTATTTATTTATTGCACTTGTATAATCTGTTGAAATTCATTAAAAATCAGCCATGTTCACAGAGTACCTGTAATCCTAATACTGACCTTGCCCCATACTCTGACCTTCATCTGCTGCAGTTTAAAAGTTTAAAAAATGCCTGGCTGATTTTTAATTAATTTAAGAAAATTTGGCTGGAAGCCTATTATAACGCGGGCCATGCTCAGTAAGGACCAACTGTCAGTGTTCTAAAAGCCTCACAGCTGCTGGACTTGGTTAATAAGAGGGCCACACCCACACCAGACTTGATTTCACTTGAGACAGTCATGGCTTCCCTCAAAGAATCCTGGGAAGTGTAGTTTGTGAAGGGTGCTGAGACTCCTATTCCCCTGAGAGAATGGTTAACAGTCAGCCACTCTTGATTGAAGGTCTGTGAGAGGAACAGGGCGTCTCCTAGCAACTCTCAGCACCCAACACTAACTACACTTCCCAGGATTCTTTGAGAGAAGCCATGATTGGCTTTGAGACATGGCTTTGAGAGAAGCCATGATAAATTCTTTTAAATTGTTTTTAAAAGATGTGTTTTTAAATTTGTATATTTGTTTTTAATGTTTTTAGTTATTGTAAACTGCAAAGAGAGCTTTGGCTATGGGGCGGTATATAAATACACTAAATAAATAGATAAATAAATAACGATTGTCCAAAGTGTAATAGAGGCCTGGTGTGGATGTGGCCAGGGACAGCGTTGTTTTAAATTTGGGTGGGAGGTAGGGTTGCCAGGTTCAGGGCCTGAGACTGATCCTGTATCTTTAGGAGAAGAGAAAGTCAGCCAAGTGCAACATTGTAATGGGAAAAACCACAAGGTAGAATTGTCCCTTCCCCCTGCCCAACTGTGAAAGATACAGAAGATGCCTTGGTTGGCAGGCCCAGCCTGGTCAGTTTTACCTATCCTAATCATGATTGCATAGGAGTATATCCGATTCAACTCAATAATCATACAAATGATCAGACATGCCTTTTCCCTCCTTCCCCTTTCCTCTCCCTTTCTCCTCCCCTCTTCCTTCTTCCGCCTTCCCTGCCCACTCCAGCCCTCCGTCCCTCCCCCCCAGTCAGTTTTACCTATCCTAAGCATGATTGCATGGGAGTAAATCCCACTGAACTCAATAAACATGCAAACAACCACATCTGTCCTTCTCCCCTCCCCCTCCTGCCGATCCCATCCCAGTCCTCCCCTCTGCCTTTCCACCCCTCCCTCCTCCCTTCCCCTTCACCTGTGGTCAGTTTCACCTATCCTAAGCATGACTGCCTGGTGTGTGTGTGTGTAAATCCCACTTAACTCAATAAGCATGCAAATGATCAATCCATTCTCAGCAAACTTGCACAGGATCCCATTTCTTACCACCCGGATTAAAAAGCAGGGAAATTCACTAATAGGCAAAAAACCTTGCGGTTTAAGAATGTACCTATAGCCCACAGATATTTCTACCAAACTTTAAAAAGCAGGGAAATTTCACAGCTATAGTGAATGCACCAGGGGAGCAGGAGACCTGAACTCCTCTCTGAGATATTGGACTGCCCTACAAAGTTGTCAAAATGCAAACACAATTTGGGTTGGTCTTTCACAGTCCAATCCACTTGCTGTGTAGCTTGGAAGAATTTGGTAACGTGCCTCGGAGCATATGGTGAGTGGTGGCAACACCTGCAATCAGCCCAAATAATAGAAAGAAAATATGTCCTGTGCTGATCTTGTTTTAGCAGGGAGGAAGCAACATTATTAAGACAGTTGATATAGTTCAGATGGTCACTTTAAATATGTCTGATTTCCTTTGCAATTTTAGTGAAGTTTTCTATAGGAAATCATTTTCTTTTGCTTTTGTTTCTATGAATATGTGAAGTACAGCAACACTTTGCAAAATTTATACTAAAAAAACTCCAAACGTAATTGTGGAATAATGGCACTGACCTCTGCAAAATAGTCTCCAGTGGACCTCAGAAGTGTCTCAATTTGCACAAAATAAAACAGTGGGAAGTGAAATATATTCTAGCAAAATTCTAGGTGTGCTCTATGTTTTTAATTGATCGTGAACACCTTGCCTTAAATAAAGTGGTTTAAACATAGCAGCCTGAAAACATGCATCCTCTTGTTTCCAACAACTAGAGTCATTGCTAAAGTAGCAGTATATTGTAATCAGTCTGATTTTACATTAAACTGCAGTTTCAGGTCCAACTGTTAATGCACCCAAAATAGAAATAGACCATAACCTCCAGTTTGAAACACAAAAGGCTATCTTCACCATCATATGACATTGACCAATAAAAAGGGTTTGAAATTAATAAAAATAAATTTGACACAGATTTCTAGGATGACTAATGAGGGAAATAAAATTTTCTAGTTTAGATTCTCTGTAGAAACATTAGTAACACAGGAAAGAAGCAAAGTAAGAACACCAACAAAGATACAAAAATATAATTCTCCATCTTTGGAGATGGCAGGTGTTGCCACCACTCACCATATGCTCAGAGGCACATGTTACCAAATTCTTCCAAGCTACACAGCAAGTGGATTGGACTGTGAAAGACCAACCCAAATTGTGTTTGCATTTTGACAACTTTGTAGGGCAGTCCAATATCTCAGAGAGGAGTTCAGGTCTCCTGCTCCCCTGGTGCATTCACTATAGCTGTGAAATTTCCCTGCTTTTTAAAGTTTGGTAGAAATATCTGTGGGCTATAGGTACATTCTTAAACCGCAAGGTTTTTTGCCTATTAGTGAATATACACTATGATTTACTAGTTCAGATGTAATGGACCACTCATGTTTCTACAAAAACAGGAATAATTTTGTTAAAGCAGAGCACACAAGCATGTAGCCATGTTCATGAATTGTCAAACAGTGGTGCTGCATATAAGCCAACCCTCAGAGACAGAGCTTTCTAAAAGAATCTCCAGCGCTCTTCAAAGGGAGAGGAGCTATTAGAGCCCAACAGCATAAACATAAATCTACAAATTCAGAGAGACAATGGAGCCTGCATAATTCTGTTTTTAATCTCCAAGGGAGTTGCATTCTTTTTCTCTTTCAACTCAAACTAGCAGAATGTGTTTCATGATCACAGGACTATCCTGAAAGGAAAATAAACAGATTAATAAAATGTTTAAAATAGTTTACTCCAGTAGAGAACATAGGTGCAATATTTGTGCAGTCCTACCTTGTCCCCCCACCATCAATAGTGAGCACTCGAATGCCCCACCCTTTTACAGGGTCTGTATAACCAATTACAGCCAAAGCCTTCCTGACAGCAGCCTGTAGAGCTTCATCATTTGCCTGTCTTAGCTGCAACAAGCATGGAATGGTTTTTTCCTAGAAACAAAATAAAGATATTAAATGGAGGAAATAGAGAGTTAATTTAGCTAGTACTTCTACTATTACACTAAAATGAAAACTACTAAAGCAGATATTTTTAAATTAAAGCACTGATGTTTTCCTGAAACTTTTCTCACACAATAAATCCCAATAAAATCTGTGGGATTCACAGGATCATTCTATGAGAATCTTTCTGTTACTGAAAATGTAATGCATTATTTTTCAAGTTGCAGGGCCATAATGAAAGAGTTAAACTTCTAAAAATGTATAACTAAATATACTCAACTCCAGATTGTACTATCAGACAGAAATCGCCATGAAAATAACCAGAAAACCTTTGAATGATTTGTGTATCATAATATTCTTTGAATATTATGTACCATTACTGTCCCTGCATTAAAGAAGTGTACTGGTGCAATGTCAGCACAGGGATGGCTAACCTGTGGCCCTTCAGGTGTCCCTGGACTTCAACTCCAATCATTTCTGACAAGTGGCTATGCTAGCTGGGCCTGATAGGAGCTGGAATCCTACATCATCTAGACTGGATATAAAAAGCCACTGATTCTTATGGATTCATAGCTCAATATCAAGTGGTATATAAGCTTGCACATTTATGATTCCATTCACTATTCCTAGTAAGGTGATGGAATTGATTTGTACCTTAATAGCAACTCCTCTACTTTCTGGAAATTCCAAGAGATGGTATGTCAGTTCTTCAACCCTGCTGATACAGACTCTTCTGCTAGAGGATCTCCGTAATGCTTGAGCTAAAGCCCGCGTTCTGTTATCTATACTCACCCTTGCAATGATCTAAGAAAAGAATTATTAATTTTAAAAACCATCAAATATCTAAGGGATCCTACAGCACACACTTTTATGCCAGAACCCATTTTATGAAACACATTTAAAAACTACAAATATACCATTTGTTGCCTCCTTTTCTCTATGATCAGAGGTTAAATACCCACCCACTTAAGCTGCAATCTTGTATATACTTACCTGGGAGAGAATTCTTTGAACTTAATATGACTTCCAAGTAGACATACATAGGATTGCATTATGCATATCAATTTCCTGTATCTGATGAAGTGAGTGCTAGCTTGTACCACAATGTCACAAGTCCCATTGACTTTAATGTAGCTAATTGGGTACAGGACTACAGCCTTAGGTTGCTATCCAATACATACTTACCTGAAGTAAGTCCCATTAAACCCAATGGAGCTTACTTCTGAGCAGACACATACTGGATTGCAGCCTTAATCTTCAAGGGACCACAGGAGTTTTGCTGTAACAAAACTCCTCTGAAACTAATTTTTAAAAAGCATTATCAAGCAAAATAATGATTTTCATTGTTTTATTTTTCTAAACCAGACCTGTACATAACCACTTACTTTGTTTCCTGAGTTGATCTAAGAATCAGCTTTGTCAAACAGGGCCGTTTACAAGAGTTACAATTTTCCCCCTCATATCCAAAAATAAGTAGGAGAGATGGGGGGTATATATATATATACAGGGAGAGATAGGATAATAAACAGAAACCTAATTGGAGATTTGTGGGGAGGTCTGAAAGAGTAGAAAAATATGAGGGTAGAACACACAGCTCTTTTCCCAACATAGAATCTACATAAAATCAATCTTTATATAGCTTTTTACAGCACTCAAAAACACCTTATTGGCATTAATATTCAACTAATTCTGGCAATCCTTGCAACAGTCCCGTGAGGTCAACAAGCAGCAGGCAGCCTTCTGAACAGCAGCTTCATCTGTGGCAACTACAGATCTCTCCAGGTGAACAGACAGGGCTGTTTTTATGTTCTATGTTAACGGGTCATCTCCCAGCCTCAAGGCTGTTGATGTTCCTTACCTGACTTTTGTTAATGATGCATGGGCAGAAAACTTTTGTAGACTGATTTATGAAAATGTTCTAGACTAGCCTTCTTTAAACAGCAAACCAGATCCTGCAACTGATCAGTTCTTCTTTAATGGTATTCCAATATCATACAAAAAAAGATTTAAGCATCTCTACATTTATTTTACCATGTAAGTATTTTCATGACAGCTGTTACTAAGTCTATACTAAGTTAAATAGTCTATACCCTGGAGACTGTAAAACCAATGGTTGCAGCCCTGCCTATTAAAGTCACTGGGGCAAGTGTGTTGCAATTTTCTTCTACTGTATGGAACTTTATTCACTGTACTTTATCTGTCACCTAACAAAATAGCTTTAAAAAGTGATGGTTAGAGAGAGAGAGACTTGCCTTTTCTCTTTGAAGAGATAGTCTCTTTTCTTTCTCTTCACGGCGTTTAGTCTCCCCACCATCTTTCAATGTATCCTCACTTTCTTGTACTTTGCTCTTTTCTTGCAAGGAAAATTTTGTATCAGATCGTAACTTGGGCACCAGGCCTCCAATGTAACCATCCACAAAGGCCTGCACACTGTTACTTGGGTAAGAAAGAAAACTTGCGATACCCTTTTTGCTTGAAGCTGGGGGAGTGGCATTGGCCTTTTCAGAGTCTGGAGACTGTGCTGCAGGTATTAAAGCAGATATTGCATTCATTCTGTCTTCTTTACTTAATATGTCGTCTTCCGGTGAATCAAGTGCTTCTCCCCCCTGATTCTGTGGCTTAGGTGAGAAAGCATTCCCTTTTTTCTCTTGATCCATACTACCAGTGCTAAAGTACCAGTTAATGTGATTAGCTAGAAAGTTGTAAGTTTCTCCAAAATTTGTAGCAAAGTAGCTAACATGAAAAAGGCTATTTTTGATACCCGCAAGATCTTTCAAAGAACCTCGATTAGCACTATTGGGATCCAGGTCTCTACCTGCAGACACAAAATTCTTGTCATCTATGCTGTCATCATACCCTTCCTGACTCCTGTTGTTTGAGGTTTGTCTGACATTTTCGGGATTCATATGAAAGCTATTTTCCTGTCCATTATTTCCAGATGATTTGTTCAATATATCAGAATACGGCTTTAGCCGAGCTATCCGTGAAACCAGTTCACTGTGAGTTCCAGTCACAGCTTTTGAGACAGATTCTAAAGTATTCTTAAATCGTGACATGCGACTGTTTGTAGTTGTCAATTCCTTAGAAGTACTAAGTTTAGAAACTCTGTAATGCAAGAAATCATGACAATAGAGGTGCTTGTTATACCAGAGCGTTTTGCCTCCGGTCCATTTATAATATGGTTTGCTTGTGTGCAGAGGAATAGCTTGGCTTATCCTCCAAAAAAGGTTAGGTCTGTACAAGTAGTACAGTTGCCTCGTCCTCTGTTTACAAAGGCTTTTTGAACTAACTACTAAGTATGGATAGGTATCTAAAGGCAAACAAACCAACATTACTTATAAATACTGAGGTCATCCATAAATTAGTTTCATCCAACAACATCACTCTTCATGATGTTACCTGAAATCAAAAATAAAGAACGTTAGTTTGTTGAGCAAAACATACTCAGCAAAGCAACAAGTAAGAGTTCCCAAGAATGACTATACTTGTTTTTAGCTTAAGATGTAGCTCATTACATTTATAACTGTATCATCCCAGGAAGCCACATCTTTAAGAAGTTGAATAGAAATAATTAGCATCAGAGGATATCATGTGAAGGAATAGGTTTACAGATACTCAAATACAGTGTCATGCACTGAAGCAAGACACCACCACATCTCCAAGAATTCCTCCACATTAAGCAATAGAAGAAAGCAAGAGAGAATATGGTCACTCATTCAAAGAATAAGAGATGAGATAGAGGCACCATACCATTAATTCCCGTAAGAACAGGAAGGGGGAGAATTAGACATAATGAATTAACTAACCATATTAGAGATAGCGTTGTTTCCAATAGTGGCTTTAAATTAGTGAAAGTGGTTGTGCAAGTGCAAGGCAAGGCACCCCATTTTCACCAATCCATTCCCTACCAACTGCAGGTCTCTGTGCCATACCCCTACTGTTCCATAAGGTCTTCCAACCCTCAGGAGGCTTTGAGGGGTGCAGGGGTGCATTGGAGAGGAGGGATCAGCGAAAATTAGGCTTCCTACCTTGTGCAAATAGAAGTGCTTCCAGTAGTGCAAAGCCACCCATTCTATACCTCCCCACTGACAACTGTACCTCCAAACACAACAATTCCACTCTAAGACATCTCTTTTCATTGCACTTTGGCACCAATAATCTCCATCCAATATTTCCCACTGAGCATTGCAATAAAAAATGCCTCTAGAAAACATGCTTCGGGAAAAACTTTAAGAGGAAGAAATTGCTTTCTTAATAAAATAATTCTCTATTGAAATACTACATTAAAATCATGCTGTATGCATCACAATGCCCACTGTTGTATTTCATATTTTGGGTTGCCCTTGCATTCATTCATTCATATCCCTCCTTTCCTCCCAGCAAAAGCCTAGTGTGGCATTTTAAGGAAAGAGCTGCATAGAGAGAGCTGTGTGCGTTGTCAATCATTTTGTTTTAAGTGAAGGACAAACTGAGTAGAGGACAATGACTAGTTGACAGCAGGGTACATGACACTTTGTAGGACCTGTTCCATGTACAGCAAAGATCACTCATTACAAGCAACTATCTATAATTGACAAAATGTGAACTTGCATATAGGAATACACTTAAAAACAAGAGAAAACCTTCCAGACCCTAACAGCTACAGGTTTCAGTGAAACATGCTTAGTAGACATCTGGATATAAGTTCACAGATACTCTTAAGCAAATTGACAAGCATTAGGTGTATTTTCAGGACACAAAACAAACAGTACATAAACCTGATCCCCAATCAACATAGTGGAATGCTTCATTATATTTCTGATCCAGTGGAAGACTGAAAACATATACTAAGTGAAAGGGGAAAAAACTACATACACATTTGGTTTTCTAAAACAAGCCCCAGATGATGAGCAAGCAAATATTAGGTACCCATCCATCAAGTCATTCCCTCATCCATTAAAAAAACCAACACAACAGCATTCAAACCTTGAATCAGAAAATATTTCGAAAGAAAACGTTAATGGGGCAAACACTTTTAAACATACATAAGCACAAAAACGGAATATTAAACCTCATTCACTACAGAAGAGGTGTTCAAATTAAGGCGAGGGTGTGTGAGAGAGATTCAGAGGGAAGGCATCACGTATACTATTGTTTGTGTTCCTTTATATTGTGAGAGGAAATAAGAGAGAAGGTATCAGATCCACTACTATTGGCAGGCAGTTTTCAGGCAAACAATAGAGTTCAAGGATGTTTGGAAGCCGCACTCATAACCAGAATGTCATGTCCTCAAATGCCTGACATATGACTACATCATTTATGTCACTCAACTGTAAGGAAAGCAAATGACTCACAAGTCCCTCAAACAAACTTTACCATCATTTAAAAGGGGGACTTCAGGGATGAGCAGTAATTCGCTCACTGATATTAAGGGCTCCTAGCTGGGGCATCCGAAGCTACTACGTACACAAGGGCACAAAAAAATCCTATTACCAAGAACAAAAATACAGCGTACACACAGGAATAACAGAGTGATTCACAAAAACAGATAAACAGTAGCGTGACAGGGAGCGCGTACGGACACGACACTAGGCAAGACAACCAGACGAGGAAACAAAAGGACACAGGAGCGACCACTCACCCCAAGCAGGGCTGCCCAGAGGTCAACATTCTAGCCGCTAGGCCGCCTGCCAGAACGCCAAACTCACAACCCGGAACTTCAGTCTCACCGGCCATTTTCTTTCGAGTTGGTGAGCATGCGCGATCGACCACGCACGCTCATTAGAGAGTCAGTGGAATCGAAACTTGTCGCTCTTCCTCTATGTGGGAGTGCGCCTCCCCAACTTTGTTTAGTACGCATGCGTGCAAGCTGGAACGTTTCGACAGGCGACTTTGTTGTTGATGATAATAGAGAAGCTTCTTCTCTGTTTCATTTCCACATATCAGACAAAGAGCTACAGAGAAGTTTTAAAGGGTCTAGAGCAGGGAGTTTCCGGGTGTATATTGGAGACACACGCACACACAGGAGGAAAC
This sequence comes from Rhineura floridana, assembly GCF_030035675.1. NCBI lineage: Eukaryota > Metazoa > Chordata > Lepidosauria > Squamata > Rhineuridae > Rhineura > Rhineura floridana. Next base: position 83,990,711 of record NC_084487.1, read on the forward strand.
AAAGTTGCCCATAGTAATGAGTATAGAAACTCAGGATTGCAACTGGTAGTAAGCCACAGCGTGCCCATCCAGAAAAAAAGGTAACAGCAAAGAGAAGAGTTGCCTTTCTCACCCTATGTCTCGGGAGGGGGGTGTCTTAATCCTCCTCAAAAAACAGCCTTTCCAGTGACAGTTCTAATGCAAGTGATTTGCATGGCTGTAATAATGGGTTTAACAACGTCCCTGCAATAACCTTGTTAATATTGCAAATTGAGGATGAGAATAAGAGAGTGATTTACAGCAACCTTGCAAGCCAGAACTACTGGCAGTGAATTGCATAGTTGCTGGCTATGATTCAGCTCACAGGTAATGCTCAGGTTGCAATGCTGTGTTCACTTTCCTAGGTATAAACCTCGCTGAATGTAGGAGGACTTCCTTCTGAGTAACATGCATAAAGCATATTTTAATTTATTTTCAGTCACCTTGCTTTTATCATGGAACTGAAGGTGGCATATACTCATCCAGACACTGACCAGTCCCAGACCTGCTTAGCTTGAATAAAATGATAGCTTTGTACACCCTCAAAATAGGTGAATTATTACAAACTTTCCTGTCTATGTGAGCATCATGGCTAAGGATTTAAACGATTTTTTCCTCTCTGTTCCAAATACTAGTTTCACTACCTGCTCTGACACTCTTTGATAAAGGACTTAGAAATAGCTGGGCCATTAAAAGCATGTTGTATTACACTGATACAGCTACTTGGCTTTAAATTACCATCCAAACTTCAGGAAAAGCACATACTGTAATCTAATACTGAACACTGAATTCTATTTCCTGAGAATCTCAGCTATTGTTACTTTTAAAAACAAGTTTGTAACTTTCATGGTTGTATAGAAATGGTGGAATATCTGGAAGTCAGCTGGGTTGCTCCCACCGCTGAGGCCATAGGGGACAGAGAGAGAAAGCTACTTTGGGAGCCTTTTTTGACTGAAGAGTGGTGTAAAAATCTTTAGATAAATAAATTTCTAGTGGAAAGGTTGAGTATCCCTGACCAGAATAAACTGTGCAAAATGAAAGATTATGGGAATTAACTTTATTTGAATGATTTACAGAATTTTTTTTGGCTCTAATTTTTGCTTTACAACTGGCACAAAATTTTTTAAAGCAATGAATACATAATCTGAACATAATCCCTTTTTGTGGATATTATATTCCTGTACACACACAATGTGCAAGGAATTCAGCAGTAAAGCCAAATTCCTATAAATCTGGACAGGTTTATCTGATGCTATTCACCGTTATTTGCTTTAACTAGAGATGTAACATTTCCATAAATTTTGAAGCCATGGGGAAAAAAACATTTTTTCTGGGTTTTTTTGGGGAAAATGGAAATTTTTCAAAAAAATTTAAAAAATGCAATATTAGCACTTTTTACAGATTGAAAGTCAGTCACTTTGTTACTTCAGGAACATAAAATGTAATTATGTACAAGTTGTTTTGGCATAAAATTATCACATTTGGTATATTAAAAGTACATTTTATTCAAACAATTATTACAATTTGAATTTACTTTTTAAAAGTTTTACTTTTTTTGTAACAAATGGAGCTACAAGCTCCTGAACTGTAAGGAACACCTGAACTATAAGGAACCTCTTTCGTTTTGCCAGTTTACGAGGAGCAGGCAAAAAACATTTTTTTTAAAAAAGAAACCATCAACATGAATAACAAAGAAAATTATTTATGTCTCCGCTAGTTCTCCACAGTGTCAAGCAGACATAAAGCATCCATTCCCATAAAAAGAACTGAGGGGAAAAAAAGGGGGGGGGGAAACCAAGATTTAATTAAACATTTTATTCATCATGCTAAACTAAAACATTCCATAATCTGTTTTTTCTTCATTTTTTCCCATTTTTTCAGAAAAAACAAAAAAGGCTTTGGAAAAAAATGGGGGGAAGAACATTTTTCCCATGAATTTTTCAGTTTTTTTCTACACCTTCATATCTCTAGTTTTAACACAATTCTTTAATTCACTGCCCCACTGGAATGTTGTGGGGAAATATTGGCTCTTTGTGGTAAAGAATGTTTACTAAAAACTACTGAAGGGGAGCTCCAGACTGTCAGTATTTTGCAACAGGGATTCAGTTAAAGTGTCACGCTAGCACAACAAATCAAGTTTTTTTTTTAAAAAAATGTTTATTCAGCATTCATCCTGATTTGCTCACACTTACGTGGTCCTCAAACCAGGGTTCTGCAAACTGTGGTCTGTGGACCACCGTGGTCCACTAGCTTCATTCAGGTGGTCTGTGGCATGTCTGTGGATTTGTGATTGAAGATGGGAGATGGCACATCTCAATGAGTATTCATATTGACTTTAAATTGTATTTTATTGTTTTTATATTTCTTATATTTATGTTATTGTATTACAACTTGAAATCTATGGAATTACAATTTCTGCAATATACAGAAAATTTATTAAGTGGTCCACCAAGTCCCTCAGCAATTTTCAAGTGGTCCATGGGGGAAAAAAAGTTTGGAAACCACTGCCTTAAACTATATTTGGTCTTTAGTGAGCATTTGTTCTAATTTGTTTGTGGGGTAGTTACATGACAATGAGCACCCTGAATTTTTTGGTATGTGATTGAATCCCACCTGAAAATAGGGACAGTCTCTAAGGCAGCCTTTCCCAACCAGTGTGCCTCCAGATGTTGTTGGACCACAATTCCCATCTTTCCTGACCATTGGCAATGCTAGCTGAGGCTGATGGGAGTTGTGGTCCAACAACATCTGGAGGCACACTGGTTGGGAAAGGCTGCTCTAAGGTGTATAAACTACCATGAGCTACTGGGCCAAATTCAAGGTGTTTATACTAGCATATAAAGCCCTACATGGCTTGGGAATCAAGTACCTAAAAGAGCACCTTCTCCAGTATCAAGCATCTTGGGCTCTACTATTGGAAGGTTAGACAATGGTGGTGCAACTGGTGGGGCCTGTTCAGTTGGCACTGACCTGTAACAGGACTTTTTCAGTGGTGGTTCACTGATTGTGGAATCAGGTGAAGATGTATCTATCTCCCTCATTGACTTTCAGGAGGAATTTAAAAACATTCCTGTTTACCCAGGCATTTGATGGCTGAAAAACACTGTTCCTGGCGATCCTGAGATGAGTGGTTGAGAGAATGTTTTAAACTGTTTTTAGAATGCTTTTTAAAGAGTTTTATTGTTGGTGTGTTTGCCGCACTGGGCTCCTTTAGGAGGAAGGGCAGTGTACAAATTGAATTAATCACCATCACCATCATCCTGCAAACAAACCAGGATGAACACAGGAGAAATGCTCATTGTCGTAGTAACTGTCCTATAAACAAATCAGAATGAATGCTCAATAAAGGCTGGATACAGGTACTTCCAATCCAGACTCACTGTTTTCAGGTGGGATTCAATCAAATTCAGATTGCACAATTATAGTTGCTAGGGGGTTCTCGTGCAACATATCTTCTTTCCCAAAAGATCAGACTTTTTATGATAAGGAAAAACATTTTATTTCAGGAGATATTTGTATCACACATGATTCTCTGATGTTTTACTTTTTTTGATGTTCTTTGTTTAAATTTGTGACATTTAAAATTTCTGAGATTTTAACATCTTGAGGTATAATTTATGTTTTAAATCTTGCATATTGCATATTATCATTGTAAGCCACTTTGGGATCTAGATCGTGGAAAACAGGATATAAATTTTTAGAGTAAACTAATAATAATAATATTTTCTTAAAATGATGGGAAAATGCCCAGGAAAATGTGGAATAACACTTGCTTTGATGGAACGTTATCTAACCTTTCTTCAAATAAATCAGAACAAATGCACATTAAATAGCCAACTCTAATCTCCCTGCAAACAAGTCAGGATGAAGGCTCAAGAACCACATTGTCTGGAAGTACTCACTGCTTAAGTTTTGCACAAGCAAATCACAATGAATGCTGAATCATTCCAACGTGGCTTCTGCCACCAAACGTACCTGAAGTGAGGCTTTCTGTAGCCTAAGCCTGGGGTTGGGGGTTTCTTGGCTGCGATGGCTGAACTAGTAGGTTCTGAGTTTTTGAGACAGGAGGGGGGTAGCAGAAAACCTATATTTGAGTTGTATTGTGTGTTGCCATTTTTATCGTATTCTATTTATTGTATTGAGTTTTCCTTGGTATGCTTTTGTACTGTTATCTTTATTCCGTACATGTTTTTGAGATTTTTTTTGTAAGTCGTTTTGAGTTTCATTTTGGAAAAAAAGCGACTAATAAATATCATTAATAAATAATAAATAAATAAATAAAGAGGTAGTCTAGTATGTGGAGGAGCCTGAACACAATACTACAAAACCCCTCTACTTTCTAACACTAGATGGCAGCCCAAAATGGAAAAGGAACTTGTTCTCTGGTAATTATGTCCACTGAAAATATCCTAAACTTATAGATGTAGATTTCTGACCAGAAATAAACTATCTTGTCCTTTTGATTATATGAATCTTTCCCCATGCCTTTGCTATCATTCTTCATTACAGCTGCGGTCTGTTTACTTTGGCAGCTAACCTTAGACTGCAGGGTATAATATATGACATACGTATAGATTTGTCAAGAGGCAACTTATTCAAAGTTCACCCTGTCTTCCTCCAAATTTCCCCATCTCTAGGTTACCATCTCAAAGGACATGTCCCCTTCCTCCCTACCTATTTGAAATTTTTTCCTTCCTTTTCCAAGTTCCTCTTCTTCTCCACTGCTTATGTACAGAAACTCCCATTCTGAGATCCTCACTGGGGCAGTCACTACCCACCCACTTAATCTTTTCCCAGCCCCAAATGCCTTGCATTCATTTGGGATGAAACGCTCAGCTCAGCAGTGCTGCTAAGCTGACACAAATTCAGTTTGTGAGACCAATCATTGCTTGGGGAAAACATTGCCATCTGAGCTGTTTGATAAATAAGCTTACAGGGCCATTTTTAGGGAGAGGGGAAACAGAGGAACTGCCCTGAGGACTGTGCTTTGGGGGCTCTGTGCCTGGCACCTCTGGCCACAGCCAGGAGCCCTACTGCCTTCCACCTATCCAATGAAATTCTCCATCTCCTCCCTTCCTACAGCAAGTCAGGAAAGAAGGAGGTGAAGATGGAGGAAAAACGTAAGGAGGGGGGAGAGGCAGCTATCACTAAAGTGGTGACAAAACAACAAGTAATGTGGAGGGAGAGGAGGAAGGACCATATCTCAGTGGTTAAAACATCTGCTTTGCACACAGAAGGTCCCCAGTTCAATATCTGGCATCTCCAGGAGGCTGGAAGAGACCTCTGCCTGAAACCCTGGAGACCTGCTGCTGTTCAGTGCAGATCAGACTGAGCTAGATGGACTGATGGTCTGCCTCAGCATAAGGCAGCTTTCTATGTTCCTACACTCCATTGCCATGGAGAGGAAGCAGTGGCAGGAGAAGAAAGAAAAAGGCAATAGGGGGGCCCACTCACTCACACACTTGTTTGCTCTGGTCTCTGCATCCTGCTATAGGCAACCCTGGTTGCTTGTGTACCTTTCATATATTCTTCCACAGGGCCGGCCTTCCCATTAGGCAAAGTGAGACAACTGCTTCAGAAGACAGATGCAGTTCCTAAGACTTCCCCTCCCACTCCCGTATGTTGGAGAATAAAGCTTGTATGCTGTATGGCCATACCTAAGTTAGCCTACTGCCTCAGGTAACAAGGGAGGATGCTATCATGTCTGCATGTGGAATGAGGAGGGGGGGCACCAGCAAGCCTTTCACCTCAAGCAGCAAACTGTCTTGAGCCCACCCTGCTTCTCCCTCTACATGGGCTTCATGATGACTTGAGGCCTTGAACCTTAACTAAATATTTTAGCTAGTGGAAGTAACCTAGCTACTGGAGAGAGAAGAAGGCAGGCAAATACTGTCTCAGGCAGCATATACACCATATGTTGAAAGCACGTGACTTTCCCCAAAGAATCCTAGGAACTGTGGTTTGTTAAGGATGCTGGGAATTGTAGCTCTGTGAGGGCTAAACTACAGTTCCCATGATTCTTTTGAGGAAGTTAAGTGCTGTAAACTTGTGGTGTGTATGCAGCCTCAGCCTTTTCTTATGGAGCAGGTTCCGCTAGACCTTCACACACCATACATTTATTCCACTATTATTCTCTCTTAAACAGTCATGGCTTCTCCCAAAGAATCCTAGGAAGTGTAGTTTGTGAAGGGTGTTTACAATGGAATAACAGAAATAAATGTATGGCGTGAATGTGGCCCTAGTGAGGGGGTTCTGCTGCTGCTGCATCCAGGAAAGGCATGGTGCATGGAAAGCTACAGCTAGTGGTGTTCTCATGAGGTGTAGCCAGCATAGGGCACAAAATGGAGCTATCAGAGTGGGGATGGAAACAGAGCTGGTCATAGATCCAATAGATCTTAAGCCTCTCCATTCTCTTCAAAGGGACCCAACCCCACAGCTGTGTCAGCTTGGAACTGACACAGCAAAAAAAAAAGTAAAACCTCCCCCGCTTTCTTCCTTGGCTGGTACAAACTGGCACGGCTTCAGATGTAGGAACTGATCTGCTGCTCTACTCTCCAGCGAGGATTTGGATTGCTGTGCCAATTCATCTACTTTGGCTTAGAATACTTTACAGAGCCAGTTACAAGGAGGCAAAGAAGATTTTGTTAAACAAAGCTTTCCCACCATAAAATGATGACACAAACACAGAAGATGATCTAGGTGACTCTGCACACTTTTTACACTTAGGCCAAGCCCTTAATTGAGTTTAAACAGGAAAGAACAGGAGCAGGCTAACTAGTTCACCTGGTTAGGGTAGTAGGTGTTAATCAGCTTACTAATGTCTGGCTGCCCTCTGACTTACCTGCTTACTTTTTTTTCCTCAACACCTGTGTGCGTGTGTAAATAATAGTGTATTGCTTTTTTTTTTGCCCTGACAGTACTCACCCACACAAAGTACCTGTACCTCTCTTTTTTTCTGCCAGTGGTAGCCATGTGCTGGCACCATAGCACCTTTATCAAGATACTAGTATGAGCACCTGATCTTTTTACCAAAAAAAGGACCTGCGGACTTAGAATAAAACTGATGAAGTAAAATCTAGCCTACACAACTGGGTCGAAGCTGAAAGGAAGCCCAGAGGCTGATGCGCACAGATGCGAAAGGAGAGTCCGGAGCTGTACAATGCACACCATAGGAACTTGGAATGTGAGAAGTGTGAACCAGGGAAAGTTAGAAATTGTCGAGCAAGAAATGGAACGTATCAACATTGCAATACTTGGAGTGAGTGAATTAAAATGGACGGGAATGAGACATTTTCAATTAGGCAACTACAAAATATTTTATGCAGGAAATGAGAAATTAAGAAGAAACGGGGTTGCTTTAATAGTGAGAAGTGATGTAGCGAAAGCAATTAGGAGCTACAATGCAAGGTCTAAGCAAGTGATATCAATGAGATTTAACGGGAAACATAACTATCATCCAAGTCTAAGCTCCAACAGCAAATGCAGAAGAAGAGGAATTAGAGAGACTTTACGCAGAAGTACAGGAAGAAATTTGATCACACATCAAAACAAGATGTGCTGATCATCATGGCGGACTGGAATGCAAAAGTGGGGAACCGGGAAGAACTACGAATTGTGGGGAAATGGGGCTTAGGAGACAGAAATGAAGCAGGAGAAAGACTTATCGAATTCTGTGAAGCCAATAATTTGTTTCTTGCAAAGACGTTTTTTGAACAACTGAAAGGACGACTGTACATGTGGACATCACCAAATGGTCAATATAGGAATCAAATTGATTATATAATTGGTAGCAGAAGATGGAGAAGTTCCATCTTCCTGCAAAAACAAGACCAGGAGCAGACTGTGGTACAGATCATGAACTGGTCATATCGAAAATCAGAGTAAAGCTGAAGAAGAACAACAAAGCAATCATAATGTCAAAATACAATTTAAATAACATCCCAGAAGAATATAAAGATCAAATAAGGAACAGATTTGAGGCTTTAAACTTAGTTGACAGAGAACCAGAAGAACTATTTAGTGAAGTCAGAGACATTAATGGATGACTGAAGAAACTCTTAAAATGGTTAAAGAGGGAAGGGAAGCAAAAGCATAAGGAGATAGAAACACGATTTGAGCCCTAAATGCAACAATACAGTGACTAGTATGTAGGGACAAAGTGAACAATTACAATGGTTATTGTATAGAAATAGGACAACAAAAAGGGTAGAATAAGAGCCCTATTCCAAAAGTTTAGAGTAATTAAAGGGAAATTTAAACCAAGGGTAGGGATGTTCAATAATCAGCACTGACTGACCAAGATAAAATAAAAGGAAGATGGAAGCAATACACTGAAGAACTATATAAAAGAGATGCAAAGATGACATTCATTCACGGAGGGACCGTATGATGCAGAACCAGAAATTTTAGAATGTGAGGTGAAAGCTGCTCTTAAATACTTGGAAGAAACAAATCACCAGGAACAGATGGCATACTAATAGAGTTGCTACAAGCTGCTGACACTGAATTTGTCCAAATTTTGACAAAAACTTGTCAAGAAATATGGAAAACTAAACAATGGCCCACAGACTGGAAGCATTCAATATATATCCCAATTCCAAAGAAGGGATCAGGGAATGGAGTCATTATCAAACTATTGCCTTAATATCCCATGCAAGCAAAGTAATGCTCAAGATTCTAAGACAAAGGCTCTTACCATATGTGGAGCAAGAAATGCCAGATGTCCAAGCTGGATTTAGAAAAGGAAGAGGTACCAAAGATCATATCACAAACATACATTGAATAATGGAACAGACCAAGGAATTTCAGAAGGAAATCACCCTGTGCTTTATAGATTACAGCAAAGCCTTTGATTGTGTCGATCATGAAAAACTATGGAATGCTTTAAAAGAAATGGGGGTGCCACAGCATCTGATTGTCTTGATGTGCAACCTATACTCTGGAGGCTACTGTAAGGACAGAATATGGAGAAACCGATTGGCTCCCCATCGGAAAGGGTGTGAGACAGGGTTGTATTTTATCACCCTCTTTGTTTAATCTATATACATAACTTATCATACCGAAAGCGGGATTGGACAAAGATGAAGGAGATGTGAAAATTGGAGGGAGAAATATCAATAATTTAAGATATGCAGATGATACCATACTGCTAGCAAAAACCAGTAATGATTTGAAATGAATGCTGATGAAAATTAAAGAGGAAAGCACAAAAGCAGGACTACAGCTGAATGCCAAGAAGACTAAAGTAATGACAACAGAAGATGTATGTAACTTTAAAGTTGACAATGAGGACATTGACCTTGTCAAGGACTATCAATTCCTTGGCACAGTCATTAACCAAAATGGAGACAATAGTCAAGAAATCAGAAGAAGGCTAGGACTGGGGAGGGCAGCTATGAGAGAACTAGAAAAGGTCCTCAAATGCAAAGATGTATCACTGAACACTAAAGTCAGGATCATTCAGACCATGGTATTCCCAATCTCTATGTATGGATGTGAAAGTTGGACAGAGAAAAAAGTGGATAAGAGAAAAATCAACTCATTTGAAATGTGATGTTGGAGGAGAGCTTTGTGCATACCATGGACTGCGAAAAAGACAAATAATTGGGTGTTAGAACAAATTAAACCAGAACTATCACCAGAAGCTAACATGATGAAACTGACGGTATCATACTTTGGACACATAATGAAAAGACATGATTAATTAGAAAAGACAATAATGCTGGGAAAAACAGAAGGGAGAAGAAAAGGAGGAAGGCCAAACAAGAGATGGATTGATTCCATAAAGGAAGCCACAGATCTGAACTTACAAGATCTGAAAAGGGTGGTTCACGACAGATTCTATTGGAGGTCACTGATTCATAGGATCACCATAAGTCATAATCGACTTGAAGGCACATAACAAGTAGTTGCTTTGCTTGCAAACACACAGTTTGAGCATAGATGGAGGTACAGATTAAACATGCCAATAGGCAAAGTCCATTGCTCCCTCATCAGATCATTAGGAAGACAGCCAGCATTCCAAAATGCTTTTAGGCCACAGTCCCAAACTGCAGCACTGTCCTTCTCCTGTCTGTGGGCACACCTGAAGCCCATCTCCAACTGTGGGCACCTCTGAAGCCCATTTCCTTTTCACACAGAGACACCTTGCCCCACTTCCAGACACTGACTAAAGCCATATCACCTGTAGTTTTTTTCTTTTTGTTGGGTTTCCTTTATATAGTACTTCCTTGTGTGCTGATTAACCCCTGAGTTAAACCAGGATATTTTGTAACAGTTCACTGATTTACTGATTATACCATTTATATGTGTGCTATGCTAATTGATCAGATATTTGGAAGTTTCCTAATCATTAGAAATGACAAAGTCTATAGCTTCTGTGTATTGCTGAATGTGAGTAGTCAGTGTGGCTTGCTAAGTAAGCCAAGGTCAGAATTTTAGCTAGCTGCATGAGCAAAGTAACAACATAGTTTGTGTGTGTGCCTGCATGTGGAATTTCTTTCTAGCAGGCCTCACAGATTGTGTGAGAATCTCGATGCATGTGAAGGTCAGAGTGGTAACCAAGGAAATGAGCAAAGAAGAGCAGACTGGGCCCTTCAGATGAAGGCAAAGGTCACATTCACACCATACATTTATTCCACTATTATTCTACTTTAAACAGTCATGGTTTACCCCAAAGAATCCTGGGACGTGTAGTTTGTGAAGGGTGCTGAGAGAAGACAAAGGACATTACCAGCCAAAGAACGATAGCTAGAGACGGATGTCTTCTGTGCTTAATGAGTAATGGTATTCTACAACACTGCTGAAGTCACTGAGAAGGCCCTGTCTCTTTTTGTAATCAACTGTGCCATCACCCTAGGTGTGACATAGAGAAGGGTCTTTCCTTTGATCTTAGAGATGGGCAGGACGTATGGGTGTAGATCCCTCGGGTATTCTGGGCTCAAGCCAATTAAGGCATTATAAATCTATTGCTCAGGGCAGCCCACTCGGATAGCTGTACTCACAGAAATCTGATAGGGGATCTGTAACACATTTTTTTTAATTGTTGGGTGTAAATCTAGCACAGAGTGAGGCATGCTTAAGCCATTTGATTTCACACATCATGGTGCCCCTTCCCCAGAGCTCCTCATCTCACATTCAGATTCCCTGCATGCGGAGCATGTGTGCATAGCCATAGTGTGCTTGGCCCATTCAGGGTTTATATCCTGCCAGGGCCATGTATTCATTGGCTTCACAGCTCCTCAGTATCCTGAGAGTACTGTTATGCTGGCATGGGCAGGGGGCAAGGACTCAATTTTTGTTGATCATTGGTACATTGTTTCCTACTGGGTTGTGTCCCTGTACACCAGCCCTTTAGCTGGCATAAGGCCTGTCCAGCTGTGAGCGTGTAGCCATGGTCTGAGCAGGGTTTGGATGTGGTGGCCAAGCATCCTTCCCCTGGCTTGTCCCATTCCTGCCATGCCCTAGTTTTGGATGTCATGGTGGGTGTATCAGCAGTCGGGGGGATGTATTTCCACCATCATGGGCACCTCTCCACACCGTATCCTAAACTCTAGCCAGGCAGATCCAGGGTTTGGTTTGCAGATTTTTTTTGTAGCTTAACTACACAATGATTTGTGATACACAGAGTAGACACGTTTATATCAAGATAAGTAAATATGACTGGTTAACAGAAACACAGAAGTACCCCAAATAGGTGTGAAGCTTATATAACTTTTTCTGTTTTCAAAAGCAATTTGAAGAACTTTATAAAGGTGGCATAAGTTGTCACGGACTAGAGCCTGCTTCATCATGCATTATTCAGGTACCATGTTAAGCAAAACCACAGTGATATACCCATTCACAGTAATCAGCAGGGACAGCCCTGCCTTTAGGTAGAATGAGATTGCATGTACTGGAGGGCACGGTGCAGCTGCCAGATGTGGGGGAGAGCATTGCTCTGTGTGCCATGTGGCTGTGCCATGCCGCCTAATCTAGCCTGCTGCCCTCAGGTGGAGGACACTAACCCATCACCAGTGTTGGAGTAAGCTTCTGTACATGGAATGAGAGGGACAACAACATAGCCTTTACCTTAGGCAGCAAGTTGTCTTGGTCTGGTCCCAATAATTAGACAACCAACATTTATTTATTTATTTGATTTTTAGGAGCTCAGAGCAGTAGCTTATTAGACAGTAGGAGCTCAGGGCAGCAAACAAAAACACTAAGTACACTGCAAAACCTCATAAAAACAGTCTTTAAAATATATTACAACAAAACTTCCTTCAAAACATCTTTAAAAACATCTTTTAAAAAAGCTTTAAAAACATATTAAAAAACAATTCCAACACAGATGCAGACTGGGGTAAAGTCTTCTTAAAAGGCTTGTTGAGAGAGAAGGGTCTTCAGTAGGCGCCGAAAAGATAACAGAGATGGTGCCTATCTAATATTTAAGCGGAGGGAATTCCAAAGGATAGATGCCACTACACTAAAGGTCCACTTCCTATGTTGTGCAGAACAGACCTCCTGGTAAGATGGTATCTGCAGGAGACCCCTCACCTGCAGACTGTAGTGATAAACTGGGTATATAAGGGGTAAGACTCTTTCAGGTATCCTGGTCCCAAGATGTATAGGGCTTTGTATACCAAAACCAGAACCTTGAACTTAGCCCGATAGCCAATAAGTAGCTAGTGCAATTGTTTCAGCAGTGGGGTGACATGTTGGTGATATCCTGCCCCAGTGAGCAGTGTCACCACCGCATTTTGCACCAGCTGCAGCTTCCGCACCAACCTCAAGGACAGCTCCACATAAAGTGCATTACAGTAATCCAGTCTGGAGGTTACTAGTGCATGGACAACAGCTATCCCGCTCCAGAAACTGTCACAGCTGTCTTACCAGCCAATGCTGGTAAAAGGCACTCCTAGCCACTGAGGTCACCTGGTCCTCTAGTGACAAAGTTCGATCCAGGAACATCCCCAGCCTACAGACCTCCTCTTTCAGAGGAAATACGCCGCCATTCAAAGCAGGCAACTGACCAGTTATCCAAACTTGGAAACCATCAACCCACAGCATCTCCATCTTGCTAGGATTCAGAATCAGTTTTTGGGCCCTCATCCAGTTCACCACCTAATCCAGGCAACGGTCCAGGGCTTGCACGGCCTCTCCCAATTCAGATGTTACAGAGAAATAGAGCTGGGTATCATCAGCGTACTGCTGACACCTTGCCCCAAATCTCCTGAAGACCGCTCCCAAGGGCTTCACATAGATGTTAAACAGCATGGGGGACAAGATGGTACCCTGCGGCACAGCACAACTGCCAGGGGGCCGAAAGATAATCACCCAATGCTATTCTCTGAAAACGACTTTGGAGATAGGATCGGAACCACTCTAAAACAGTGCCTCCAATACCCATCTCACCAAGTTGACCCAGGATACCATGGTCAATGGTATCAAAAGCTACCAAGAGGTCAAGTAAGAATAACAGGGTCGCAGTCCCCCTGTCCTTCTCCTGATAAAGGTAGTCCATCAGGGCACTGAGAGGGCCTGGTCAGGGCACTGACCAGGAGCTGAGAGACACCCAATGCTATTCTCTGAAAATGACCCTGGAGATAGGATTGGAACCACTGTAAAAATTATTTATTTATTTAAAATATTTGTATCCCGCAGTTCTGCCCAATAATAGGGCACTCAGAGCAGCTTATAATAAAATCAAACATGTACATAATAAAATTGTATACAATAAAGATCACAAAAACATTAAAATAAATTAAAATACATAAAATGCAATTAAAAAACATAAAATACAATACACATACACACATATATAGGGAGTGGTACTGAAGACACCAGTGCCTTCGATACCCATCTCACCAAGGCAGTCCAGAAGGATACCATGGTCAATGGTATCAAAAGCCATTGAAAGGTCAAGTAAGAATAACAGGGTTGCACTTCCCCTGTCCTTCTCCCAATAAAGGTCATTCATCAGGGCAACCAAGGTCGATTCAGTCCCATAACCAGTCCTGAACCCAGACTGGAATGGGTCAAGATAATCTGTTTCATCCAAGAGTGCTTGCAATTGCTGTGCCACAACCCTCTTAATCACTTTCCCTAAACGGGATATTTACAACTGGCCGGACGTTGTCACAAACCAATGGGTCCAGGGTGGGCTTTTTCAGGACTGGTCAGATCACCGCCTCTTTCAGGGTGGGTGGAACCACTTCCTCCCACAACAATACGTTAACCACACCCTGGATCCACTCGGTCAAACCTCCTCGTCAAGCTTTAATAAGCCAAGAAGGGCGAGGTTTGAGAGGGCATGTTGCTAGCCACATCATTGCAAGCACCTTGTCAATGCAGAGCTTGGAAAAGTTACTTTTTTGAACTACAACTCCCATCAGCCCCAGCCAGCATGGCTACTGGATTGGGCTGATGGGAGTTGTAGTTCAAAAAAGTAACTTTTCCAAGCTCTGTGTCAATGTCATCAGGCCGTATCAACTGAAACCAATCCAAAGAAGTTGCAGCAGACATTGCACTGGACACCTCGCTGGGGACTACAGTAGATGTGGATGGGGCATCAAGATTGCTGTGGAGGTGAGCAGCTTTAACATCAAAGCTCCTTGCAAACAATTCACAGTGGGCCTCTGAAGGATCTAAAACTCCATTTCCTGGAGTTGATGTCAACAGACCCCTGACAATACCTTGGTTGTGGTCTGAGTGAAAATATCTCCTATATATTCACAGCCTTGATTCTTTCCTATCAGCAGCTTGCTTTCTGTAGTATTTTTATGTATTGTTTCTATGGAGGGGGAATGCAATAGCTCATTGGTTGAGCACCTGCTTTGCATACAGAAAGTCCCAGGTTCAATACTTGGCATCTCCAGGCATGGCTGGGAGAGACTCCTGCCTGAAACCTGGGGAGTCACTGCCATTCATTGTAGAGCTAGATGGACCAATGGCTTGACTCAGTGTAAGGCAGCTTCCTATGTTCCTATACTAAGGATTTTCGCTCTTTCAAATTAAGCCTGCTTGCAAGCTTAAATGTAGAAACCAACCTCTCCTACTATAAAATTAAGTTGTATTATATTTACTGCTTACTCCTATGCATGATAATTCAGAAGCAGCTCCTGTGAGTTTAGTGTGACTTACTCCAAAATCGGAGTGCACAGAATTATAGCCTTACAACGAACCTTATACATGTCTATTGTCCTATGAGGTTCCATCCCAGGTAAATGGGTATAGTATTGTAACTTTAGAAACCAAAGGAGAAATTGTATTGTCGTGTGCACCTCAATCTTTGAATGATGAGAGACTTCCAGCACTTACCAACTTCCAGTTCAACTTCCAAAGGTGACTAGAGGCTGTAGTGCCCTTATGATACATGGTTTTATTTACACATATATACAACCTTAGTACATGATGGAAGGGGTTCACAACATTAACACTCCAACAGATCTTGCTTCCCCATTAGGCTTCCAGGGAGGTGCCCTAAAGCCTGGCCTTGGATTCAGCATAGAGGGCAAGCTCCTCTGTGTCTTTTCAGCTCCCAGTTCCAGACTAAAATACACAGGCTTCCTCTTTGCCCTAGGATGTGGGGGGCTGCCCCAGTTGTTTCTATGGCAACAAATCTCCTGTTGACCACGTCTTTAGACATGTGGATCAGTTACTTGACAGACCCATTCATTTAACAAACAAACTGGCTTGACCAGTACATCAGGTTTCTCTATTACGACTCTATCTCTACAGATTCAAAATTACAGGCTGGAAGGGGATCCAGAGACATCATCCAGACCAACCTCTCAATCCTATAACAGTATATTTAGTTTCAGCTCTTTGACAGTCTGAGTACCCCTCCAAAAGAAAACAAAAAAAATCAAAAAATTCACATGCATCATTAGTTCAGGAGTCAAATTCATATAAACAAATTTCTTCATATATTTGTGCATGTGGATACTCAACTATGTGGGAAAAAGAATAGTGTGCATTTTAGGATTGGCTCCATATGGTGGACCTGCAGCCATGTCCATAATCACAGCTGCATTTAATTGCTTTGCCAATCCATGTGTATGTTATGAGACATTATATTTTAAGGCAAGCAAATATCCACTCATATAATGGATATGAAACATACTGTGTTGGATCCATACTTTCCCCACAATCCTAACCATATCTACACAGAAGTAACTCCTATTGAATTCTACAGGGCTTGTTGTTGTTATATGCCTTCAAGTCGATTACGACTTATGGCGACCCTATGAATCAGCGACCTCCAATAGCATCTGTTATAAACCACCCTGTTCAGATCTTGTAAGTTCAGGTCCGTGGCTTCCTTTATAGAATCAATCTTTACTCCCAGTTAAAATTACAGCCTTAGGCTGCAATCCAATACATGCCTACTCAGAAGTAAGCTCCATTGGGTTCAATGGGACTTACTCCTAGGTAAGTGTGTATTGGATTACAGCCTTAGTCATGCTTAGACTACTACTGAAGTCAGTAGGACTTTGTCATGATGACTAACTTAAGTTTCATTGGACAATGTCAATGTGTTTTAAATGTATAATGTGTACATAGCCTAAGCCTGGATGCCAAATAATAATAATTGTGCCACGTAATTTGAGACCATTTCAGGTTTATCAAAGAATATGTAGCTGATAAGTGAAAAGCCTAGAGACCTGTGAAATGTTACAGAATCTCTGATAGTCTTTCTTCATATTCCTGCACACTGAAGCTACAAATATTCTTTCTGCAATCCTGCTTTTACAGAGATGTACATCTGCTTGCAATAATTCAGTTCCTAGAAGGAACTATGTTTATATTATCATAATTACAAGATATCTCAGAGCCCATTTTTAGCCGAACTATGAAGCAAATGTCATGTGTTGTTCGATATATTTGTTTTTGTAAGTATTAGTCGCTAGATTCATTTTCTAGTTGATAATCACACTGTCCATAAGAGAGTCACTATTCTAGGCTATTCTCTATGGAACAGCTTGGAAGTAACTCATTACAAATAACAAGTTACTTGTAATTTATTACTTTTTAAAGTAACGAGTGGGTAACTTCATTACATTTTGCTAGTAATAGAACGACTAGTAATTTCCTTACTTTTCATCACCAACTGAAATGTTTCCAGCGTTACCTTGGGGCATTACTGGGGGGGAGAGCAGGGGAAGTCTTCTGCTCCTCTGATTGGTGGACAAAAGACATGTGCTTCAAACTGGGCTTCTGCACACCGTCGCTCTTTCCTTGTGCTCTGTGTTAGGAGGTACAACGGAGGAAGTAGAGAGCTGGACTGTTGGTCATGGAGTGGAGAGAGAGAGAGACAAAATTGCTACAAAAATGGACAGTGGAGGGAGAAAGCCGGAGGGCAAGGATGATGAAGAAGGCAGCAGCAGAATGGAGGTGAAGAGCTGTGGAGGTGAGTGACAATGATGTGTGTGTGTGCATGTGACCCTTTCCAGGTTGCAGGGGTGAACTCTGGACTCACTCCGGATGATGGATCTCAGCTTGCCTTCCCTCACCCCCGCCTGCCTGCCCGCTCGCACACTCCCTCACTCACCCTACCCCGCTCACTCACTCACTCACTCCCCACCCCCACTTTTTTGCTGCCCTGCCTGACCCCGCTTGCCCTACTGCTGGTGCTCACCCTGCTGCCCCCTGCCTGCTCACCCCCCACTCACCCTGCCACCCCTGATCATCGTGCCACCCCCACATGCCCTGCTGCCCCCCACCTGCTTGCCCACCCCATGCTTGCCCTGCTGCCCCCACTTGCCCTGCTACCCCACCTGCTCGCCCATCCCCTGCTCGCTCAGCAGCCCCCTGCTTGCCCTGCCCCACCTGCTCACCCTGCTGCCCCCCACCTGCTTGCCCACCCCCTGCTTGCCCTGCTGCCCCCCATCACCTACTCACTCCCCCCCACTTGCCCTGCCACCCCTCACTCTCACCCACCCCCTGCTCACCCTGCTGCCCCCAGCTTGCCCTGCCATCCCCCACTCGCCCTGCTGCCCCCTGTTTGCCCTGCCACCCCCGCTCGCCCTCCATTCCCCTGCTCGCCCTGCTGCCCCCACTCACCCTGCTACCCCTGCCTGCTCACCCACACTCCTGCTTGCCCTGCCGCCCCCACCTGCTCACCCACCCCCTGTTTGCCCTCAGGTCCCCTGCCTGCTTGCCCGCCCCTCACTCTCCCTGCTGCCCCTTGCTCTCTCACCCACCCACCCGCTCTCTTGTCTGCACCCCCACTCACCCTACAACCCCCACCTGCTCGCCTGCCCCCCACTCACCCTGCTGCCCTCCAGCCTGCTCGCCCACCCCCTGCTCGCCCGCTCACCCTGCTGCCCCCTCTCACCTTCCTGCCCCCCACCCCTGCTGTCTCCCCCTGCCTGCCCACCCTCTTGCTCACTCGTCCTACAGCCCCCACCCTGTCTCTCTGCCCCCACCTGCCCTCCACTCAGTCACCCTGCCACCCCCTGCCTGCCTGCCCACCCTCACTCGACGTACCGCCCCCTGCTCACTCACTCCATCACTCATCCTAACACACACATCCCGCTCTCTTGCCCCGCTCGCTCACTTCCTCACTCATCCTACTGTAAGTAATTGAGTTTGTCTTTACTCAAGGTGAGGATAAAATCTGTTTGCTCCTCCTCTCCAATATTCTTCCTAAAATGGAAGAGGAATAAAGCCTGTATCCTTTTTTAATTGTAGTTTTCAGGCTTGTACAAACATTCTTCTATGAATGCAGATTGATCTTGCCTTTGTGAATTAACAAGTAACACATTATTTCACATAACACCAATATTCCCAAGATACATAAGAATTCTGTCATCTTACGTCAGATTTGGATCTCAGTTTCTTTTGTTTAACAACTCAAAATATTTCCATGAAAGTTAACAAAACTTTTAAACACTTGCTGATGATCAGAAATACATAGGCATATGGGTAATTTGGGATATGTCCCTACATCTGGGGTAGCCAAAATGTTGCCCTCCAGATGTTTTGGACTACAACTCATACCATTGCTCACCAATGACTATGCTAGTTGTGGCTGATGGGAGTTGTAGTCCAAAATATCTGGAGAGCACAATGTTGGTTACCCCTGCCCTGGGCCATATAATGAATTTTTATATAAACTGGAAAATCTTGTTTACTCTGAGGATCACTGATATAACTAGTCAGGGTGTATTCACTTCAGTTCAGAATTAAACTCTGCATTCTCCCCACCACCACCCAATCTAGCAATCTAGCTGCATCCCAAGCACAAGTCCTGTTAGGCACCCTGGAAATTGTGTACCAGGCTCCCAAGGTACCTGGAATTCTTCCATGGCAAGAATTGGATTCCTGCATTGAGCAGGGGGTTGGACTTGATGGCCTTATAGGCCCCTTCCAATTCTACTGTTCTATGATTCAGTAGTGAGAGAAGTAGAGTGAGATGCAGACCAGTTTGGATTAAGATCTGAACCAGAGAATAACTTTTGAAGAAATAGTCACTCACTTTATATGCCACTGAGTATTACAAGCATGACAAGATTGTATTAGGAATTAGAATTCATTAGTTTATATTTGGAATTAGAATTCATTAGTTAAAAACTTCAGCCTCATTGGTGTGAGGGCACTATTTTCCTTGCAGATTTGTTGTTGTTATGTGCCTTCAAGACGATCATGACTTATGGCGACCCTATGAATCAGTGACCTCCAATAGCATCTGCCGTGAACCACCCTGTTCAGATTTTGTAAGTTCAGGTCTGTGGCTTCCTTTATGGAATCAACCCATCTCTTGTTTGGTCTTCCTCTTTTTCTACTCCCTTCTGTTTTTCTCAGCATTATTGTCTTTTCTAGTGAATCATGTCTTCTCATGATGTGTCCAAAGTATGCTAACCTCAGTTTAATCATTTTAGCTTCTAATGATAGTTCTAGTTTAATTTGTTCTAACACCCAATTATTTGTCTTTTTCACAGTCCATGGTATGCGCAAAGCTCTCCTCCAACACCACATTTCAAATGAGTTGATTTTTCTCTTATCTGCTTCTTATACTGTCCAACTTTCACATGCATACATAGGGATCGGGAATACCATGGTCTGAATGATCCTGACTTTAGTGTTCAGTGATACATCTTTGCATTTGAGGACCTTTCCTAGTTCTCTCATAGCTATCCCCCCCCCAGTCCTAGCCTTCTAGGTCTATATATTAATGTCTCCTATATCACTTTTTCCCCTGTCCCCCCTTGACAAGTTCAATGACCTCATTGACAACTTTAAAGTTACATAAATCTTCTGTTGTCATTATTTTAGTCTTCTTGACATTCAGCTGTAGTCCTACTTTTATGCTTTCCTCTTTAACTTTCATTATCACCATGGTCTGTGGGTGGGTAGGCGGTGACAAGGGAGGAGGTGGAGAGTGAGACAGGATGGAGTGGAGAAAACAATTGTTTAAAAAATGGAGTGGAGGGAAAAAGGAGCTGGAGGGCAAGAACATGGACAAAGGAGGAGAAGGGGGCAGCAGCAAAATGGAGATAAAGAACTGTGGAGGTGAAAGATGACATACGTCTGCTTGCACTTGGCACACAAAGTAGCCTCCACCACCCTCTCTGGCTACTCGGCTGCATTTGCAGTATTTTAACGTTTTTTGCATCTCAGGGAAATATGTTTGCTTCGGTGAGTATCCCTTAGTTGGCGGCAGGGCAGGGTCTGGGAGGTGGTTAAGTGAGAAAGATTATGCTTGCTGGCTGAGTGGGGGGGTTGCACTTGGTTTGACGTGCAAAGATCTGAGTAGTGGCCTCTGCCTCCTTCCCCACCTCCCTAACCAGCGGAGAGACCACCATTGCTATCTTATGGATAAAAAGAATTATTCTACTACCTCTGCATGTGTGTGTTTATTTTTAATGTTGTTTTAGGCTACTTAGATGTGCAGCAGCCAAGGCCAGCACTTTGTAGGCGTTTTTTAAAAAAAGTAACTGAAATGTAACTGTAGTGATTACTTTTGAGAAAAAGTAATCAGTTACTTTCAGAGCAATAGTAATAGTAATGGTAATTACTACTTTTTTGGGCCATGTAACTGTAACTGTAATTTATTACTTTTTAAAAGTAACCTTCCATTGGGCACTTCCATATGGCAGCTTATTGTGGACTCGGTGCTTCTCATGCATGCAAGTTTTTTTCAGTGTCCACATGACATCATCCTCATCAAAATGCTACACATATTCCTCATAATAATGCCATCCCATATTCCCCCTCCCTGATTTAATCCAGCTTTATCATTTCCACTTTTTTTTACATAAATTATCAGATTTTCTGCAGAAATGCTAAATTTAGATTAAATTGGAAAACATTATGGGATGCCATTTTGATTACGAGACTGTCATGTGGACACTGCGCAAAACTTGCATGCATGTGCAGCACAAGGTCCACAGTAAACTATCATGTGGAAGCATTCCATGTAGCTGTAAGACATTTCAAATACATTATTCACTACTTTTAAAAAGTCAGTTAAAAAGCCAAATTAGAGAAATAGTTCTCCTGAGTTGAGCAAGAAATATCTAGTTAAACTTTCTTACAAATATTATCAGTATTAATACTGCAGTAAGTATTTACCTGGAAGTAAATCCCATTTAACTCAGTAGTGGTTACTTCTGATGAAACAAGCATAGAGTTTCACTGTAAAGGGTTTTTAACTGGTTGATAACCCTACTTTCATTTCAGTGCAAACAGTCACAGCTATTCGAATGCAATTGTCTTCTTTAAAGTGAACCTCTAAGGACCTTGCTTTGTTATTTTTCCTTAAGCCAAACACAGTTCCTTTTCCCCATCAGGGGATATCAAATGTCCATCCAAAATAAGCAAAAGGCCTTCTGGATTTCTTTGAGGCTCCTAGAGTCTGCACAGATCTCTCCAACACTGTAATGGCAACAGAGGCAAATGTTAAAAAAAATTGGCCAAGTAGTTTACAAAGCCGGGAAAAGGCCATGATGTTCAACAATGGCAGCAGCCCCAAATTATATTTTATTGGTCAAGTTATGTGCTGTCTTTGGTCTAACACACCAGTTTGGTAAAATTTGGCTTGTTTGTACATTTGTTTCTTTTTAACATGATAACTTCCTTGAGCAATGAATGCCAGAATGGCATGTAGTATGCATATTCAGGATGTAATAATTCTGCATTTTTTTTAAAAAAAAATTGACAACAAAATGTACATATCCCAAAATTGAGAGGGGTACATTGTATACAAAATAACGTTCTCTGCCCATGAGCATACAAACAAAAAATCTACTAATTTTATTTATGAAATCCAGAGGTTTCAAAAGGCTTTGGAGACCTTATTTTTATTATTTGCCTCATTCCTGTATGTGAAGCTCCACCATTCTGCAATAAATGTATTTTTACATTGTTGTCCTTTTGTACTCTTAAATGTCTATATAGGTTTTTTGATTAATGCTATTTGCCACACTTTGCTATACCATAAAGGGGTGAAAATACCTTTCACATCTTTCCAAAATTGTGCAATTAGCGCCTCAGCTGCAACCAATAAGAAAGCAATTCACAGTTTATCTTTAAGGGCCTGATTTTCATTCAAAAATTTAATAAAGCTAATTCTGGAGTTTTATGAACTGCCTGTTTCTTAATTTTTTTCTATTTCTATAAACCCCAAATCCGAAAATTTGGGAACCTTGGCACATGTCCACCACAATTCTATGTTTCAAGTTTAACTACTAGCTGAGTCCCACCCCTTATTTTTCAATGGGAAAAGGAAAATGGAAAATATCTTTTGAAAATTTGTGTATCAGAATGAAAGGTTGATGTACATTCTTAACACAACTGCATGATTCAAATTTTAACTCTTATCTTGATCCTTATATTCATTTTTTAGGGATTTGGAAACATGTAAAATTCACTGTAATGTGATGTATTTCATGAGCACCAAGAGAGCATAATAATTTTATATTATTTAATATGTATGACATGATTCTCCCTCTGAAGTCTAAACTCCCACTTCATCCCTACACATTTTGGAGTTCCCAAGGATCAGTATTGGGACCTGTGCTTTCTAACTTGTTCATAAATGATCTAGAGTTAGGAGATTGTGAAGAGCTCCAAAAGGGCCTCTCTAAACTGAGTGAATGGCGCTAAAATGGCAAATGCAATTCAATGTAACCCATTGTAAAATTATGCATATTGGAGCAAAAATTCTTAATTTCACATAAAGGCATACCCCGCTTTAACGTACGCAATAGGGCTTTAGAGTGTACTTTAAGTGAAAATGTACTTAAAGTGAAGCAATTATCTTCACTTGTACTGCACGCAATCACCACTAGATGGCAGCGGCATCATGCCAATAAAGTGTCCATTGTTGCGAAGCGCGCGTACTTTAAGTGGGGTATGGTGGAGTATGGAGCATGTACTTTATAGCGAGGCTACTTTAAGTGAAGCTACTTTAAGCGAGGTATGCCTTTATAAGCTCATGGGGTCTGAACTGGCAGTGACTGACCAGGAATGAGACCTTGGGATCGTAGTGGATAGCTCACTGAAGATGTTGACCTAGTGTGCAGCAGCTGTGAAAAAGGCAAATTCCATGCTAGGGATCATTAGGAAAGGTATTGAAAATAAAACTGACAGTATAATGTTGTTGTATAAATTTATGGTGCAGCTGCATTTGGAATACAGTGTACAGTTCTAGTTGCCTCACCTCCAAAAGGATATTGTAGAGTTAGAAAGGGCAACCAAAATGATCAAGAGGATGGAGCAACTCCCCTAAGAGGACAGGTTGCAGCTTTTGGAGCTTTTTAGTTTAGAGAAAAGATGAGTAAGAGGTGACATGACAGAAGTACATAAAATTATGTGTGACATGGAGAAAGTGGATAGAGAAAAGCTTTTCTCCCTCTCTCATAACGGTACAACTCATAGACATCCAGTGAAGCTGAATGTTGGAGGATTCAGGACAGACAAAAAAAATACTTCTTCACACCGCATAGTGAGGCTGAAAACTGAGGGAAATGTACTAAAGTTGTACATGAAACTGTTTGCTTTAATAAATCAACATGTAATCAATCTAATGTGTTAGTGGGACCATATTTTAAAACTTTTTAGGTAGCCCAGTAAACACTTCTAGTTAAGCCATGTGTATTCGTTCCCTGCATGAAGTCATTGTCTCTTCGTTACAGTCAGCCATTTTACAAATTAACTAGAAATAAGAGACCTCTTAGGATTAGAAAATCAGGTTATCTTAGTTTAGTTCGTTCACTATCCAAGCACATGAGCTATGTAAACACAGAAAATGAAATCATGTTGTGGGGCCAGGTATTACAGACAGTTATGCATAGTGCTCAAGGCTAATAGGGCACAGAGTGGTTTCTGGTTTGACTATTTGCCAAGGCCTCTAACATTTTTTTTCTTAATGTTATTTGTTATTTAGTTTAATTTGTAAATTGTATTGCTTTTATTGTTGTATTTTTATACTTGTAAGCCACCTTGAGGGCCTTTGGCCAAAAGGCGGGGTATAAATAAATTTAATAATAATAATAATAGTTAAACTATGGAATTCGCTCCACAAGAGGCAATGATGGCCACCAACTTGGATGGCTTTAAAAGAGGATTAGACAAAGCATGGGCAGAAAGGGCTATGGATGGCAACTAGCCATGATGGCTATGCTCTGCCTCCACAGGCAGAAGCAATATGCTTCCAAATATCAGCAGGAGGGGAGAGTGCTCTCTGCACGCAGGATCTGCTTGCTGGTTTCTCAAGTCAACTGGCTGGCCACTGAGAGAGCAGGATGCTGAACTTGATGGGCCATTGGCCTGATCCAGCAGGTTCTTCTTATGTTCTTACATTTTCAAGGGGAGAAGGAAAACATGTAATGTAGACTGTAATGTGATATCTGCCTTGAAAAAATAGTAAAATGAAATGTTGTTGGCTAGTACATAACTGTATCTACATTTCAGGTTTGGACATTGAGTTGACCTCTTCATCTGTTTACAAAGAGGAATGTTGCAAAACATGTTGTAAAGTAACTTCTGATCTGAGGTCTCTAGAATAATGTGCTTTATTAGTTATATTTTAGTTTATTCAGAAACAGAAAATAAAGAAATGGCAGAGCTTCTTAGACTTGCATCAGATTCCTGAATTTTGGAATTTTACCTCAGTAATGGTTGTGGTAAGGGGTGGGGAAGTGGGTGCCCATTTGTTCCTGTTTGATAGATTTTGGAATAATTTCTACGGAGAAGTGAGCAAACTAGCAAGGATGGCTTGAGCTCTCCTCTGAGGATGCAGATGTAGAGAGGATATTAATGAATGGGGATTGGCAAACTTCCTGACAACAGAAATTCTGGAGAGCCAGTTCTTGGTTGCTCAGGTTGGGGTCCTTCAGGATGCAAAATGCTTACTTATGACTCACGTGTGTCCACATTCATAAGTAATTGTAACATGAAAAGTGGTAACACATGTTTTCGCTCATGCACGGGCATGAAATCTACAACAGATTTGGGAATTTGGTAGTCTGCATTTGAGAGGGATCAGAAGATACAGAGGTTTGGATTAGGGTCTTAGATTAGCAATAGAATAAATACACAGTTCAAGGATAAGTGGTTTTCTGATTTTTATTTATTTATGTATTTATTTATTTCGTAATGCTGTGAAGACAATCTGATAACAGAATCTGGAAAGACTGCACTCCAGGGAACTCTTCAAGAAAAAAAAAGATATTGCATTGTAAACAGTAGCCTTTAAATGTGAAGAATTCAGAGCACTATAATGTATGGCATGCTAGTCTCTGTCAAGTCTGCTGTTGCATAATCAGTCTTTTTCGGTTTCAGAAACATCAGTTTATATTTTTAGTCCAAACAACTTTAATATATACCATACTATACCATACTATAAAAGATGTGAAACATGAAGCTATGTTTATGGTAAGAGGAAGGATTTAATGAAATTTGCAGCAATATTACATCTCCTATGACTAGGAATACTTTAGCAATTTCTCTTAAAACCACATAAATACAAACTGAGTGTTCCACATAAATACAAACTGAGTGTTAGCTGTGGACCCAAGAAAAGCCCAAGTACATCAAGTTTTCAGGATAACTAACGCAAAGACATCCTCCTTCCCCCCACCCCCATCAAAGCTGGAGAAATATTTTTCAGTCACTCAGTTACTGCTATGCAGTTTTAAGCAGGCAGGGGGAATGCATATTTGAGGACTCAGTGGATTCATTTTGCATGGTGGACACTGATTAACTGGACTTAACAACACCTGCAAACTAAGTAAGTATTATAACCCTTTTTTAATGAATATGGAAGAATAATTGACCAGTTAATTTGTCAGACTCTTTATGCCCTATATACCATACGGTGGAAATAAGAAATAATGTATGTTCAGGACTTTTTTTCATTCCATGTGATATTTATAATAGTGGGGGGCAGGGAGAAACTAAAAGGAGGAATTGCAGGAATATCAACAACAACAAATTTTATTTGCTTATAGCCATAGGCCATTGCAAAATTGCAGGAATATCTGTAGGAATGTTTACTAAAATATTGCACACTGGTTGTAACGTATGAGTACATCTTAATGTAAATGTATGAAGCAGCCATGTCCCTTTCAAAAGCAATAGTAGTTTTTCTATGGCAAAACAATGTAGCCCATATCGAGATAAGAAGACCAGACAGCTTTCTGTAAATCTGTTTCGCAGTTTTTCGAGCTGTAGCCATTGAAACAGCAAAGATCTTCACTGTGCCTTTTCTCATCTGCATTCCCCACTTGTGAAAAAGATGAACAGATGTGTCGTTCTAGGTTATATAATCTATTTCACATGAATTTATTTTGTATTAACAAAGGAATTCCAACTTTGACCTTTACTTTTGGAAAAGAAAAAATGACATTATTGTTAGAGACATTTTCTGTTTTCATAGTAAATGAACTCAATTTGGGAGTAAAAGCAAAGTTAATATGGTTCCCTTGTTGAATACATTGATTTTAGCCTACTCTATTTGTCACAGAGGTCCATTAAGCTTTTTGGATGAAAAACTGAGTCCCAAAGGCATAACCTTTCCATGTATATATGTAGAAGTAGAAACATTTGTCATTAGAAGATCATGAGTATTAAATTAAGGAACACAGTTGTCACATAGATCCTTGGCAAAGATCCCATAAGCAAATATACAAACATGAATTTGGCTGCTCTTTTTTTTTCTCCCTTTGGATTTTGATGGAAAGGGGTGGTTCACTTTATTTAAGCCAACAAGTTTATTTAAATGTATCTGTTTAACTCTTCTGTGTTTCTGTGTGTCTGTATTTCTGAATTTGCTCCTGGCTAAGGCAACTGCAACCTCTCAAATTACATAAGCTTCTACTTGTCAAGAAGAGTGAAGATTTTTTTGAGTTTCTCACATGTTTTTATTGGAGGACAAGAGAGAAAAGTTATAGTGAAATTCAAGCCCACTGATGCATGAACCCATATGCTCCAAGACATATTGCAACCTAAACAACTGGTAGTGTATTTACTAGCTTGTCTTCCACAGCTGCCAAACTGTAGCTCTTCTGCATTATGGAGAATTTCTCATTTTCTCAAGAGGTCTATGAGCCTAGCATCCCTTTCCTTCCCAGTTTTGTCAGCTCAACAAACACATCAACTCTGCCTGAAAGACAACCAAGAGATGAACAATTAGCTCAGGTAGAGATTGCTGTGTTAGGAATAATATTTACAACAGCATCTGTGGGCAACATCATCCTCATACTGGTGTTATGGAGGAGAAGAATGAAACTGTCAAGGATATACATGTTCCTGCTTCATCTGAGTATTGCAGACCTGATGGTTGCATTCTTTCAAGTCCTTCCTCAGCTCTTTTGGATAATTACAGATGTTTTCATGGGTCCAGACATCCTGTGTAGAATCATCATTTATCTCCAGCTGTTGAGCATGTTTGCCTCCACTTATATGATAGTCATTATGGCAATGGACAGATTCCAAGCAGTGTGCCACCCCATGGCCTCTTTTCAAAAGAAAGGGGTTCTCTGGAATGCGCCTATCTGCATCAGCTGGTTTATCTCTCTGGTCTTTAGCATTCCCCAAGTATTTATTTTTCGGAAAAGAGAGGTTTCCCCAGACATATTTGACTGCCAAGCTGACTTCATTGAACCCTGGGGCACAAAGGTATATGTGACTTGGATTTCCATAGCTATTTTCTTCCTTCCTGCAGCTATCCTCATCATATGCCAT
The DNA here is from genome assembly GCF_030035675.1 of Rhineura floridana. Taxonomy (NCBI): domain Eukaryota; kingdom Metazoa; phylum Chordata; class Lepidosauria; order Squamata; family Rhineuridae; genus Rhineura; species Rhineura floridana. The sequence goes on from NC_084487.1 coordinate 84,018,899, forward strand.
GTGAGGATATGCAGAGCAATCCAAATGAACATGCATTTGAAAAGCTGCAATGAATTTGAAGTAACTCATCATAAGCAAATACAGTCATCCCTGAGAAACAATGCGAACTGTATGTCAAAGTCTATGATCAAGACTATAAAGATGACAGTGGTGATAGTTGTTGCTTATATTTTCTGTTGGTCACCATTTTTCATTGCACAGCTATGGACTGCATGGCACCCCAGTGATGCTAGGACTGAAGGTAAGCATTCTATTCTTCTGACTGACACATGGCCAATAATTACATTGATATACTTTTCTATCTTGCTCAGTTTGTATTACCATAGAATCATCAAAATGTGATGCTTGAGAATGCTGTTTGTAGATTGATAACAATTTTTTTTGCTTTGCATGATTCTGTGCAATTAATATGTTTTGTCTGCATGTGTGTCTCCAAATGTGAGTAAATTATTTATGAGCACCAAAGTCTTATTTTTAAAGTTGGAGGACTTTGGTTCAAAAAAGTTATTTAAAAGGCAGTCTTGAAATACTTGCACCTAAAAGGTTGCTTTATGTTATATTCATTAAAGAATTATGTTTTATGAAAAACTGGAGCAGATGGAAATATTTACACAATAATGCTGTAACTTTTTGGAGACATTTCTAATTACTCTTACAAATAGTCTATAGTTCATGTGAAATGCTACATTTGATCTGACCAGTAATCTGATTCTAAATAAATATAAAGTGAATTTTGAAAATGTGACAAAATATTTCTAAAGACATTTGGAAAATCCTCCCTCCCAAACAAAAAAATCTATAGCAAAATAATTGGTTGAAGAATAATGGAGTCACTGAAGATTAAAATTTCCTTTGTCTTCTGTGAATGATTTGTAAATTCTTTTCCTTTCAGGTCCAGTAATAACCATTCTTATGCTCCTAGGGAATCTTAATAGCTGTGTTAATCCATGGATTTATATGTACTTTTGTGGTCAAATACCATGTTCAAAAAAAATACTGGACAACCCTTCAGCTAACGATGAGTCTACCATTACAGGCAGCGTTCACTTGGGAGAGAAAGAATTTGAAGACAATACGACGACTGTGTAATTATCAACTCCTGCTTTATAGCTTCTATTTGTTTGTTGCATTCACATTGAACTAGTTTTCTTATTTGGGTAAGTGCATGTGTGGTAGGAAAGATTGTTTCCTTTACATACATAGTTTATTTAGGTTTTAAGCAAATATATACAAAGTTTTAAAAATTCCCAGGATGATGTAAGAGGCATATTGAAAGGGAGATAATGGTCATACAGACACTGCATCTAATCCTTTGGAAGATTTTTGTGTGTGGAGTGCCAAAGTCCATACACACCAAGGTACATTTCAAACTACATGTACTTTTAGTCTGCTCTCAATTCTATATCCTTTTACAGCAGCTTTGGTGAGCATATCATAAAACCTCCAGAACCTTTGCCTTGGTAAATGCATAGCTGAGTTCTCTGCAGGTCCCCCCCCCCACAAACTATACTAAGCACACTTTTGAGTAACATATTAATACTAGCCATTTGTGCCATGCTGGAGAGCAGGGTGGGGAGCCTGTGCCCCTCCAGTGCTATTGGACTCCAATTCCTGTCAGCAACAGCCAGTCAAGAGGACTGATGAGAGCTGAAGTCCAGCAACAGATGGAGGACCACAGATTCTCTAGCCCTGCTTAAGAGTCGTCAAAGCATTTCACATACACTAATGCAGTAATGTTTATAAGATCCTGTGTGTGTTCCCAGTTTGCAGATGGGCTGCTCAGGCTGAGAAGGTAGTAGCATACCTAATCCCACACAGTGAGTTTGTGACTGAGTTGATGATTCCCTGATTTTTTACACTGCTTACCCATCATTATGCTCTATTTTAGGCCCAAATCATTTTAGAATGTAGTTAGCAAACACAAAATGTTCAAATGGAGTTCTCAGAGTCACCTGTGAAAAAGCTTTCAGAAGTCAATCTGCCACTGCAAGATTTTTTGCTAATCCATTTAATCATGGGCATGTTTTGTAATATGTGCTCTTTAAAATCACCCTATGTCAAAGTGCAGAAATGGATCACTGACTTATTTATCTAAGGCAGGGTAGCCAATGCGGTGCTACCCTGAAATGTTGTTGGATTACACCTCCCTCCAGCCCCAGGCAACATAAGCAATGGTCATGGATGATGGGAGTTGTAGTCCACAATATTTGGAGAGCGCGATGTTGGCTGCCCCTACTCTTAAGTCAGGGGTGGCTAACCTTTCTCAGATTGAGGGCTGCATGGGTTCATGATAAACCCTCTGGGGATTGCACATCAAAGTGGGTGTGGCTGCAGTATGTGTGGCCAAAGTATAAAAGTGGGTGTGGTAAAAAAAGAGGACATGGCCAAGGATATAATGTAAGCAAATAAGGTAAAGTCATGTGAAGAATAATCTAAGTCAAGGATGTAGTGCAGCAAAATAGGGTAAATAAAGGATGGCTGAGAAAACAGTATCAAAGTGATCAAGAGGGTGAACATGGGTATACTATGTGCTATGTGGTAAGGGTTACTAAGGCTGTGTTTATATCAGGTGCGGGAAACTTGTGGCCTTCCAGATATTGTTGGACTCCAAGGGCTATCAGTCACAGCCAGCGTAGCAAATGCTTGGGGATGATGGGAGTTGTTTATATGAACAAGAGCAAAGAGATGCATCAGAGTAATTTAGGAGTGTGTGTTGGCTTCACATGGGCAGGTCAAAATTTCTCATTTTGATCTATTCTACAAGAAGGATTCAGTGAAGCATTTGTATTCTACATGCATGATTCAATGAAGTTCAGGCTCACATGTAGTCAGACTCAGAAAGACACTGTTTTATGCGTCTGTACATTCCTGACGAAAAGAACCTTCAGGACCAGCCTTTTGCAGGGTCAGACTCCTTGTGAGGGAAGGGCCATATCTCAATGGCAGAGCATCTGCTTTGCATGCACAAGATCCTAGATTCAGTTTTCAGCATCTCTAGGTAGTGCTAGGAGGGAACCCTGTCTGAAATCCTGGAGAGATGCTGCTAGTCGGTATAGACAATACTGAGCTAAATGGACCAAATAGTCTAATGCAGTTTAAGGCAGCTTCCTACATTCTTAATACTATAGATATATATCAGCCTATTTGAAAACATACAGGTTGAGCATAGAGTAGCAAGCAGGCAAACATAGTATCAATTCCACCCCCAAAACTAGCAGCATGTATTAACATCCCTTCCAAAAAGGCTGCTTCTTATAAACTTTCACTATCTATAGTTCTGTCTTCTTCAGAACTGCCAAACCGTGCCTGCATACATACCAAACATTTAAAGCACATCCTCCCGATACAAAGAATCCTAGGAATTGTAGTTTAGCCCTCACAGAACTACAATTCCTAGTACCCTCAACAAAGTACATCTCCATGGCCTTTTTGCTCATCCTTCTTATCTACCTTAGGTACCCAAATTTACTCGCCATTGATAGGGAGTATCCACCATTACTTTCCCTTGGGACAATAGAAGAAATGCAAAGATAATTCATATAGATTCCTTTCATCCAGCCCAGGGATTATATATGATGTAGTGTGAGCTAAACACTGCAATAATTAAAATCTATGCCCAGTCAGTCATAGACTCTGCATGTCCTTGGCCAAATCGCAACTTCCCAGCCTCAGTTGTTATTCTGCAAAAGGTAAAGAATAGTGACCTACTTTATAGGTTTATTATGTAGAGAAATAAGATTGACTGTTGAAGCAATCTGCCCATTAAAACTTCTTTATAAACGATTGTCACCCCTACTCTGACTAGAACTCTGGCCAGGAAGGGATATATATGTCAGTCTGAGTAAAACAAAAATGGGTTAAAATCACTGAGGGCTCCTGTGAAATGCTGCAGGGGTGTGTATAAAAATACTCACCAAATTGTCCCATTGTTGGAGATACAAGGTCATGTGGCTCGTGGTCCATCTGATAAGACATTATATAGGACTTTATTTTTTAACATACAGAATTTCTGATCTAGAATGTCCAGCTGTAACCTTAATCAGGATTAGCTAGTCCACATACAAATGCAACAACATCATCAATAAAGTATTGCCTAATCAACTTTACTCTTGCCTGTCAGACTTTATGCCAGGTTTTTCTTGTACTCCTGACCCCTGAATTTGGAGGTCTCTACCTCTTTATTCAACCTTTAGATTTTCCATGTTCGTTCTTCTTAAAACCCTCTGAACTTCCTCTGTTGATATGGACAGACTCCCTGGGATTTGACATGTTGTGACCAATGAATCAATGTCTGGCACTGTCCTTTCAAAAACTTGACACAGGCAGTCAGTTTCTTGGTATTGATGTTTGAGTGACTCCACAAAGTTATGTTTTGTAAATTGTGACAGGATTGCAGCCTGTTTCTTAGCTGTCAGCTCACAGTGTAACTCACTTCCCAGGGAGGTTCTTACAACTACAGTCCCTAGAGGACATGATCACAATATCTCTTTTGTGGTCCTCTAGCACTTGATTGTGTTCTGTAAGCCTAAGGCTGTTGGCAAGGCAAATTAAACACATTATATTGATTAATAGAGAGACAAGTAAATTATTTATGAGGATCTTTCTGTACCTTGGATTAGAATGAAGAGTGGGGATGGTATGAACAAATAAGAGCGCAGGAAACTGCCTCATACTAAGTCAGAACACTGGTGCAGCTAGGTCAGTAGTAGTACTGTCTACACTGATTGACAGTGGCTCTCCAGGGCTTCAGACAGGGGTCTCTCCTAGTCCTACCTGGAGTTGCTGGGGATTGAATTTGGGGCCATCTCTACGCAAAGCAAATGCTCTACTACTGAGTTATGGTCCCTGCCTGAGATAATACCTGCTACATGCAGGCAGCATTTGCTCATATGAATGTCTTCCTCTTATAAACGTATGATGAGGGGGTTAAATCCACTTCAGTTTGGGTAGGCCTTCAACCTATGGATAGTACATAATGGCAATAGGTTTCTTGGGGTGCAAGAGGGTCTAGCAGCTCCCTGGCCATGGTACAGTATAGCTGGATCCCATTTTGCAGCTCCCAACACAGACTGACAATTTGCAAAATGAGATTGAAATTTATTCTTATTAAAAGCATGTGCTTTAGTTTACTTTAAGACTCAGCACATTGTTCACCACATTGAGCCTAATATGATATGATTTTTAAAAAAATGATAATTATAAATTCAAAACAATAAAACAAAGTTGAAATGGAAAGAAAAGCCATGTTGTTAAAAAACTGTATTAACAGTTCTCAAGAAAATATGTGTGTAAACATTTTTTTCCTAAATTCTTCAAAACTACCTATAATAAATATTTAGAAAAAGCAAACAGACAACGGAATGCAGCGAGATGCCAAATCTCCAGTCTCCATCCTGATGTCCCACATCTCCTCCTAGCAGTGCCGTCTCCACGGCAGGAGGGAAGTGAAGGTGAAGCTGCCTAAAGCAGTGAGAAGAACAGCACAGTGAGAGGGACAGGCAAAAGTGATGACGTAGGCCGAGGCCTGCCGCCCTGGAAAAGTGGTGGGTAGGCTCAGCCTGCCAGGACCTGCCTGAAATCAACTCCTGCATAGGAGGGACATTTTATTAGCAGAGTTTTTGAGAAGTAGGCCTACATACTCTCCTGAGTTATGTATGTCAACATTAAATTAACATTATCAGTTCCTTTTTCTAAGAATGTGACCATCGCTAAATATACACAACTATATATGATATTTTTATTGTTCTCATTTGTATCAAAATAATACTTAGAATTATCTTAAATGCTGTTTTCTAAAAGCAGCAACATACTAAACACATGTACCATCACCAAAAAAGTAATTTATGTTGTTTAAGATCAAGAATCCTTCCATGGCTGCATTTTCCACAAGAAGAATAAGCATTTTTTCTTAGTCTTTTGCTTATTTGTGTCTAGAAACAGGGCCAGACCCAGGCATGACTGTGCCCTTGGCACCCGCCTGCACACCCCACCTCCCTCTCCTATTGTCTCATTAACCACTTGTGCGCTGCATGTGTGCACATACCTTCCATCAACCAAGATGGCAGCAAGGGCGTCAGCCCGTTAGTGAAGCCAGTCTGCCACTATCTTGGTTGATGGCAGGCATGTGCGTGCAGTGTGCACAACATTGCCAGCAACAGAAGACGTAGGTGGGTCATGCATGTGGGCTTACTGAAGCCCACACTGTCTGGGGGAGGGGTCCTGGGAGCTCCCTCTCTGCAATCTACACCAGAATCAGGAGTCAACATTGCTGCGGATCGTAGAACGGGAGCGCTACCCTCCCACCCTAAAGAGGAGCCCCTCTGGGCTACAGGGGCCTTCATCAGGGCCTGCCCTGGCTGCCCTTTGGTGCCTGCCCTGTCTAGAAATGTTTATTTTATCCTGAAGGACACAGGTTCAATCTTCTTAAATCCCAATAGGTATAACTGAGTGTCACTGCTGTGCTGTTTGTAATTATTGTATTTTCAAATCAGAAACATAACTAGGCTCTAAGTGTAACCAAGGCTGTCTCCAGACTGCCAGCTTTTAGCATAAGGGATTCAAGTGCTTACTGGAAATTTAGGTTTGTGCAATTAAAGTGGAGTAAAGCACTCTGTTGCCCTTGTGCAACAATTTCACTAAAAAGGGGACTTTTGCAGCTAGAATATGTAATTGTACTGAAAAATGATGAACAAATAGTTAACAGGAAGATGTGCAAGCAAATCAGGATGAATGTTCATTGTATTATAACCTCCCCACAAACAAAGCAGAATGAATGTTCAGTAAAGACAGGGCTGTTTCTGCAGAAGCTTAGTGCAAGCAAAGCAGGATGAATGCTCAATCAACAGATCATCTGGAGGAGCCCAGAATCTGAAAGTACATCTCCATGGCCTTTTTGCTCATCCTCTTCTTATGTACCTTAGGTACTCAAATTTACTCGTCATTGATAGGGAGTATCCACCATTACTTTCCCCTAGGGACAAAAGAAGAAATGCAAAGGTAATTCATATACTGCTGCATCATAATGTTTCTTTCTTCTTAAGTTTCTGGCTGCCAAAAGACCCCTTTCAGAAGAAGCAAAAAATAGCAGCATGGAGAAAATTGACTCCAAACCATTCTTCTTAGCACATTTAACGTTCATGTTCTGAATAATGCAGTGTCTGCAATCCACTGATTTCTTTTTCTACAACTTTCCTACCCGCTGAAACAAAGAAATAACTTGTGAAGTAACTGCTTTTTAAATTGTGTCCCCTTTCTTCCAATGAAGGGGTGCTCTTGTAGTTTAATCCTTTGGCCTGGTAGTTTAATCCTATTTGTTTAACTCTTTCCTTTGGTAGTTTAACCCTTTTGTTATTTGTGTGTTTTTATTACACTTTTGTTCACCAAAAGATGGTATTTTATTTGGTATATTACATGCTAAATCAATTTGGTTTTGCTTTTGAAAATGACTGTACAAAGCAACACATAGCTATACTCTTAGCACCTTATCTAACTCAGAATAGCTTTTGTTATGCATGGTTAATGAGTTGTGGCTTACTATGTAATGCTAATTTTCAGGTATAGAGCTTTGATAGAACAATATGTATAACAACCTGAACTCTATATTTTAAATAACAAGAAGTCTACGGATATATACCAGACTATATGTATACATCTAAAGGACTGCAACGTAAGTTTGGAATTTGATTTCATCACAAAATAAAATATCCTGGGAATCTTAATGTCCTAACCTTCCCTTTTAGCAAGAAAAAGTGTGAAAATATATTATTCATTCATCTTTCTGATCCAAATTAAAAGCCATGTCTGGGCTCTTGGATGAAGCTAGATCGTAGTTCAAAGGATGTATCTTCATTTGGGTTAGTGAAGTGGAACCCTGCAGGCAACAGAACAGATTAAGAATGAAACAAAAAAGTATTTGATTACAGAGAACATGGCTGTATTCTTGCTATCAAAAATGTTAACATGCTTCCACACCAGGCATTAGTGTGGAATTGCCATGCCTCATTCACTCACAGTTTAAAGGGAGTTCATACTAGGGATATGAAAAGAACATGGTTTTTTCCCCATTTTTTCCAGTTTTTTGCCCGAGTCTTCACTTCTTTCATCCATACACTTCCAATCTACACTTCTGATCCAAAACAAAAGTTAAACCAGAGCTTGGGAGATTACTTTTAAAAAGTAATAAATTACAGTTACATGGCCCAAAAAGTAGTAATTACTGTTAGGATTACAATTGCTCTGAAGTAACTGATTACTTTATTGTTTCTCAAAAGTAATCACTACAGTTACATTTCAGTTAATTAAAAAAAATGCCTGCAAGGTGCTGGCCTTGGCTGCTGCACATCTAAGTAGCCTAAAACAACATTAAATATAAACACACACATACAGAGGTAGTAGAATAATTCTTTTTATCTGTAAGGTAGCAATGGTGGTCTCTCCACTGGTAAGGGAGATGAGGAGGGAGGCAGAGGCCACTATTCAGATCTTTGCACATCAAACTAAGCGCAACCCCCTCCCCATCCAGCAAGCACAATCTCTCTCACTTAACCACCGCCCAGACCCTGCCCTGTCACCAACTAAGGGACACTCACCCAAGCAAACATTTCCCCTGAGATGCAAAAAAGTTAAAATACTGCAAATGCAGCACAGTAGCTAGAGAGGGTGGTGGAGGACACTTTGTGTGCCAAGTGCAAACACGGTACTCTCTCTGTCTCTCTGTCTCTCTGTCTCTCTCTCTCTCACACACACACACACCACGTTGTCATCTTTCACCTCCACACTTTAACTCCATTCTGCTACTGCTGCCTCCTTCTCTTCCTTAAGAACATAAGAAGAGCCTGCTGGATCAGGCCAGTGGCCCATCTAGTCCAGCATCCTGTTCTCACAGTGGCCAACCAGGTGCCTGGGGGAAGCCCGCAAGCAGGACCCGAGTGCAAGAACACTCTCCCCTCCTGAGGCTTCCGGCAACTGGTTTTCAGAAGCATGCTGCCTCTGACTAGGGTGGCAGAGCACAGCCATCATGGCTAGTAGCCATTGATAGCCCTGTCCTCCATGAATTTGTCTAATCTTCTTTTAAAGCCATCCAAGCTGGTGGCCATTACTGCATCTTGTGGGAGCAAATTCCATAGTTTAACTATGCGCTGAGTAAAGAAGTACTTCCTTTTGTCTGTCCTGAATCTTTCAACATTCAGCTTCTTTGAATGTCCACGAGTTCTAGTATTATGAGAGAGGGAGAAGAACTTTTCTCTATCCACTTTCTCAATGCCATGCATAATTTTATACACTTCTATCATGTGTCCTCTGACCCGCCTTTTCTCTAAACTAAAAAGCCCCAAATGCTGCAACCTTTCCTCGTAAGGGAGTCGCTCCATCCCCTTGATCATTCTGGTTGCCCTCTTCTGAACCTTTTCCAACTCTATAATATCCTTTATCCATGTTCTTGTCCTCTGGTTCCTTTTTCCCTCCACTCCATTCTTCACCACCACCATCCAGTTTTTAAACAATTGTTTTCTCCACTCCACCCCGTCTCACTGTCCACCTCCTCCCTCGTCGCCTCCTACCCACCCACAGAGTATAAGCCGCCTTGAGGGCCTTTGGCTGAAAGGCGGGGTATAAATAAAATTTAATAATAATAATAATAATAACAGAGCATGAGGGAAAAGTGATGCTGCACAGAAGCCCAGTTTGAGGCATATGATTTTTATCCACAGATCAGAGGAGCAGAAGACTTCCCCTGTCCCCCCCCCAAGTAATGCTCAAATGTAATGCTGGAAACATTACAATTACTCCTCAAAAGCAATAAAATTACTCCTAGTTCTATTACAATCAAAATGTAAAGGAATTACTCGTTCCTCAAAAAAGTAATGAATTACAAGTAACGAATTACTTCCAAGTTCTGAGTTAAACATTTTGTTTTTTTAGCACTTCATGGGCAGTATTGGGCAATTACACTTCCATTAATAAGCAGATAGGGCTAAATAAAGTTTGTTAAAAAAAAAAAAAAAACCTTGGAATTTCCCCTCCCCAAAGGTCACTTGTGAATCGGACTTTTCTCTTCCCCATCCTTACACACCACAGCTATATCACACAGTATGGATAGAACATAGTGAGATGAACATACAGAATAAGTGCAACATCCCTGATAGCGTGGAAAGTCAATTGTAATTTCACTTGTAGCTTACTGTGGAAGAGCAATATTTTATAATGCTTGGATCCACCCATCTGAAAGTAGCTATCCTAAACGTGTCACACAGACCTATAAAATCCCAATAATTCTTTTTATTTTAAGAACTGCTAAAAATCATAAAGGTTCAGTTTACCCACATGACAACCACTGTATATTATTCCATGTGTCTTGTAAAATGTCCAATCTCCTTATTTATTTGTGCAAGAAGGCTATTAACTCCAGCTGGGCTTAAAGTTTGCAAAGCATTTTTCTTGTTCTCCCCCACCTTCTCTTCTGTAAGCCAAAGCAACTTTATTTATGAGAGACCTTTTGCCAAGTAAGTCAGAGAAACAAAACATATAGGCTAGGATCCAAAGACCCTGCTGTGCAAATTGAAGGCTCTTCCTCTTGCACAAGACAGCTGCCAATTTCCCCTCATCAGCAGCCCCCTTAGCCTTCTCTGGGGCACGTCCCCAGTTACAGCCCATTTTCAGGGGGCTGCAGATGGAGGAGAGAATTGGTGATCCCCTCTCCATGTGCATAAATACCTTTCACTTACACAGCAATATCTTTGGATCCAAGCTATTAACAATGCTGCTGTTCATTCCAGAATGATTATTTTTGAATTAGTGAAAATCTTTTAAAACACCTATTATTTCTAACTATACTATGAGATGGCAATGTAATGTTGATGTCTTCTAAGTTCTTCTGTATTGACAGCTGTAGAGGGACCACAAGACAGTAAACACCAGCTGTGGTTTGCCGTTATTTATGGACGCCATTTTTTAAGAATGGGAATCTTTGCCTTCTTCCACTTCAGTCTCTTTTCTCTACTTCACAAGGTGTAGAAATTAACTATCCAGCAAAACTGCAACATTGCAGGTGTGGTGCCTAGTACCCTTCACATGATATTGGACATAGTCAAAGGGTTAATGAAAGCTGTAGTTCAGCAACATCTGGAAGGCATCATGTTAGCAAAGGGGCCAGAAAAGTGGAAGAAGGCAAAGACCAACCCAAATTGTGTTTGAATTTTGACAAATTCATAGGGCAGTACAATATCTCAGAGAGGAGTTCAGGTCTCCTGCTCCCCTGGTGCATTCACTATAGCTGCCCAATTTCCCTGCTTTTTAAAGTTTGATAGAAATATCTGTGGGCTATTGGTATATTTTTAAACCGCAAGGAGTTTTGCCTATTAGTGAATTTCTTTCTGACTTCACTAATTTTACACACTTTAATTTTACTTTCATACGTCTCATTGTTCATGTTATTGAACAATATGCAGTGACCTAGATCTAGTATAACTCATTTTAATGTCATAAAATGGGTTGCCTCTGTTGATTTCCAGAGCATTTATATTTGCACAGCTAGCAATAATACAGACATGTTTTATGATAGCCCTGCATGTTAACACACCATTGTGTTTAGCCATCATATTATTATGGCTTCATCCCCAATATTTTCTAACCAACAGATCATTTTTCTGAAACAGAAAGCATTTTGTTGATTAGAAACAGAGAGATTTCTCTGCTGTGTCATTTGGCATCAGAATTCTAAATTATGAAACCAACTATGTGGAAAGCTTCTGTCCACCCCAGCAGGTTATATATATATTTGTAGGATAGTCACTTTTCTGGACTTACTTCTGAGTCTGGCTGAGTTCCTGTTTTTCTCAGGAATTTGCACATACCCACCATTGAGCATGAACTTCCTAATGACTATTAGTATAAGGATGCATCCAAACAACGAAGTCCAGAAAAACTCTGCAAAACACACACATACAACAACACCCTGGTGGCAGCTTGCAGAGGAGGATGGAATCCCATCCTTCCTCCAGCAGCCCACTATATTTCTATACTGCATGCTGGGAGAAGCAGAGCACGCCATCCTTCACCCACCAGCCCATTTACTTGACTGCATGCAATTTCGTCTCGCCTGCGGCCACTGGACTGATACTGAAAATATGAGGCTGAACCAAGTACAGGAGAATAGTGTCACAGAAGAATACATTTTCAGTAACGAATTTTATTTCTTTGTAGTCTTTTATTTAAAAGATATGTAGACTGCCCTTCATTTATTTATAGTAAGGTTTATTCCCCAAATGAAGGCATTCATAGAGGGTATGAAACAACCAATACAGTTAAGAATCTGACATTTTTATGAAAAAAAGAAAAATTAGGGCAAGAGATAACATCAGCAAGCTAATAACCAAGAGTGTCAGATTGAATTAGAACTCTAAAAAATAACCCCAAAAGAAAACTAAGTATTGCTATTCTCATGGCGGCTGACAGTTAAGTAAATGTAAACAGCTAATAAAATATGCTGTTAAAACTGTGATATTAAAATAGCAAGCAGTAAAAAGAAAGAAAGAAAGAAAAAGTCAATAATGGAATGGAACTGGGCCTGGGAAGAGAGAAAGGTCTTTGCATTGCACTGGAACGATTTAAGCCTGAATTTCATATAAGCCTTTCTGTGGTAAGAAAACCTTCTTCCCAGTCTCCATTAGGGATAGGTGAATTTGCCAATTTCAGTTTGTCTCCGGTTTCTCATTCTTCCAGTTTTAAGTTCAGTTCTCCACATTTCCACATCCGTTTACAATTGTTTTAAAAAATAACCCATCAGCATTTTACTATGAACTTTTCCTAGTATGCACATGCTTGTATGCAATTTCACCTAATATACACATTTTTGAAAGCAATTTCCCCTAGTATATTTTTGTCTGTTATTTTCACTAAGAAATGCATTTCTTTTCACCAATATATGCATTTGCCAATATATGTATTTTACCCCAGGTATACATTTTTGTCCTTGCCTTGAGAACTGCATTGCAATATTTGGAAAAGTATGAATTTTGAAGGATGGTTGTGCTTCAGTTCTCAGATTGTTTCAGAAAGTGCAAATTAGTTAGATTTGCTTTTAAACATGACCTGAACCTAATTTCTCCCCCATCCCTAGTTTCCATTCAGTTTACGTCTCAGAGGAAGGCAACCAGTAAAACGCAACTGTGTACAACACATAAACACAATATACTCATAAACAAGATACTGAGAGACCACCAATTAATAAAACAGGCACCCCATCCAAAACTCTAAAATTGTTATTGATGTTTCAATGAATTAAATTAATTAATCAAGAACAGACAAATAATACATTCAAAGAGGACCTATGAAACATAAGCAGGGTTTTAAAATGTTTCACACTGGCAATGTTACCGTTGATTGCCATTATCCAGAACTATATACCCTTTTTTGCAAAATTGCTTGACTTTTAAACAATAGCATGGAAGGCAGCAGGAGCCTATATTAAATGGTGAAGAGTGTATCCTAGAGAATGTAACTAGAAGAGAAGCCGGAAAAAGTTGATTTGAATGACTCATGTCTGAGAACAGCGGCGTCACTAGTGGGGTGTGGGGGGTGAGGACCACACCTGGGTGACACCATGAGGGGGGTGACACCCAGAGCTGCCCCGTCGCGGGGCAGGGCGCCCTCGCCGTTGCCCAGCAAAGGAGCCGAGAAGTGCTCCGGGTCGGCGTCAAAGCAGCCAACTCCTTCTCGGAGGCAGGCAGGCGGGCGGGCGAGACCAAGAGCAGTGTTGGCGGGGTGAGGGAGGCGCGCCGGTGTTCCCAGGCCTGCTTCTCCAGCTGGGTGCCCCTCCGACGCGTGCCCTCCCAGGGGCATGGACGGGGGTGGCTGGCCTCGCATGCCCGCACGTGCTCAGCACAAGATTTGGGGGCTCGCCAAGGGCCCCCTGGCACCCAGTCCTGTGCGTGCCCAAAGCAGGCACCTGCTCACTGGCGGTGAAGCCGGGACGGGCCTTCCACCGACAGCCTGGAGCGCATGGTCAGCATCTCCTGCTGAGCCTCCCCCTTCCATGCCACTGGGAGGGCGCGCGCCGGACATCCGCACCCCCCCGCACTCCCGCTAGTGATGCCGCTGTCTGAGAAACAGAAGGTAAGTGGATCCACCAGGAATTCAATAACAAATTAAGAAGGGCATGGAAGGATTCACTGAAAAGTATAAAAACTACAACTGCTTCCCCCCCACAGATATTCAAAAGTATTCTTGCACTCAAATGATGAGGCAGACACAAGATATGGGATGAAAATGGGCAACATTTTTATTAAGCCAATTGAACCAATTATAATCCTAAGCAAATGCACCAATTAAGTCGAATGATCAGTTAAGCCAATTAAGCCAATATCCAATAAATCTGTGGAGGGAAGCTAAATCAATATTAAAGATCAGTGGGGGTTCCTAAAATCTGAGTGCTATAAAGCTTAAACTAAAATCCTCAGATTTTTGGGTGAGGAACCTTGGCTCTAGGCCCAAGGGTAGTTTTACTATCTACTCCTAGGCCCATTTTTGCTGGCACATAAACTGTGCCTAGGGAATTCTGTCCAGATCACCCTCAGCTCCAGCCTTGAGGCATTGAGCCTCTGATCTGGGCAGTCCTCAAGAAGGGTTCCTGTCCCTACCATCTGGCTTTGAGGCTTTAATGGACAGGTCTGAGGAAACCCCCCTTCGCCTCCTAGGCCTGGTTTTGGCACGGAAACAGCCTTGGTCGCCCTGTATGACCTTTGTCGGGAGAGAGACAGAGGGAGTGTGACCCTATTGATTCTTCTTCTTGATCTCTCAGCGGCTTTCGATACCATTGATCATGGTATCCTTCTGGGAAGACTGGCTGAGTTGGGAGTGGGAGGGACTGCATGGCAGTGGTTCTGCTCCTACTTGGCGGTTGTCTCCAGAAGGTGGTGCTTGGGGAACATTGCTCAGCACCCTGCAGTCTCCAGTAAGGGGTTCCACAGGGTCAGTTCTGTCCCCCATGCTGTTCAACATCTACATGAAACCATTGTGTGCGGTCATCTGGAGCTTTGGAGTGCATTGCCATCGGTATGCTGATGACACACAGCTCTATTTCTCCTTTTCATCTTCTTCAGGTGAGGTTGTCAGTGTGCTGAACCAGTGCCTGGCTGCGACAATGGACTGGATGAGGGTAATAAACTGAGGCTCAATCCAGACAAGACTGAGATGCTGCTAGCGGGTGGTTCTTCTGACCAGATGGTGGATGTCCAACCTGTCCTGGATGGGGTTGCACTCTCCCTGAAGGAGCAGGTTCATAGCTTGGGGGTTCTCCTAGAACCATCTCTGTCACTTGAGGCTCAGGAGTGCCTTCTTCCAACTTCAGTTGGTGACCCAGCTGCGCCCCTATCTGGACAGGGATAACCTGGCTTCAGTTGTCCATGCTCTGGTAACCTCCAAATTAGATTACTGCAATGCGCTCTACGTGGGGCTGCCTTTGAAGACGGTTTGGAAACTGCAGCTTGTGAAAAATGCAGTGGCCAGATTGGTAACAGGGACCAGACGGTCCAAACATATAAAACTGATTCTGGCCCGCTTGCGTTGGCTGCCTGTATGTTTCCCAGCTCGATTCAAGGTGCTGGTTTTAACCTATAAAGCCTTACACGGATTGGGACCATAATACCTGATGGAATGCCTCTCCCGATACGAACCCACCTGTACGCTACACTCAACATCTAAGGCCCTCCTCTGGGTGCCTACTCCAAGGGAAGCTCGGAGGGTGGCAACAAGGGAGTGGGCCTTCTCAGTGGTGGCCCCCAAATTATGGAATGATCTTTCTGTTGAGGTGCACCTAGCGCCATCACTGTTATCTTTTCAGTGCCAGGTCAAGACTTTCCTTTTCTCCCAGGCATTTTAGCATATGTTTTTAAATTGTTTTAAATGTTTAAATTGTGTTTTTAAATTGTTTTTAAAAGATGTATTTTAAATTTGTATATGTGTTTTTAATGTTTTTAGGTACTGTAAACTGCCCAGAGAGCTTTGGCTATGGGGCGGTATATAAATACAATAGACGGATAGATAGACAGATAGATAGACAGATAGACAGATAGACAGATAGATTAGATAGATGATAGATAGATAGATAGATAGATAGATAGATAGATAGATAGATAGATAGATAGATAGATAGATAGATAGATAGATAGATAGATAGATAGATAGATAGATAGAAGGTGCCTCAAGGTTCTCGCCAATTTTTCCACTTAACCCATTTTTACTAAGCCCACACTGACCCTGCCACAGAGGAGATCTAGTCTTTGCTTAGGTCACCTCTCCCCCCACACACACACACAGCCAAAGGTGATGCCTGGTACTCGGCCACAGATCCTCAAGGAAGGTCAGAGAGGTGTACTCCATTGTCCCTATACAGGTGTGGCAAGGAGTGTTTGATGTCTGGATGGGGGATGAATCCACCACCCCCATCAGCCAGCAAAGCCCGCCTCAAGGAACCATTCACTTCTCTCCTGGCTTCATCCATCTGCTTGGAGGCACCATATCTCCACACTCTGCACTGAAGCATATCAGACCAGATGATTCTAACTCCTGGGAAGGCAGATTGAATAAAAGAGAACTCCCTCTCAGCTTGGGAGTGAATAGACAAGCACTTCCTCACTCCCAGGTCATTCTTTTTGAGGTGAACCAATAAGACTTGAGGCAGGGAGCCACCACGCAGCCGCTGAAGCAGGACTGGAAGAAGCTGGCTCCAAACCATGCCACACCTGCCAGCCCAATCGATGCAAGCAATTGAACTAAAGCCAAACTGTGAACCCATGGCAGACTCCCTGGCTTTGTGCAGGGCCCAGAAAATGATACTGTGGCCACAAATCAGGACATGCTTAGGCTTACCACTCCAGCCAAAACCTGCAAAGACAAAATAAAAATTAAAACAGAACCAGAGGTTCTCGTACAAAACCTGCAACTTGAAAGATTGAACATATTTCTTAAAGACCCTGGACTTCCCTCTCCCAATGGTCTGGATACTCCTGCCTCCAAGGCCTAGAGCTGCAGCAATAGAGGCTGCTCCTATATGTAATGAATGGGTGCCAAAGCTTCCAGCTGGGGCACAAGCCATCCCCCAGGCCATCTTAACCACGGCCCAAAATTGGAAGCAAATCAGTGGTGACTGATCCTCATGCTGCAATAAAACTCCAGGGTTTTGCCCACGAAGGCAAATGTATGCAGCCAAATTTTGAACAGGGCAAAGGTCAGTAACCCCACGAGGCCCCAATTCAACCACAAAGCCTCTTCTCCTTTGGTCAGTCTTTGATTAGAGGAGCTTGATAGACAAACCCTTGGCAGAAAAAACAACATCAGAAAATATTAAGTTCCTAGCTGACCAGTCGTGCTTAGAAGCAACCACCAACTCGCTCACCCTAAAGGCACCATAAAAAGCCAAGAGCATGGCAGCCCTGAACAGATGACACACAAAATCAGAGTGACATAAAACATTAAAGGCCTGAATGCAAGCCTAAAGCAAAGTTGGAGAAATGAGGCTCAAGCTTCAGGCTGCCGAGGTGCCTCCCTAGCCCGGCCCTCCAAAGACTTCCTCACTCTGAAATCAGCCATAGGGTTGGGGAAACTCCAGGCCATGGAATAAAAGGCCAAACCAACCAACCCACTGTCAAACGTCTAACTAAATCCTTGGGCCTAAGGAAAACAGTAAACTGCAAAATATGATCAGTCAGGATTGGCCAAACTTTGGCTAAGCCCACTGATTGTCGGATGGTTTCAAACTCAGAAAAGGCCCTCTTGTAGCTAGATCTGGTACTGGGAAACAAAGAAGCTTCTATGGCTTGCTGGACCTCGATCTTTCAAGGTTCCACATCCAGGAAGGCACTGGCTCTGGCTTGGCTCTGGCCTGCGGGGCAAGTGCCCGAAAATGCTCTACCTGAAAATGAGAAAGGGAATCCGTAATCTCGTTAATCAGATCAGGAACATGCCAAGCCAGAAAAACAAGATTACGCTTGAGGCACTGCAAAACAAAGACCCAAACAAGCCTCATAACCCTAAGGGACCTAGATGACAAAGAGTTAATCACCCAAACTGTGGCCTGGTTGTCACACCAAAACTTAACAGACCTATTAGCCAGAAATGGTGGCCAAATGTGAACTGCCACCACTATGGAGAAGAATCCTAAAACAGTAAGATCCCTAGTGACACCATTGACAAACCAATCCCCAGGCCAATGCTCAGAGCACCAGAATCCCCTGAAATAAATGCCCATACCCAAGGCTCCCTCTGCATCAGAGTGAACCTGCAGCTCAGCCTCGAGGAGCAGCTCGCTCCTCCAAAAGAAAACACCATTAAACTGCTCCAAAAAGGATAACCATGTGTACAAATTCTCTCTCTTGCCACCCGAGACCCTAATCCTATGGTGAGGGGCTCTAAGGCCTTTAGATGCATCTCATGGGTGCCTAAGAAATGCTCTGCCAAGAACTACGACTTTACATGCAAAATTTCAATGACCATCCAAAACCTGCAGCTCTCGCAAAGTAACTTCCCTAGCAGCTATGGCCTGGGTCAGCCTTACCCTCAAATCCTCCAGTTTCTGGTCGGGGAACCTGGACAACTGAAGCCTAGTGTCCAGCTCAATGTCCCCAAAGATCAAAACAGGCGAAGACCCCTCTGTTTTCTCAGGAGCCAAAGGAACATTGAGTTCCTCAGCAATAAAGGCAAAAGCCTGCATGAGCCCAAGGCAAATATCCGAGCCTGCAGCATCAGCAAAGAGAAAATCATCCAAATAATGGATGATGCTCTCTGAGTCAGTCCTCCACCTAACCACCCACGCAACAAAGGCGCTAAGGTTTCAAAGGCAGCACATGAGATGGAACATCTCAAGAGCAAGGCCCAATCAACATAAAATTTCCCCACAAAGGAAAAGCCCAAGAGGTCAAAGTCCTGTGGATGAACAGGAAGCAGGCAGAAAACAGGCTTTATATTGCATTTGCCAAGCAGGGCACTCTGACCTCAGCGCCGCACGCCGCACCATGGTGATAGTGCTGTCAAAAGAAGGCAACAGAACAGAGGTGCTGAGGGATCATATCATTCACAGACTCACCACGAAGATGAGACAAGTGGTGAATGAGGCAAAACTCACCTGGAGCCCACTTGGGGACCACCCCAAGTGGAAAGATTCCCAAGTTAGGCAAGGACAGAGAATTAAAGGGGCCAGAGACTTTATTCTC
The DNA here is from genome assembly GCF_030035675.1 of Rhineura floridana. Lineage (NCBI taxonomy): Eukaryota > Metazoa > Chordata > Lepidosauria > Squamata > Rhineuridae > Rhineura > Rhineura floridana. Next base: position 84,038,101 of record NC_084487.1, read on the forward strand.
CTTAATTTCCTCCTTCAGTTTGGCATAGACAATATCCTGCATTCCAGAGGTGGATCTAAGATTCCTTATTTATTTATTTATTTATTTATTTTATTTATTAAATTTATATACCGCCCGACTAGCAATAGCTCTCCAATATTCAATAGCAATAGCAATATTCCTTGATATCCCCTGTGACCAACATAAGGGATCCAGAAGCCTTCCTGCAAACCTTGGGCCGTATATTGAGCTGTAGCCCTGTCTGGGTACAAATGCCCACTATCAGCATGCTCCCCAACAGCTTTATGGGTTGGGGCAAGGCACTGTACCCAAAGTTCCTGCTGAGGAATGTCCCTGGAAAGGGCAGGGTTCAAAGCTGCCCTCATTCTAAAATTTTCATTGTACCTGAGCCACATGGGACCCAGGTACTCAGAAAAGGCCCTATGAATGATGTCCAGGTACTTAACTAGGGCAGGAGCTTTCCACAGGTGGGGCTGCAAGCCCACACCAATAGATATGGTAAAATCCAATAACTAGTTTCCCCAATTCTTATCAGCCTGCTTTTGCTTAATTTTTTCCTTGTCCTGGGACTTGGCAATTTCTTTGCCCAGAATAGGAGGGGAGGAGGATATACATACTCACCACTCAGAGAGCCAGTGTGGCGTAGTGCTTAGAGTGTTGGACTACAACCTGGGAGACCAGGGTTCGAATCCCCACACAGCCATGAAGCTCACTGGGTGACCTTGGGCCAGTCACTGCCTCTCAGCCACAGAGGAAGGCAATGGTAAACCCCCTCTGAATGCCGATTACCATGAAAATCCTATTCATAGGGTCGCCATAAGACAGGATCAACTTGAAGGCAGTCCATTTCCATTTTTTACTCACCAAGCTAAATTTTTTCTTTAGTAGTAGGGAGCAAATAGTCACCTAAAAGCAAAGCTATTTCTGCATAAGGCAGGGACCCAGCACTGTGAGCCTGGGACAACAAATCAGCTCTAGTGGTGAGAAAAAGGAGCTATTATTGCCTGTCTGCTCATTGGCCCTTCCTGGCAAGATGGCACCAATAATGAGTCAGAGGAGTGGCAGTAGAAGCTGGCAACAATGGCGGCGGGGGCGGGGGGGGGTCGCTAAGAGATAGGAGTCCATTGGAGGTGCCTTACTCAAAGACCCCCCAAAGCATGGAACTGGCGCTGATGCCTGCCATGCATCTGATTCTTGTAGACTAATAGTAGAACACATTTTCATGCAGAAGCATTGGTGCACAGTATGCAGATGACCTAGTTCATCTCTGTTCAAGTGTCTCAGGTCTTAGAGAAGTCCATCATCAGCAACTGGCATAGTCAGGCAGCTGCTGGGGCCTATAGATCAGCAAAGGGCCCATAGAAAAGCACTCACACCAAGTGCTGCTATCTTTGTTAGTGCATAAGGCAAGGGGGCTATAAAGCTCTGTTGCTGCTCTGTTACCCTGGTAACCACTGTCTGTTAACATGTAAGAGGCACAAGAGTTGTCCCTGCAAACCTTCAGAAGTATGGAGCTGGCAGAGTTGCTGCCTCTGTTGTTGTTGTCACCACTGCTGACCCTGGAGGAGAAATGATAGATTGTAAGTAGTGAACTCTTCAGTGGCTACCACAATAGCCTTTGAATCCTGGGATATTATTGGTCTCCACCACAGCACTGCTGCTTGAGGAGTTGAAAGTAGCCCCACATCCTCCCCTCTCCTAGTAGTTTAGATGGTGACGGTGGGAACAGAAAGGAATTAACACTAGGGTGGCTTGTGCCTAGTTCAGTGGTTCTTAACCTTTTTTGGGGGGGGTCTGATGGTTCTTAATTTTTTTTGGGTACCCCTTTGTCTGATGAAAGCTATGGACTCCCATAAATAAATAAATGCAATTTATTTTATTGCATTAGAAACTGATTTCTTTTTGTGTGTGCCTGGTTCACAGACCCCCTGAAGCCCATCCATGGACTGATCCATGCACCACAGATTAAGAACCCTTTGCTTAGTTTGGTAATCTCCCTATTTACAGTGAGGGCAACAGCAACCACCTCAGCTTTTTAGCAGCAGTTTTGCATCTAATTGCCAGCCCATAGCTGAAGAGCTATTCAGTTGCAGGTTCTTTTCTAGTAGGCTGTTTATTAAAACATAAGATTGATAGAACAATAGATTTCTCAATATAATTTCATGATAAAGGTGCAAATACAGAGTAAGGCTGCATTCATGCTGCACTGTATTCCATTATTCTGATGATTTCTTACCTAGTAATTTGACCTTTCATATGACGTAAAAGCTAGTTCCAAAAATCTAGAGGAGTACAGTGGAAGTTTAGTACTAATTTTTGTGATAAATAATACCAGATATAATCCATTTGCAAGCCTGGGAATCCGGAAGATTGCAGGAGATTAGCACTAGCTGCAGCTGCTCATGTGACAGGCATCCCAGATTCCCGGCATGCATCCTGCCCTTTAGGTGTGCACCATTTTTTTTTTTGCCTGATGAAAATCATACCGGTATTCTGGCATAGGTGTGGGTAGCAGAATTCCCTTCCTCCTTCCCTCCCCACCCCCCATAACCAGACACGAACGCCAGATCCATACCAGGCATTCATTCCGCTTCAAACAATCATGGCATTCCCGAAAGAATCCTGAGAAGTGTAGTTTGTGAAAGATGCTGAGAGTTTTTAGTAGACTCCTATTCTCCTGACAGAGCTCCAATGGCCAGAGTGGTTTAACAGCCAGCCACTCTTCCCAGACAATTCTTAGAATTATAAAGTTGTGAGGGGAGTAACGGTCTCCTAACAACTCTCAACACCCTTCACAAACAAAACTTCCCTGCATTCTTTGGGGGAAACCATAAAGTGGAATAAATGTCTGGTGTGGATGTGGCCCAACTCAAGCAGTGAATTATGGGGGAACTGCAGTGTGCATGTGCATAACAGGTGGTGGACGAAAACAAGGCACTGTTCTTGCACCAGTGTGAAAGACAGTTGGCAAATGTTGGTATATTGACCGAAAAAGCCATGGTTCCTTAACCGAACAGGTACTGCAGTGTGAAAGGAATTTTAGAAATCAGGACAGAATCACTACCATTTTAATCTGTTAAACTAATGCAATAAGCCCCATGTGTGAATGTAGCCTAACAAGCAGTGCAACAGTAGATAGCTCCTATAGTTAACCTCTGCATTGAAGAATCTGATAGCAACAATGGTATAAACTGTGGAACACTTGCAAACTTGTGATTTAGACACGTAGTGGTTGCTCAATACAGGCATACCCAGCTTCACTTAACGTTGCCTTGCTATAACGTGCATGCTCCATACTCCACCATACTCCACTTCAATGTACGCACTTCGCAATAACAGACACTAACAGAACTTGTGTTCCACGTGCCACAAGAAGCGTCGTCTTCTTCGCGATCTGAGTGAGCGGAGCAATCTAGAGATCTCAGCAGCTGCTGCCTTGGAGACTGTAATCATTTACATTTTATTTTACATTTAAGTACAGTACTGTACTTTACTTTACAGTACTGTAAAGAGCTATCGGAGCTCTGCCTGCCCCAGCCTAGGTCGGTGGCGGCAGTGTGTGTGTGGGGAGGGGAGGGGAGGGGCGGGGCACCTCATGCTCTTTAGATCCCCCTGATTTCATTTTAGATCCCCCTGATTTCATTTTACTGTCCCATTTTATACCTCTCCCTCTCCATTGTCCCATCTGCTTTACTGTAGTTGTTTGTGATAAAAGAATAATTAAAAAAAATTCTTTAGATCACCCTGATTTCATTTTATACCTCTCCATTATCCCATTTTATACCTCTCCATTGTCCCATCTTCCTTTCCTGCTTTTTCTCTCTGTCTCTGCCCATCATTAGTTCTGGCTTTTGCCACTGCTGGCTTGTGACTCCCAATAGAGTGTGTGTGTGTGGGGTGTGTGTATTGGTATTGTTTTCCCTTGCCTTCAGTACTGTACAGTACAGTACTGTACAGTATTACAGTACAGTACATAATGGCAGATACAAAGAAAAGTCGTAAAACTATCGCCTTAGATATGAAGCTTAAAACGATTAAACTGTCTGATGAAGGTGTTTCTCAAGCTGAGATAGGCCGAAGGCTAGGCTTCACTTGAACGACAGCACAGTCATGAGGAGCAAAGAAAAAATTATTGTGGAAGTTAAGAGTGCTACTCCAGTGAACACAACAAAAATTAGAAAAAGGGATAGCCTTGTTGCAGATATGGAGAGACTCTTAATACTTTGGATAGAAAATCAGACTGCACGCCAGGTTCCTGTAAGCCAGGTAATGATTCAAAGTAAGGCCTTAAGCCTATTCAATGACCTGAAGGCTAAGAAAGGTGAGGCAGCAAAGGATGCTGAATTTGTTGCAAGCCGTGGATGGTTTGACAGGTTCAAGGTCTAACCTACATAACATCAGAGTGCAAGGAGAGGCAGCTGCTGCAAATACTGAGGTTGCAGAAAGCTATCCACGCAACCTTGCCAAAATTATTGAAGAGGGAGGCTACTCCAAAGAACAAATTTTTAATGTGGATGGGACTGGGCTGTTCTGGAAAAAGATGCCTGCAAGAACCTTCATCGCCAGAGAGGAGAAAACAATGCCAGGCTACAAGCCAGCTAAAGAAAGAATAACCCTTTTGTTAGGTGGCAATGCCTCTGGTACCTTGAAACTGAAGCCTATGCTAATTTATCATTGGGAAAACCCTAGAGCTTTAAAGAACTATGTTAAAACTAGACTTCCAGTGCATTGGAGGTCTAATAGAAAAGCATGGGTGACTGCAGCCATTTTCGAAGATTGGTTTGACACCTGCTTTGTACCGGAGGTGAAAGCCTATTGCAGAGACAACAATATCCCTTTTAGTAGACAATGCTCCTGGCCACCCTCGAACGTTAGATGAACTGAACCCTAACGTTTGAGTGGAATTCCTACCACCGAATACCACCTCACTCATGCAGCCCATGGATCAATGTGTCATAGCCACCTTCAAGTTGAACTACTTGAAAAGAACCTTCAGCAAGTGTATTGCAGCAATAGAAAATGAAGAGGGGACAGGTCAAGAAGTCCTAAAGAAATTCTGGAAAAGCTACAACATCTTGGATTGCATCAAAACTATAAGAGATGCTTGGAATGACATCAAGGAAACAACAATGAAAGGGGCCTGGAAAAAATTATGCCCACAGTTATTTGATGATGTTGAAGCCGTTGAAGATCCTGTAGCTGATGTTACTGAAAATACTGTAGAGATGGCAAGGCAGTTAGAGCTGGAAGTGGAGGCAGAAGGTGTTGCTGAACTTATGGCGTCCAATACTGAACCCCTCAGCAATGAAGATCTTCTTCAACTTGAAGAGGAGAGAGAGGAAGAAAATGTGCCGGATGAGGATGAAACCATGGAACAGCCTGAAGGCCTAACTTCAAAAGTTCTCTTGGAAGCTTTCTGTCATCTTGATAGCACCATGGCTCATTTTGAAAAGCATGATAGGGACTTTGAAAGAAGTTCCAAAGTCAATGCAAACATTTCGGGGGCTTATGCCTGTTACAAAGAAATCTACAGGGAAAAGAAAAGAGCTACAGTTCAAACCTCCATAGACACCTACTTTCTCAAAAGGCCAGCAGCAGCACCCAGTCAATCTCCCAGACCATCAACATCCACTGATCCATCTCTAGCATCGACATCAGCCCCAAGCCCTACTCCTACTTCAGGTAGTCCATCCAAGTCGCCAGCAAGAAAGCGTCTAGCCCTTGATGACTCGACTTATGAAATAGAAGATATGCCCTCTCCTTCATCCTTCCTGCAATACATGTAAATTTTCGTTCATCCATTTCGCATCTGCCAGCTGACATTAAAGGTAAGCTTACTTTATTTTATTTTATGTTTATTTTAGTTATAAATGCATTATTTACATCAGTTATGCCCATATATGACGAATGCAGTGCAGTACATGCATCAATAAGTGAAAAAATGTAGTGCTTCACTTTAAGTACATTTTCACTTTACATACATGCTCCGGTCCCATTGCATATGTTAAAGCGGGGTATGTATTCCACACACTCAATCCTAAACATTTCTTTTCTGCTGCAGCATGATTGTGGACCTGCCTTGCTACTTTTGACAGGGATCAGAAATGAAGTAAAGCAGGTGTGGAGAACCTATGGCCCTCCAGATGTTGCTGGCCATGTTTCTGGGGCTAGTGAGAATTGTAGTTCAGCAACGTTTGGAGGGCCAAAGTTTACCCACCCCTGTAGTAAATACTAAGTCCCCTGTCACATACCTGAGATACTTTCTGCACCAGCAGTATTAAAAGTCTGTATATTGAAATGTAATATATAAATTGGCCTAGAGCAGGGATGTAGATGTAATAGGGATGGAGAACTGATGGACCTTCTGATTGTTGTTGGACTTCAGTTCCCATCAGCCCCGGTTAGTACGGCCAGTGCTCAGGAATGATGGGGAAAATGCTATATTTTTATTGAAATGTTTCTCCTTTTACAAATAAAGGTTACAATTCTGGTTATTTTTCCATGGCTACCCAGGCCTGAGATGAATAGTTCTGCAGTATCAGTTGGCATGTATCATAATAAAATCCCAAGTTTAAAAGACCCTTACCTTCCATTTTGGACCTGGTATAGCACAGTGGGGAAGAGAGCCTGGCTGGGAGTCCAGAGTCTGTGAGTTCAAATCCTCGCTTGTGTCTCCTCGGTGTCAAGGGCCAGCTAAAGATCACCCCCACAGTGAGTGGCTGAGGGGTTACGTGCCCTGCCACCTGCGCAGCCATGGGCAAGCTGCATAGTCACGAGGAGCCCAGTTGCCCCCCAGCTGGCAGTTGCGGACAAGGAAGGGGCTGGCTTGTGCAGCTGTGGCAAGCTGAGCAGGCCCTGGCCAGCTGGGGAGGACTAGCCTCAGAAGGAGGCAATGGTAAACCCTCCCTGAATGCTGCTTACCATGAAAACCCTATTCATAGGATAGCCATAAGTCGGGATTGACTTGAAGGCAGTCAATTTCCATTTTCAGCATAATTTTAGTGGACAAAATTCTTCATTGAAACCAAGTGGTCTTATTTTATCAGGCTATACTACAATGGCAGTGTCTGAAACAGAACATTTAACCCATTTAGTCATTCCAGATATCTAAATTATTTTGTACTGATTTGAGCAGAATTTCATAGTTAGCATTAAATAGCTGTCAGTGATTCTTAGGCATCTTGATTCTCAGACACTGGCAATGGTTACTTAGATTGGCTATGGTCTCCTTGTTAAGGACAAGTTGCAATTAGGCATAGTGGCTGGCCATACCCAGTTAGCTTTTGAATCTCTGATCCCTTGAAGCAACCCTAGAAAAGCTCTGAAATGCAAAATAATACTAAAAATGGTTCCATCTTGATAGCTTGTCCCTAGAAACTTCCAGGATCATATTTAATTCTAAAGTTCAACTTGGAATATCAGAAATGCAAAATGAGCAAAGTTTTTTTCAGTTTAATGCTGGGTGAGATTATCAGAAAAAAATGAGTTCATTGGGTTGAAATGAAGAATTCTCTTGAAACACTGGCTGCACACTCTGTACAACACAGCTGGAGGCAACCTTAGTGCTCTAAAAATTGTTTTGAATGATTTTGAGCAGCGTCTATGCAAATGTCCTTCAGGATATAAAATCAGTAAATGATTAATAGCTTCATAATAAGCCAAAAATGTAATATTACCTTGCTCATGTGACTGGTAGAAATGTTGTTTACTGCATATGTGGCTGACAACTCTAGTATTGGCACATAGCTATACTTAAGGTACCACACAGGGTATTCAAAATAATTAAGCAAGTAAATTATCTGTCCCCAGGTTCTTTTCAAGTAGTTCAACTTGAAGGTGGCTATGACACATTGATCCATGGGCTGCATGAGTGAGGTGGTATTCGGTGGTAGGAATTCCACTCAAACGTTAGGGTTCAGTTCATCTAACGTTCAAGGGTGGCCAGGAGCATTGTCTACAAGGAGCAAAATTTTAAAAGGGATATTGTTGTCTCTGCAATAGGCTTTCACCTCTGGTACAAAGCAGGTGTCAAACCAATCTTCAAAAATGGCTGCAGTCACCCATGCTTTTCTATTAGACCTCCAATGCACTGGAAGTCTAGTTTTAACGTAGTTCTTTAAAGCTCTAGAGTTTTCCCAACGATAAATTAGCATAGGCTTTAGTTTCAAGGTACCAGAGGCATTGCCACCTAACAGAAGGGTTATTCTTTCTTTAGCTGGCTTGTAGCCTGGCATTGTTTTCTCCTCTCTGGCGATGAAGGTTCTTGCAGGCATCTTTTTCCAGAACAGCCCAGTCTCATCCACATTAAAAAATTGTTCTTTGGAGTAGCCTCCCTCTTCAATAATTTTGGTTTCTGTGGGTGGAAGAAAGTATGCATTTGAGATTCATTGAGCATATCTGATTGCAGAAGCACATAAACCTTGCTCTAATCTGCTTTAAACCACTTAGGCACCCATGTACTCAGTTTGCCAAATGAAAGGAGACAACCATTTTAAAGTGGCGCTTTCTGACAGGTGCTCTGCTCTGTCTTTACTGTTTCACAAATGGTTGTGTGAATCAGCCCACATTCTGCAGCAAGAATAGAAAAAAGGAGTTTTTTTTAAAAAAATGCAAGAGGCTACACTCCTCTTGGTAATGTCATAGGCCTCAGATTCCGTACTGCCAGGTGTCCCCTTTGTGCCCACACTGCAGAGAGGGTTTAGGGGAAGAAGGGAAGGCTCTGCATGTTCCTCACATCTGAATGTGGTGGTACCATTTGGCCAGTTATTCTCCCCAAACAACCAATCACAAAGTGGCTGAGAAAGAGGGGATGGGCTTACAGCCAAGTGACTGTATGGGTAACTTCTTCCTTCTGGTCTGACCAGTAGGGATTTAAACAGCCCACTTGCTGCATACCAGGCCATTGTTTTTTCCCAGCATGCCCACTCTCTTTGCAATAATTTATCAAGCAGGTTCAGTTACAATGTGGATTGCTACAGATGCAGAGTTAGCTACCAGTTCACAAGGCTGAGAAGAAATTTTACCCAAGACAACTTTTTTTTCTGAGCCAAATGTAGTGTGCAGCTTTTGACCTTTAAAGCCCTAAATAACTGAAGGACTGCCTTCACCAATATCAACTGCCCACACTTTAAGATCAATAACAGAAAAGCTCTCCATTTGTCCACCACTTGGGTCAGCTGGGTCACTGTTCACAAGAGAGATAGCTTTTTCTATGTTGGCCTCAGAACTCTGTAACTCGGGGGTGGTTAACTTTTTCTGATTATCTTCCCACCCCTGCCAAGCCAAATGTGATAGATGAGTGTGGCCACCCACTTGTCAATCACCATGATGTCAATGTGACATCAGGTGATGCTGCAGTTTGAAGTCCCATTGTCGAGACTTCGAAGAGCAGCATGGGGCTGTTTGAAAGCTCTTTTGGAAACAGCCCTGTGCTGCTCTTTCAACCTCTGAAAAATAGACGTTTGCAGTGTGGGGGTGTTTGCTAAAGGACTTTCACACAGCCCCATGCTGCTGTCTGAAACTCCAGTTTCGGGAGCTTCAAGGGGCAGCACTGGGAGGGAGAAGTGGTCTCCATTAAATAGAAAATGCTTCCTTCTTCCTGGAGCAAGCTGATAGGAGATGGGAGCACACCTTGCTGCAGCAAAGGAACTATCAGGAGTTTAAGTTCCCAACTGTTTCTTTGAAGCCCTACCTGTACCTGCCCTAAACCTGACATCATCATGTCAGGTGTAGGGCAGGTGAACATGGTTTACCCAAAACAGCCTCACAGGCCAAATGGGGAGGCCTGGCAGACTCAAGGAGCTCAAGGTGATGTACATGGTTCTGCTCCCTCTCCATATTTTCCTCACAACAACCCTGTGAGTTAGGTTAGACTGAGAGACTGTGACTGGGCCAAGGTCACCCAGCAAGCTTTATGGCAGAGTGGGGATTTGAACCCTGGTCTCCCAAGTCCTCATCCAACACTCTAACCATTCCACCACATGGGCTCTGGCTTTTCACTAAATTATGTTCCTAGAATGCCTTGTCTTTCCATTGTGAAAATGTTGTTCTTTTAAAAATGAGCCTGATTGCTTATTCTGGATTTCCTAAATGACCTTGAGGCACTAGTGGAACGAATTGTCTGTGTGGTACATACAATGAAATATTTTGCTGCTTAATGTGTTACATATTTTGCTGTTTTATGTGTTACTTTTGTTATCTTGCCCTCCTTTCTTGTTTAGCTTTCCCAGCTGTGGATCATTCATCATTTTCTATTACTGCAGGCTGTAATAAAATATTTTATTGAAAGTTTCCACCTCATTGGCTTTGAAACATTTTGACTGTGTCATCTTAACTCCCTTCTGACACATGGACTGCATTGTTTTCCATTTCATTTAGTTATTCATTCCACACCCACAACTCCAGAGTTGCTTCCACATTGTCATTTCTCTGGAATTGCTACCTTTTGTAAACACACATTTTTTTAAAATAGAGAATGCAGATAACATTGTTGTCAAATGGTTGCAGTGTAGCAATTTCAGTGTTCTCCTATGTGTTGTCAGATCTGACTTGTGATGAGCTTTCCTCAAATAAACTGGAGTTGCAGTATGAGTCTGTTTAGTTTGCACAGGCAAAGCACTATTGAAGTTTTTCAGGGCTCCTGTGCCTGTAATTAAAACTTTCCAGTTTGCAAATCCTGCCCATTTTATTGCTTCCTGTTGATCAAGGCTGAGAAAATAGTAACACATAGCCTCTTAACTGTCCTTTGGACAGCCTCTCTTAATTGTTCCAATCTTTGGGTAGTATTAAATGGTAGTCCTACTCAGAGCAGACCACTGAAGTTAATGAAGCTTAGTTAGTCCTATCCATTAACAATGAAGTTAATAAACATTACTAAAGTCATTAATTTCAATGAGTCGACTCTGAGTAGCACTTAGTTGAATGCAACCCCATGTTTCTGTTCTGGTCAGGGCAGGGGCTTTAAGTAATGATTTTCTGTCATTTTCATTTACATTTTGTAGCAAAATAGTGAAATATTACTATTATTCTTTTTAAAACTAAAAGAAAAAATAAATGCACAGAAATAATAATAATAATAATAGTTGTTGTTGTTGTTATCATCATCCTCCCAGAAGGAGTCCAGGGTGGCAGACAAAACACTCTAAAACATCTTAAAAACAGACTTGAAAATATATTAAAACAAAACATCTTTAAAAACATATTAAAACAAAACATCTTTAAAAACATATTAAAACAAAACATCTTTTTAAAAAAGCTTTAAAAACATCTTAAAAGCAATTCCAACACAGATGCAGACTGGGAAAATGTCTCCACTTAAAAGGCTTATTGAAAGAGGAAAATCTTCAGTAGGCACAGAAAAGAAAACAGAGATGGTGCCTGTTTAATATTTAAGGGGGGGAATTCCAAAAAGTAGGTGCCATAACATTAAAGGTCCACTTCTATGTTGTGTGGAATTGACCTCCTTATAAGATGGTATCTGCAGGAGGCACTCAACTGCAGAGCACAGTAATCAACTGGGTATATAAGGGGTAAGATGATATTTCAGGTATCCTGGTCCCAAGCTGTATAGAATTTTGTACACCAAAACCAGGACCATGAACTTGGCATGGTTGCTAATGGGCAGCCAGTGCAATTCTTTTGGCAGTGGGGTGACATGTTGGCGATACCCTGCCCCAGTGAGCAGTTGCGGTGCTGCATTTTGCACCAACTGCAGCTTCTGGACCAACCTCAAAGGCAGCCCTACACAGAGTGCATTATAATAATCCAGCCTGAAGGTTACCAGTGCATGGACAACAGTAGTCAGGCTATCCTGGTCCAGAAATGGCTGCATCTGCCTTAACAGTCAAAGTTGGTAAACGGCATTCTTAGCCACTGAGGTCACCTGGACCTCTAGTGACAAAGATGGATCCAGGAGCATCCCTAGACTACTAACCTGCTCTTTCAGAGGGATTACAACCTTATCCAAAGCAGGCAACTGACCAATACGAACTTGGGAACCATCAACCCACAGCGCCTCCATCTTGCTATGATTCAGACTTACTTTATTGGCCCCCGTCCAGGCACTGATCCAGAGCTTGCATGGCCTCTCCCAATTCAGGTGTTACAGAGAAATAGAGCTGGGTGTCGTCAGCATACTGCTGACACCTTACCCCAAATCTCCTGATGACTGCTTCCAAGAGCTTCATATAGATATTAAGCAGCATTGCGGGCAAGATAGTACCCTGTGGCACCCCACAGCACAACTGCTAGGGAGCTGAGAGACAATCACCTAATGCTACTCTCTGAAAACAACCCTGGAGATAGGATTGGAACCGCTGTAAAACAGTGCCTCCGATACCCATCTCACCAAGTCAGTCCAAAAGGATATCATGGCCAATAGTTATAAAAAGCCACCAAAAGATCAAGTAAAAATAACAGGGTCGCACTCCCCCTGTCCTTCTCCTGATAAAGGTCATCCATCAGGGTAACCTACGCCGATTCATTCCCATAACAGGCTCGAATCCAGATTGGAATGGGTCAAGATGATCCATTTCATCCAAGAGCACTTGCGTTTGCTGCAACCTTCTTGATGACTTTCCCTAAAAAGGGGGTATTTGAGACCGGGCAGTAGTTGTCACAAACCAATGGATCCAGGACGAGCTTTTTCAGGAGCTGTCAGATCGTTGTCTCTTTCAGGGTGGCTGGAACCACTCCCTCCCACAAAGATGTATTGACCCTGGATCCACTCAGTCATACTCCCTCAATAAGCTTTAGTAAGCCAAGAAGGACAAGGGTCAAGGGGACATGTTGCTGGTTGCATTGTCACAAACACCTTGTCCATGTCACCAGGCCGCATCAACTGAAACTGATCTCAAGAAGATGCAGCAGAGTTGCACTTTTCATCTCACTGGGGACTACAGTAGATGTGTATGGGGCATCAAGATTGCTATGGAGGCAAGTAACTCTCAAAGTGCCTTGCAAACAATTCAGAGTGAGCCTCCAAAGGGCTTAAACTCCATTTCCTGAAGTTGATGTCAACAGACCCCTGACAATATGAAAAAGCTCCACTGGATGGCTACTTGAGGATGTAATAAAAGTAGAGAACGAGGCCTTCTTCGCCGCCCTTACTGCCACACAGTAGGCACACTTATGATGTTTTACTCATGTCTGATCAGCCTCACAGCATGGCTTTTGATACTTGCACTCTAGCCATCATCCAGCCTGTTTCATTGCTCTTAGTTCACTGGTGTACCAAGGTGCAAACTGGGCTCCACAATGCTGGAGAGGGCACTCAGGGGCAACCGTGTTAAGAGCCTGACCCATATCATTGTTCCACAGTGTGACAAGGTCTTCAACAGAGTCACCTGCTCCATCTCCTGGGAACTCCCCCAGGGCATTCAGAAATAAGTAATTTGTGTTCCCTGTCCCCAGTAGTGGAAATGGAAACTGACGGGACAATTAAGAGAGGCTTTTAAAAAAATAAATAATGCAATTCATCGCTTTCCCCCACTGTACTTAAGAGGAAGCAATAAAATGGTGAAGACCTGTAATCAGAAAACTTTTTATTAACGGAATAGACCTTTGCTTGTGCCTTGCTAGACACAATGTTACAGAAATATCTTGGTCATAAGGAAGGGCTGGATAGTATTGTGCTGTATTAAGTACTGTGTGAATGCTTCCAGTTAATTATAGAAGAGCAATATCTCAGCAGTACTAAAGGGCTGTAAAGTAACCCAAATCACTACAGTTATGATGCTCTTTATATGCCAAAAGTCAATTTCTTAGACCATGTACATTTGCTTCTACTGAAAGATATTCAGCTCAGGATGAATGGTGAGAATATTTCACATTTCAGTACTTGTTTCATGCTTAGAAATATGAGATGTTGCCACCATTCACACTTGCCTTTGTTTCATCCAGCTACATACACCTTTAACAGGAATCTTCTTGTAAAAAGGGCTTTTAGTGACTACTCATTGACAAATGCCACCATCTCAAGAAATTGTTTCCAATTGAAGTAGCCTATTTATTATTTCAAATAACACAAGAGCTCAGACAATAAATCACCAAGTATGGAGTACACAAATGGAAGTGATGATGGTGGCTGAAGAGTACAGATGAAAATTGTCTGTCATTTTAGACTAGCGCTGTGATTACAGCCCATGTGTAGCAACAGGATTAGTTTCATTGCTGAGTTTGTTTTGTTTATCTGTCTCATGCTCTAATCCTTGGAAGTGAGTTCCAGTGAACTCACTGGGATTTACTTCTGAGAAGGCATATATAGGATTGTGCTATTATTCCACATGAGCATACGGATTAGATGGATGTTTGGATATGCTAAAGAAGTACTCAGCCTGGTAATGGAAGAGGAAAGGTTACATGCCCCATGCTTCTATCAGACTGGATTATACTATTACAAGCTCCATCAACCTCAGGAAATTCTCCAATTAATGTTAGCTTGCAATAAGTGTCAATTTAAATTTATTTGCTACTCTGTAGATTATTGTTAAATCATAAGATTATATTGTTCTCATCTCTGAACCCAAAATAAACTGCATCCTGGAAGAAAAGCCACATATCGCTTCAAGAGAATGATTGAAAAGAGCCCGTAGTAGATTTGTTTTCAATTATCATGGTTTGTTTAATTGGTTTTGTGAAGGCATCAATGTGTGTTCAGATGTAGGTTCATCCTGATACAACTTTAAAAATGGGTTGAAACAGACAGGAGTGCCAAACTGAACTTTCTGTGGACAATTCCCATGCACAGGGTTATTGTTACACTAGGAATCTAGTAAATGTCCAATAAGAAGCAAGGGGTGTTAGACAAGCCAGTCATCTGTGATTGTCTGAGGCTCACTATATGGGAATTTAGTGCGCTTTGCATTCCCTCTCCCTTTTGTTTTGGCTCTCCATTTGTGGTTGGTATGCTTGTGGGAGCTGCTGGGATTGATTTCTTAGGTGTGTTCTGTGGGATCTGTTTGAGTTCTCTTCCTCTTTTGTCACAGCATTGCATCAGCTCTAGTCTTGTTGATATAGTCATGACCACATAGTATTGCCACTACACCGACCTCTCAAATCCATGCCCCTTTTTAAACATTCAAGGTGTCCTGCCATCTTGAATTGCTGCATAAGTGCAATATTCTGGGTCTTCATTGCATTCAGTCTTATCGTTCTTTTGCTTTGTGCAACATGATCTATTTCACTGTTTTTAACAGCTGTTTTTATGTTCTATTTTTGTGATTGTAGTCTTTAGAGTTTTAGTGATTTTCTTGGGTTTTTGTTTTGGCATAGTGTAAACTGTCCTGAGGGCTCTATGAAACAATGTTTGCCAGATAAAAATTCCAAAAATAAAACAGAATGATTGCACAACAAACCATAGGGCAGGCCATAACATTTTAGAATTCATATGCAACCTGATCCTATGCAGGTCTTCATAAATAAATCCCATTTATTCCAGGTAAGTATGCATATGATGGAAATATTTTCCATTCTTCCTCCTCCTCTTTTAACACAGTATGCAACATAGTGAAGACATTTGGATGTTTTCAGTTTTCTCATTCCCTAGTTGCCATTTCCCCCTCCCTGATATGTTTCCTTATTCTAACAATAATTAGAATCTAATGTATAATTGCTTGTCAGTGTTACAGGTGCCACAATACAGAATCAATGTTCTTGTGCTATTCTATAGATTTGCAAGCATACATCTATCTTTATTTAGTAGAAAGAGGGGGTAGGAATATTGTAAAATGTAACAATGATGGATTTAAAAAACTGCCACCACTAAGTACTTTGCCATCAAGGATTTTCAAATGAAACTTAACTGCTGCTGGAGGTACAAGGCCAGGTAATAAATGCAAACCAGCAATTTCCAAAATCAACAGCAAAAATAATCCAAGACAAAGAACTAAAATGTACAAATCCCAAACACATGAAATATACTAATATAGTAACAGCAACAATGTCTTTTTTTAAAATACAGTTTTGTATGATTTATTTGGCAAAGTGCATCTTTTTGCACATCAAGTCTGTTTGACAAATTGGGTCCTGAAGATACCTCTTCTAACCAAATGACACACTTACACGGGGAATGTGCTAGCAGCTGATAATGATAAGCAAAGCTTCAAACTGAAATAGGTTTTACTTGCCTAAAGCTGTGATCCTAAGGGATGATTTGTAGAAATACAGAAACACACGGAATTGTGCTTCAGCATTCCCTGCTTCTTCTTCTGCAGTGTAGGGGTGAGGATAAGCAGCACCTGACAAGCAATTACCTAATCTCGCTCCCCCTCCACCATTGCTGATGTCTATCATTAGATCTCTCATATACATTATTACTGGGAATTAAAACAAGACTGTAATCCTAAACATGCTTCCTTAAAAATTAATCCCATCAAAATCAATAGGATTTATTTTAGAGAAAATACATTTGAAGTTTCTAGCTTATTGTAAAATACACTGCTGGTGCTCCCCCAGAAAGCTAACATGGGGAACAAAGTTCTCCCTGAAGTGCACATTGCCTCTTCAATGTTCCCTCACCCACTGCTGCCATTTCCCCCCCTAGTGTGACCATGAGCACAAAATGAGCATTCATGGACATC
Organism: Rhineura floridana; assembly: GCF_030035675.1. Taxonomy (NCBI): domain Eukaryota; kingdom Metazoa; phylum Chordata; class Lepidosauria; order Squamata; family Rhineuridae; genus Rhineura; species Rhineura floridana. The sequence goes on from NC_084487.1 coordinate 84,054,678, forward strand.
AAGGGCTGTAAGCCTTCAAAGCCCTTAATGGCTTGGGACCAAGTTTCTTGAAGGATTTTCTCCCCCAACATATGCCTACCTCAACCCTGAGAGCCTCTTTGAAGGCCCTTCTCTGGTCGTCCTCCAGCAAGTGAGATGCAACAGGAATCTAGTGATACATTCCTTTTGAAGATGCACCTGTTTAAAAAGGCATTGTACTGATCTCTGAACAGGAGTCTGTGATGATCCTGTATTAGTGTAAATATGGTAAGTGCTGTTTGTATAGGAGATACATGGTAAGTGGAATGAAAGAGGAGGGGGAGTGAATGGGCAGTAGAATGCTGGATGATTGGCTGAGTGTTTAAAATGGCTGAGCGTATAAAAGGAATAGTGACAGTGGAATCTGGGGGGATGTGATGTGATGAAAGTGAGTGGGTTGTTTTGGTGGGTTTTAGAGAGTTGTTTGCCAGGAGAGCGTGGAGAAGGAGGGGGTGGAGTTCGGATTAGTATTAGATAAAACCATATGCTTATGTGCCTTATGAAGAAATCTTGTTATCTTTGTTATATTTAATAAATACTTAATTTGGTTTACCAAAGGCCTGATCCTTGGCTGGGGTTTCACAGACCAGAAGGGAGGGTAAGGTAATGACCAAGGCTGAAGGGAAACTGTAACAAATGGTGGCAGCGGTGAAGAGAATAACAATACAAGTATTCAGAGTCTCTGGGAATACTAGTATTAGGACGTGACTGGTGGTTGCCTAGCAGGGGGATCTGTTGAGATCTGTGCTAGAGCGGGGAGAGAAACCATAAAAAAGGACAGTCCGGACTGGTGGAGTCCCTGGTGGTGCCTAGTGACAGGCAGTAGCCACGAGCAGGTAGGAACCTGACAGGGAGAGCCAGGGAAGGGCGTCACAGAGTCTCCTGTTTTAACTGATTTTTTTTATTTTTAATGGATCATTTTATTCTGAATTTTATTTATGGATATTTAAATGTTAAAATTTGTGGAAATGGCTTTTCTACATTGTGAGCCAACTGGAAACTTATTTTGGCACCCAGCAGGATGTAAATGAATAAATAATAACAGCTACTGGGGAAAGGGCCTTTTCCATAGTGGTACACTGGTTATTTATTTAACTTTTAAAACATATATCATGCCCCTTGTTGCCAACTGCTTCCAGGGCAGATCACAACCATAAATAAGTCCTTAATATAATAAAAAATAATAAATAAATAATACAAAGTAATCCATAAAATACAGAACATCTTAATTCACTGAATTTTAGATCTACTGTGTACTTTTAGTGATGCTGTGCATCTGATTATGCAGACTGATGTGTTGCCACTCAGATTTATGCATTGGTTTTTATTGCTTTACCATTTATTGATGGATTGTGATCGTGTTTTAATGTTTCTGTGTTTTTGATCATTAAAAATGGAACCATGTTCTAACGCAGAGTATACTTTTGTGTATCAGGGCCGATAGCTGGGCCGAGCAATGAGGACGGATATTTCTAATATTAGAGCCAAAATGTTGGACTAGATTGACTTTGGGTCTGATTCAACAAGTCAATTTTCAGTGATCCATCACTATGTGTGGCTTTGTTTGCTTGTTGTACAAAAGAAACGAATGTACTGTAGGAAATATAGGCTCTCGTATCTCTAAATAAACCGCAGAACAAAGGATTCTGGTTTAACTGGACTATCAGTTTCCTGTGATATATCAGTGTGTTTCTAACCTAAGTCATGGGCAAGCACCTTCACATTTGCTTTCCGGGCAGAGAATAATATTAATGGAAATCATCTCTTTTACATCCCACTGCACTTCAGTACCTAAAACGTAACGATCGAAAATTGCATTTCTCTCAATGGTTACAGTTCTGCTATTACAGAGGCAAACGTGACCTGACTCTGAAAAACCTCCTGAAGAAAAAGAATAAAAGAACTTGGACCAATATCTGTGAGGAATTTTCTTTCATTAGTTATCAGCATAGCCTGCTTGCCCTTCTAGTTGAATATTCACAACATTTTTGTTCATCTCTTTATGCACTCTAAATTATAAACGTATTTTGATTACAGTAAGAATTTGTTCACTCAGGCATGATCAACTGTAAGAACATTATTCTTATGTCTGATATCTGCAGCACTAGAGTCTGGTTCATTCATCTGATAGCTACACAAAATTGCCTCTGGGAACACGTTGTTGTTGTTGTTGTTGTTGTTGTTGTTGTTGTTGTTGTTGTTGTTGTTGTTGTTGTTGTTGTTGTTGTTGTTGTTGTTGTTGTTGTTGTTGTTGCTGCTGCTGCTATTTATTATTATTATTATTATTATTATTATTATTATTATTATTATTACTTAGTTCCCTGTTACCCAAAGGTCTTCAAGTGACTTACAACACATTAAAAACATATATATAAATACATAATGCCATAAAACCATAAAACAGAACAAACAGTTCCTATAACAGTCACTTGGCAGCACATTACCAACCAAAACATCTCAGTCTGTCAAGTGCTTGGGGCAAAAAAAGATAAGTTTTTACCTGGTGCTGAAAAATATATCAATGAATGTGTCAGGTGCACCCTGCTAAAGAGAACATTCCACAAACAGGGAGCCACAACTGAAAAGGCCTGTCTCTTGCCACCACCCTCTGAGCATCCTTCAGAAGGGGACCTGGAGAAGGGCTTGGAAGAAAATTTAAGAGTCTGGGTTGTTGCGCTGTGTCTAATTTGTGTGCTTAATTTCATTTAAAGCAACACCACAGCAGCAGAGTAACAGCAGATGTTGAAATGCAAGTGCACCAGCGTGTGCGTGCATTTACCTAAGAAAGCAGGCTTTTACCCTGCATCAGCATCAATGAGACTGGAGACTTAGTAAAATAAGAAAAGCTACTTTATTTATAGAAATACATTGTAGACAGAAAGGCATACCTAGTTCTAACTAACTAGCTAAGTTGGAGGCATAACGCCCAGGTGTAGGGGTTAGCCTCATGGCTTGGAGAGAGCAGAGACAAAGGGATGTCTCCTCTCCCCCGGACAGTCAGAGGAGGAAGGAATGGAAAGGGCGGAAGGAGGAGGGGCAGGTAAGCTTCTCTAAAGGCGTCACAGTCTAGCGACAGAAGGAAGTCAGTCAGAGCATCACAGGTAAAGGTAAACAAGCCTATCCATCTGGAGGACCCTAGCTCTATCTCCCTTCTGGAGCATAAACAAAAGAACAAAACAGGAGTTGCTCTTGCCCCACTTCCAACATGGGTAGGTTCATATTGGGAGAGGCATTCCAGAACATGGAATCCACATGGAGTCACTGGTGGGCTTCTAGTATGCCCAGGACAATGTAGAGATGTTGTTTTTATGAACTGGCTCCTTCTTGTAGATGGCAGTACACACAAGCCCTCTTCATACATTAATCATGGGGACTTCATGGATTCATCAAGAAGATAACATGAGATTCAAAGGAAATGGGGTTGTGCTGTTGGCCCACCCACCAACACCCATTAATTGAGTGTGGACATCTACGGTAGGGAAGCCTATGCACATAGACCTCTATGCTTACATGCATTCTGCAGCCCTGTACAATTGGGGTTTCTCCCCTCACTCTGAATGGGAGGACTTTTGTCTCTGTTTTGTAGCATTCCCCCAAAAGGCCATAGCTGCAGCAAAAGCACACCACTTTCTGTTTAGCCCTATGCCATATTATAAACCAAGCCTAGGAGATCATAAGGTAACAGAGATTTCAGTTAGGTGCCAGATATATGGGGCTATGAGCCATCCTAGCTTCTTCCTTCATTCTATGGGAAAACAGCATCCACTGAATGCTGGCATTCTTCAGAGTACTCTAAGGAGCAGATCTTCTATCTATTTTGTAATAAAGCCACTCTACTTCAATATATCCCTTGGCTCTGCTGGAGGCAGACAACACTCATTTTGGCAAGCTTCCTAAAATTCTGCTTCCATTACTTGGATTTATCAAGAATATACAGACCTTGTTTCCAAATGGAAATTAGCCACAACTAATTCATGAGCAATGAGCAAATGGACAATTTATCCTAAAGCATACAACTGTTGTTGCCTGTCTACAAATCTGCTCACACACCTTTATATATGAAATGATGGGGGAAGGAGTATTGGAAGTAATTTGTTTTGATGACAGGTTGTCACAGGGCCAGGTCATGCAACAACCACATTAACCTTCTAAAGGACTCACTGTCTATACAGCTCCACCACTGTTAGGTAAAATGCTGCAAAATATCCTGCTTGATGAATTACATGGGAGGAGATGCAATGTAGCATCTTTAAATGCAGCCATTCATTTATCTTGAAGGGATTAGACATTTTGCAGCACAAAGAATGAAAAGTTTGCTGGATACATCTGGTGAGCACCTAATTTGCTATGTTAGCATTAAAGCAAAGGAAAGCAATAAGGGAGCACATAGGAAGCTGCCTTTTACAGAGCCAGACCTTTGTTCCATGTTGCCCAGTATTGTCTACTCTGACTGACAGTGGCTCTCCAGGGTTTCAGGCAGGGGACATTGCCAGTCCTACCTGGAGATGCTGGGGATTGAACCTGGGACCTTCTGCATGCAAAGCAGTTGCTTGACCATTGAGCTACAGCCCTTCCCTGAGCTATGCCCTTGTCCTACACAGCATTGTGATTTGGGGATAAAATATTAAATGTGTTGTGCTTCCCAAAAAGGCAGAAGGAGCTAGTAGGGAACTCCTTTCTGTCCACATCTGACTTGTTTGTGAGGATTTGATAGGCTCATAGGATGGAATAGGAATCCTCTTTGGGTCCTCTTCATGAATCTTTATAGGAAGGTAGCTCTGTGTTGTTGTTGTTGTGACGTGCCTTCAAGTCGATTACGACTTATGGTGATCCTATGAATCAGTGACCTCCAATAGCATCTGTCATGAACTACCCTGTTTAGATCTTGTAAGTTCAGGTCTATGGCTTCATTTATGGAATCAATCCTTCTCTTGTTTGGTCTTCTTTTTCTACTCCCTTCTGTTTTTCCCAGCATTATTGTCTTTTCTAATGAATCATGTCTTCTCATTATGTGTCCAAAGTATGATAACCTCAGTTTCATCATTTTAGCTTCTAATGATAGTTCTGGTTTAATTTGTTTTAACACCCAATTATTTGTCTTTTGTGCAATCCATGGTATGCGCAAAGCTCTCCTCCAACACCACATTTCAAGTGAGTTGATTTTTCTCTTATCCGCCTTTTTCACTGTCCAACTTTTACATCCATACATAGAGATTGGGAATACCATGGTCTGAATGATCCTGACTTTAGTGTTCAGTGATACATCTTTGCATTTGAGGACCTTTTCTAGTTCTCTCATAGCTGCCCTCCCCAGTCCCAGCCTTCTTCTGATTTCTTGACTATTGTCTCCATTTTGGTTAAAGACTGTGCTGAGATATTGATAATCCTTGACAAATTGAGCGATGGTGCTGTCTCCCACTTTCCCCTTCTCCGTCTCTTTACTCCTCCTCCCACATATTAAGAAAGGCCCAGCACCAGAGGTCAGCATAACTGGGCAGCTGCTGAGATATCAAGGCCCTGGGAAGGGCTACCACTGACCTCTCTGACCCATCTGTCTGCCGGTCTCTATCTCTGGGCAGTGAAAATGGGGGTGAGGAGACAGTTGGGCCACAAAAGTATTTGGCTCAACCACCTCTTCTCCTTGTTCTCCTGTGCCAGAGAAGCCAGCAACCAGCTGTTTGCTGCCAACACCAATGCTTGTTCACCCACCAGCGACCATGCAGCAATGGCTGCTCCTGATCACCACTGCCATTCGGTCATTCACCCAAGTGGATGAGCAAGTTTCCATGGTGGCAATGAGCAGAAGATTCTACCAATCATCAACTTCCTACTGGCAGCAGCAGTTGGAAAGGGAATAAAAGACTTAGGCAGAAATCTTGATTTAACCTACAGGCTTGGCCAATACAATAGATGTATGAAGGTGGCTCCAGTTATGTCCTTATCACTTCAATTGACCACCATACTCTCACCTCATGCTGCCTGTCTACTTATTCTGGTATATGTAGGTACTAAGCTACTTATTTCATTTAGGTTGTTCGTTTTTCTCTTGCTTGTTATGCACCAGTAAATACATGCAGAAAACCACAATTTATTGGATGCTACATTAGATGTGCAGTTCTGCTATTTTAGGAGTGCACTTGTCCTGCCCGAACTCGAAGAACTCAGACATGGTTGTGTTTTTTTCTTTTTTGATGTAAGAGAAAGTTTCAATTCAGTGCGCTTCATGAATCTATCTATGGCTTACTCAGAACTCAGCATCTCTCTAGGTCTAACTAGGCAGAACTTCGCTGCACTAAGACTTTAACTCAGCAACTACTCCCCCCCCCAGCCGGCTTAAGTAAGGCTAGATGGGCACCCTGCTTCCGTGTTCTAATTGTCACTGTTGGGAGCACATGTGCAGGCGAAGACTCCGCCTAAACTGTGCCTGTTGAATTTCCCATCGCATTCGCCTCCTGGCACGAGGCAAAGGCAGAGCCCCCATCACCGTCCCTTCTTCCCCCTCAGAGGGAGGAGGGCTGTCTGTGGGCAATGAGGGTGCAGGGAATGGGGAAGCATCAGGCTGGGCAGCGGCGTCACTAGCGGGAGTGCAGGGGGGTGCGGACCTCTGGCACGCACCCTCCCAGGGGCATGGACAGGGGTGGGTGGTCTCTCGCGTGCGCGCTCAGTGTGTGTGCGCTCCAGGCTGACGATCTCTCCCAGTGATTAAATCCTGGAGTCTGGACCTTGAGGCCCCGCCCCGCAGGAGATCATCCAGGCTGCTGGCTCCCTTCCCTCACGCAGCGCCTCCAATGACGTCTAAGCGCACGTGCCGTGCCGCACAGGCCGGGCAGGCAGCTCAGCTCTCCGCCAGCCCTCAGCGGCGTCTGCCTGTCCTGCTTCTTCCTGGACCTGGTGCCGTCCGCAGCCTAGGGGCGGGGCCGGGCGGCTCTGGTATCACCCCCTCCATGGTGTCACCCAGCTGGTGACACCCCTGAGGCTGGGAAACAACTGGCTGGTCAGGTTGACTCTCCACAGGGGTATCTGGCGCTGCTGGGGTTGAGCTGTCAAAGTCCAGAGCTGGGGTGCCTTCTGAGTCCAACTCCCTGCTCGGTCCCTCACTGGTTCAAGCATCCCACTCAGGGCTCATGACAGCACTCTTGCCAAAGATTCATGGGGGTGGTTGAGAGAATGAAGGAAAGGTTAGTATTAGGAGACAGGAAAACCATACCTATACATTGTGCACTTCCACTTCTGGAAGGGCTTTTGATCCAGTGGAGGCCTCTGCTACTGGAAAGCAGGAAGATACTTTCGCCCATTCCCCCTTCCCCTTGCAGCCCCACCAACACCCTGGAGAAGATTGGGGGGTGCAAAAGGGCTGAAGAGGGAGTGGGAATGTGAAAATTGCTTCTCCCCCTTCCATTAGCAGAGGCCTCCAATGGATCAAAAGTCCTTCTGCAAATGGAGGGGCACCGTTGGACATAACCCAATGTTATGACACAACCTAGTGCATGAGGAAATAATGCTTTTCAAGGATTGGGAGGTCAAACAATGCAAACCAAACCTGAGAAAAGCATTTTAGGAAATTATGTTGTGTACAAACAGCAGTAACAGCAGTATACCTCAAACTATTGCTTGTTTTCTCACATTATCCTAGATTTCTTTAGTAGCAGAATCTCCCTTTGTTTGTAAAGGAAAAGGCTTCCAGCACAGGTAGTAAACTGCATTCTGTCGCTTTCATTATTTTATCACTGCCACCACCACCAAGAGGGAGTGGTCCCAACTGCCTTGAAGGAAGCTGTGGTGAAACTGATTCTTAAGTAACCCTTCTTGGACTTGAATGTTATACTTGTTCTGATGAAAGCACTGACCTTGGCAGAGGTGAGGTGAGGCCACCTCAGACAGCTCCAAGCAGGACTCAGGCTGTATACAACATGAGGGCAGAACTCAGGTGTTGTTTCTGCAGCAGTTACTCTCAGACTACAGCTCTGTCTCAGTAGTGCCTTCATTGAGAGGTGCTTTTTCATTTAAAGGAGTGCAGCCTTCTCCAGCAGACATTTACTCCAGTGGAGTGGGGGAGACTCCAGTTGCACTGCAGCTACTGAGATGGACTTCCTTGAATCAGAGCAGGGCAACATGATGCCTATGGTTGGAGGGATACTGGCTTCATGGGCTCTTCTTGTGGAAGTGCTTCCAGTAGATTACATTCTGGTAGATTAGAATAGATTCCAGCAAATTAGTGGAAGTGCTTCCAGGAGATTAGGTGCTGGCCCTGAGGGCAATTCTCCCTCACACTATGGATCTCTGGCCTCATCCTATGAATACACTTCAGTAGGCACTTGAGCTGGTGGTCACTGTACAATTCTAGTACAATGAAGCATTTTAGTTTGATCCACATCAGATCGGTTTCGGATCTGGATTCAGTAAAGAAACCACTTTGTTTGCCCTGATGGATGACCTGTGTTGAGGAAGAAAGGGGTTATTTTCTTGAACCCCTCAGTGACTTCCGATACTATTGTCCAGGGTGTCCTTCTTGATAGGCTGTCAGGGTTGGGAATTGGGAGTACTCTATTACAGTGTTCCATTCCTACTTAGATAGCTGATTCCAGAATGTGGTGCTAAGGTACTGCCGTTTTGCCCTATGGCACATGGAAACCACTGAAAGAGGCTATTCAGATTTAGGCTGAGGTGATTAATATACAGATGGAACATGGTTGCTTATTTGTTTAAGGTATTTGTTACCTGCTGTTCATTGTTACAAACAACCCCAGACTGGATACATTACAATTTTTACACAAACACAAAATAAAACATTATTATTCACATTATGAACAACCAGTAAAACAGCTGGTCAGAACAGGCTCCAGCATAAATACCCAGCAAATGTCTGATCAAATAAGTGCATCTTCACTTGGCATCAAAAGTTTATCATAGTCAGTGCCAGCCACATGTCAGAGTGAGAGAGTTGGAGACCACCATTGAGAAGGGCCTTCCATAGGATGCTGCATAACAAACTTCTGAATGCTATGGTAACACTTCCATAATTGAATTGAATATGGGCAGGTCTATATGGGAGTAGGTGCTCCTTCAAATATTCTGGTCCCAAGTTGCATACGGCTTTATACGTTAATGAAAACATATTGAATTTGGCTTAGAAGCAAATTGGCCGCCAGTACAAACTTTTCCAAACTGGCATTATGTGTTCCTGGGTCCACATAGCAGCCTAGCTATGGCATTCTACATGATGCAGATTCTGAAACAACCACAAGATCAACCTCACATGGAATTCACAAGAGTAATTCAACCTTAGGGCTACAAGTGCATGGGTCACTGTAGCTACAGTATCTCTGGCCAGGAACAGCCATAACTGGCAAACTAAGTGAACTTGGCAATGAGTAATCCTAGCCATGGAGGCCACCTGTGTCTTCAACAACAATGTTGGATTTAGACTACATATCTATTCCTTCAGGGGCAGCACAGCATCATGCAAAAATGCTAAGGAACCTAATCCCGGGAACCACCCACCCATAAAGTCTCTGTCTTGTCAGGATTCAGCTTACTGGCCATCATCCTGCTCATCTCTGTGTCCAAGTACCAAGCCAGCACTTACTTCTCATTTTCACTGGATTCAGGTAAAATGGTGGAGGTGTTGAACAAGTGTGTGGAATCAGTGATGGACTGAATGAGGCAAAATAAGCTGAAACCTATTCCAGATAAGACAAAGATTCTTATGGTGGATGGTTCATCTGACCATTAAGGTGAAACTCATTTCATTTTCGTTGAGGTTACACTTCCCCAGAAGAATAAGGTTCTTAGTTTGGGGTGCCTTTTGGATTCAACATTGTGAAATGGAGTCTCAAGAGACTTTCATGGCATGCAGTGCTTTTTGTCAGCTTAGGCTGTTGCATTAGCTACAGCCCCTGCTGAACAGAGATAGATTAGACTGTTGCAATGTGTTATACATGGTGCTGCCTTTGAAGACTTCTTGGAAACATCAGTTAGTAAAAAAGGTAACAACTAGATTATTAACTGGGACTTATTCTATGGAACGTATGTCTCACTGGTTCTCAAAATGCCATAATGGCCACCAGTCCATTTTAACCCATAAACCCCTATGTGGCCTGGTCCCTGAGTACCTAAAAGAACACCTTCTACTACACAAAGTGCTGTAATGGTGCACTCATCGTCAGAGGTTTCCCATGCATAACTCCACCATCTTAAATAGTGACTATTTAAGAAAGGGCCTATTTCGTTGTTGCATTCCACTTATGGAATGTCTCCCTAGGGAGGCTGAACTGGTACCAACTATAATGTCATTCTGGTAGCAGGCAAAGACATATTTATTTGCCCAGGAATTCCATCAGCCAGCAGGAACTGGTTTTAATTATGTTTTGTCTGCTCTGCGGTATTTTATGCTACTGTTTTAGGGTCTTATTTTAATTGTGATTTTATATGGATGTTATATTTTTGTATGCCACCCTGATAAATGTTCTGAAGGGTGACCTAAAAATCCTTTAAATAAACTAATAAAACAAACAACAGGCTTCAGTCTTGCATCTCTCTACAAGGCCAGTCGATTATTTTATATAGATATAACTGTGACAGTGTTTCAGAAAGTAATAGAAATTATTAGCAATATCACAGATACAAGAAACACAGACACTTAAGCTCCTTCTAAACAAATTAATGGAAATAAGCCCCACTGATTCTTATTTCCACATATTATGATCCAGGCTGGGGTTTAAACGTCTTCGATTCTGTTAACCCATTTCTCCCACATTAAAATGTCCAAATAGAAGCAAAACCAACCTTTTATTTCCTAGTTGGGGGTGGGGAACCAAAAACCCCACAACCAAAGAGACTCCTCTTCCTCACAACCATCTGAAGCTATAAAGGTATGCCAGTGTGTGATTTGAAAGTATCAAATTATTTCATGGTGCGCAAGAATTATAAAGTCTTGCAAGAGGAAAGTAGCAAATCTCTTCACCTAGATCTGCTGCTAGATATGGCAAAAAAAAGCAATAAACCATGAACATAATTCTGTCATATTTCTTATTACCTCTTGCTATACTTTATCTAGCTATCACAAACTGGCAGACTCTACGGTTATGCAATATTCTGCCAGAATCAAAACACCTATAATACAAGCAAGGCTGTTATTAACCTTAGCATGCACAATAATCTTAAATTTGTATGCTACTATACAGATGTCATATGCCTATTCCGTGGCATCAAAAAGAGCTTTATTTGCTCCATTTTCTACAATGTTTACCCCCGTGCCCCCTCCAAAGCTATTTCAATTTCCTAGCCAAAGCTGGGCTACTGAACAGCACTTTTGATCTCCAAAGAAGAATTAACATTATCCCAGCTAACCTGACTGGTTTGTTCAAAATATCCAGGCTGGTCCTTAAGCCATTAAAAAAGCTGAGCAAACTAAAGAGTGCCCTGCCTAAGCTTTAACAGACAAAGGACTGTGCAAAGGGATAATACTGACTTCAAAGTTAAGCAAGGCACTCCAAAAAAGCAAATTCCCATTGATCACAATGACAGCTGGGGGGAAGGGGACCAAATAAGAAGATTAGCTGGAAAAAAAGAAGACTGGTAATGATTTCAGAAGCAGACAGTTCCTCTTTCAAGCTGGAAAATCTTAATGGTAAAATAATAGCATCTCTTCGGTTTATTTATTTATTAATTAAGTAGCATTTAGGTTGATTTGTTCTTGGATATGAGAATGAAGAACAGAACACATAGTCTAATAGACAATACATATACAGGCGGGAAATCACACTTCTTTGGAAATTGTTGTTTGCAAGCTCTAAAAGTAGTCACATTAGTCCTGACTCCCAGCAGACCTCCCCTCCTATAGGGCTAGAAATTGGCCAACATCAAAGTTTTAAATGAGTATCTGGCCTTGCCATTTCATGACAAAACTCTCTTATCTTGAGTGGGGGCCGCTTTCTATTTATCAGCCTGGCTTTTTTGTGACACATATAATTACCTAAAGTGTTTCTTCATTTTCCATCAGTTGAACCCACATGCTACAGCGATAATTGTGCTACAAAGAAGATTGGCTTTTAGCCTTCATGACTCAAGTATTACATTTTGAGCTCCACACAACAGGCCTATTATGCCTTTCAGTTTTGAATACAGCAATAGGCACATTACAGTTCAATCTGATTGTTATAAAGTACGTCAACAGACTGAAAGACTATGAGGATTAGAGTAGGATGCCCATTATCAGAATCTTTTAATTCACATCCAAGTTGGCAGGCTTCCATTAGGCTCCTGCCCCCTTCCCCTCACAGTTTTATCAACTGAAATTCTAAAAGAAATCGGGGACCTGTCTGTCTTTAATGTCTCCAATAACTTGGAACAGATGTACAAGCTGGACATCAGAAGATTTTTAGTTAGACCTCAGATCTTGTTTTTCTGAGACTCCTTCACAGCCCTACTCTGTGCTTTATATCTCACTGTCCTAAACACGGGTGGGAGAACTGTAGTCTTCCAAACATTGTTGGATTCTCAACTCTCATCAGCCCTGGCCAGCATGGCCCATGGTCAGGTAATTTAGAAGTTGTGGTCTAGCAACATATGGAGGGCCACAGGTTCCCTACCCCGATCTAGTCTACTGAATAAATTTTTGATGCCATTAGCATGAACATACCCAGGGTGGAGTCCTTAAAAATATATTTAAAATTACAATTGTATTTAATACTTTGCCATGCTTAACAAATGACCCCCTGTTGCAACAAGATGTTTCACTGGGAAGTGCTCCTTTTCAGGGTTCTAGCCAGCCAGCCATGCTTCCTTCCAGGATACTCAATTTCATTCCTGTCTTCTTCTTGTTGTTATGTGTCTTCAAGTCAATTACAGCTTATGGAGACCCTATGAATCAGCAACCTCTAATAGAATCTGTTATAAACCACCCTATTCAGATCTTATAAGTTTGGGTCTGTGGCTTCCTTTATGGAATCAATCCGTCTCTTGTTTGGTCTTCCTCTTTTTCTACTTCCTTCTCTTTTCCCCAGCATTATTGTCTTTTCTAATGAATCATGTCTTCTTATTATGTGTCCAAAGTATGATAACCTCAGTTTCATAATTTTAGCTTCTAATGATAGTTCTGGTTTAATTTGTTCTATGACTCAATTATTTGTCTTTTTTGCAATCCATGGGATGTGCAAAGCTCTCCTCCAACACCACATTTCAAATGAGTTGGTTTTTCTCTTATCTGCTTTTTTCACTATCCAACTTTCACATCCATACATAGAGATTGGGAATACCATGGTCTGTATGATCCTGACTTTAGTGTTCAGTGATACATCTTTGCATTTGAGGACTTTTTCTAATTCTCTCATAGCTGCCCTCCCCAGTCCCAGCCTTCTTCTGATTTCTTGACTATTGTCCCCATTCTGGTTAATGACTGTGCTGAGATATTGATAATTCTTGACAAGTTCAATGACCTCATTGTCAACTTTAAAGTTACATAAATCTTCTGTTGTCATTACTTTAGTCTTCTTGACATTCAGCTGTAGTCCTGCTTTTGTGCTTTCCACTTTAACTTTCATCAGCATTAGTTTCAGATCATTACTGGTTTCTGCTAGTAATATGGTATCATCTGCATATCTTAAACTATTGATATTTCTCCCTCCAGTTTTCACACTTCCTTCATCTTGGTCTAATCTCGCATTCCATATGATATGTTCTGTGTATAGATTAAACAAATAGGGTGATAAAATACACCTTGTCTCACACCCTTTCTGATTGGGAACCAATCAGTTTCTCCATATTCTGTCCTTACAGTAGCCTCTTGTCCAGAGTATAGGTTGCGCATCAGGACAATCAGATGCTGTGGCACCCCCATTTCTTTTAATGCATTCCATAGTTTTTCATGATCTACACAATCAAAGGCTTTGCTATAATCTATAAAGCACAGGGTGATTTCCTTGTGAAATTCCTTGGTCCGTTCCATTATACAACGTAGGTTTGCGATATGATATCTGGTACCTCTTCTCTTTCTAAATCCAGCTTGAATGACTGCCGTTTCTCGCTCCATATATGGTAAGAGCCTTTGTTGTAGAATCTTGAGCATTACTTTACTTGCATGGGATATTAAGGCAATAGTTTGATAATTACTGCATTCTCTGGGATCCCCTTTCTTTGGAATTGGGATATATATCAAATGCTTCCAGTCTGTGGGCCATTGTTTAGTTTTCCATATTTGTTAATAAATTTTTGTCAAAATTTGGACAGATTCAGTCTCAGTAACTTGTAGCAACCAAGTATTTTAAGAGCAGCTTTCACCTCACATTCTTAAAATTTCTGGTTCTTCATCATATGGTTCCTACATGAATGAATCTGTCATCCTTGCATCTCTTTTATATAGTTCTTCAGTGTATTCCTTCCATCTTGCTTTGATTTCATCTCGGTCAGTCAGTGTGTTCCCCTGTTGATTATTCAACATCCCTACTCTTGGTTTAAATTTCCTTTTAATTTCTCTAATCTTTTGGAATAGGGCTCTTGTTCTACCCTTTTTGTTGTCCTTTTCTATTTCTACACAATAACTATTGTAATAGTTCTCTTTGTCCCTACGTACTAGTCGCTGTATGGTTGCATTTAGGGTTCTGACCATGTTACTATCTCCTTTTGCTTTTGCTTTCCTTCTTTCTTTAACCATTTTAACCAAGATATGATCACCTAAATCCTCCACATACCCCTCGCAATTACTAATCAAATAGTTCTCAACAGTCTAAAGGTTCTTGCCAGTAAAAATATATATGTTAATCTCTTTTCTCCATCTCACCCAAACAGCAGAATAAGATGGTTGCAGAAGCCATTTTACAAACATTTTAGATGAAGTTTTCCTGGCTGGTTCCATCTTAAAGACATGATTTACAGTGTTTGTTTTTATGTTAATTTTCAAGCCCAACTCAAGCATAAGAAGTGATGCTTTCCACCCCCACACTTAGGAATCTGTGGATACCCAAGGGACCTCACCTCTCTGCCCAGGAATTCTCCTGTGGACTTCCCTCCACTTCTCCTTTTCCTCCCTTTCCTCCATCCCTTTTGCTGCTGAAGAGCCATCCATCTTTGAACCCCAGCCTTGCAGAACTTTCCCTTCCTCTTCTCTAGCCCATCAGTTGGCCAAACCCTCACTCTCTCTCTCCTCTCCCTGTCTTCCATTTTCAATCCTCACCAGATCTCTCTTTCTTGGGAAGACCTGCTGTCTTTATTCCCCTTGCCATACCTCAAACTTTTCCAACTTCTTTCTTCTAATTCTTGCCTTAAAACCTTTCCAAAAGCCCCACAAAATCACTATTCAAATCTCCGTTATTTCTCTCTTCTTCTTGTACTACCTCCAGCCAATAACGCCCCCCCTTTCCCTAACCACATCCAAATTTGGTGGACAATACCCATCACCCCTGATTATTGCCATGTTGGCTGGGGCTGATGGAAACTGAAGTCGAACAATGTCTAAAGGACCACAGGTTCAGTACCCCAGATACAGATGGTTAAGTATAGCATATGCTTACACTTCTTTCAAATAAAGACAATAAGGAGTGACCACTAATATGCCAAAGGTTGGCTTGGATATAATTAATCAAAATATACCTGCTCCAGGTCTGCTCCCACCATCATCACCTCAGGAGCAAAGTCTTGTGTCAGCCCTGAATATCAGCATTCTCAGGAACTTCAAAGTTTGCCTCAGTAAAACAACTCTCAGCACCCTTAACAAACTAGAGTTCCCAGGATGCTTTGGGGGAAGCCATGACTGTTAAAATGTTATAATAGTCCTTTAAATGCATGGTGCAGATGTGGCCATACAAGCTGACTCACTATGAAGTAGGGATAGGCGAGAATTTTCATTCAGTTCGCATTTGCATCCGAATCTATCAAATTTGCCTTTTGTAAAACAATATGAGAACTGAAACACCACCATCCTTCAAAATTTGCACTTCATTTGAATGTTGCGATGCAGTTCACCTACCACCAATGTCTACGAAAATGCATACATTAGGGGAAAGTGTGTATAAAAATGAATATATGAGTAAAAAGGACATGCAAAAAATGTATGATATGATGAGAAATGGCTTGCAAAAATGTGTACATTAGTTAAAACTGCCTACAAACATATGTTTATTTGGAAAAATTCACATTAAAATGCTGGAGAATTTCCAAACACACACACACACACAAACTGCTGCAGAAATGTGGGGAACTGAATTTAAGACTGGAATAATGAGAAACTGAGAGAACCAAAATTGACAGATCTTTCCATCACTACTATAAGGCCACTTCCTATGTTCCTAGAATCATGCAGTTTTGCCAGTGTTTATCATAACACTGAGGGTGTTATAAGGGAGGGTATATGCAGAATGAATATAACATATCGAAAAGCCACCTTTAAGGACTAAATGATGGCAAGCTGAGATATAAGTCTGTTGAAATAAATAAATAAATGTGTATATTTGAAGACCTTAGGAAATGGATAATTCAGCTAACCTTTACTACTACTGTACAGTCTGCTAGCAGCACCTAATGGTGATGAGAGGAAATGTTGTCACTAAAAATTGAGATTGACTAGGAAGGGGCCAGTCACTGCCTCTCAGCCTCAGAGAGAGGCAATGGTAAACCGCCGCTGAATACAGCTTACCATGAAAAACCTATTCATAGGGTCGCCATAAGTCGGAATCGACTTGAAGGCAGTACATTTACGTTTAGGAAGGTGTCAATAAGTAAAAGACAATTAGTAGTATTTTGCCAAATATGCTAACACACCTTTGGCATCCAAGGTGAAAGTTCTTGAATTTATGTTGTTATATCATTATCTTACTGTGTTTGTGCAGTAAATGGTTTGGAATAAAAATGGACCTGTATGCCATAAATACATTATTGGATAGTATTTGAAAACTACTAAACTCATTCTGTAAAAAAACCCTGTTACTTGTTGGCCAGTAGGTTGCAAGATATGACCCACAAGGTCACTTTTACATCTATTTTCCTAAAACTGCACAGTTCATGTCAGCAAAAGAGTCGAAAAAGGCTCCATGTTCTTGAGATGATTAATCAGGCAATTTGAATAGAAAGAAGCATTCCAATTGACAGACACATTTTAGGAAGCCTTTGGAAGATGGGACTAGTGCATGAAAGAAAGCAGAAGAGTTGCATTACTGGGCTTGATGAATCGTAGCACTGAGAATCAGAGAAAGACAAAACTGTAAAATGAGGGTAAGCATAGCAATACTTTTATAGATAGATGGACAATTTTTCAATATTCTGTTTTGTGGTTCAGTGGTGTTTCTACATGAATGGATAATGAATGGAAATGAGGATGAACAGGGAAGGGCCATAGTTCAGTGGTAGAATATCTGCTTTGCATGCAGAAGGTCTCAGGTTCAATCCCCGAGATCTCCAGGTAGTGTTGGCAGAGACCAGGGTCTGAAACCCTGGAGAGCTGCTGCTGGTCAGTGTAGACAATACTGAACAAGGTGAACCAATGGTGATTCAGCATAAAGCAGTTTCCTATGTCCCTAGAATCACAGAATCATGGAATCGTAGAGTTGGAAGGGGCCTATAAGGCCATTGAGTTCAACCCCCTGCTCAATGCAGGAATCCAAATTAAAGCATAACAATGCAGTATTACAATGTCACATTTATGTCACTTTCCTCTTTCCACAAGTCTTTTTGGTTGAGACCTATCCCAGTCTGCGTCTGTGTTAGAATTGCTTAATATGTTTTTTAATAATGTTTTTAACCCTTTTTTAAAATTGTTTTTTTAAATGTTTTTAACGCTGTTTTGTTTTAATGTATTTTAATATCTGTTTTTATGACGTTTTAAAGTGTTTTTAGTGCTTTGTTGCCACCCTGGGCTCCTGCTGGAACTAAGGGCAGGATACAAATTAAATAATAAATAAATAAATAAATAATTTAAGAGGTCTTCTGTATCTTTAAAAGTTGTGCAGGTGGAAGGGAGAATTCCACCTTGTGGTTTTTTCCATTACAATGTTGCAAGAACACCTGCACTTGGCTGACTTTCTCTTCTCCTAAAGATACAGGATCAGTCTCAAGCCACGAACCTGGCAACCCTGGTTGGTTTTCATCCAGTGTTGGTTTTCCTCTTCAAACCACCATACAAATTTCTGCAGCTCCTACCCTATGAATATTAGGCCACATCTGCACTATACACTTAAGATATTCTTATACCACTGTAACGGTCATGACCTCCTGTAAAGTATCTTGGGAACTATAGTTTGTTAAGGGTGCTGAGGATTGTTTAGAAGACCTCTATTCTCCTCACAGAACTCTGGGAACAGAGATGGATTGTTAAACAACTCTGGGAATAGTAGCTCTTTGAGGGGAACTGGAATCTCTTAACAAGGTCAGCACCCTTCACAAACTGCTGCTCTCAGGATTCTTTGGGGGAAGCCATGGCTGTTTAAAGTGGTATGATACTGCTTTACATTTATACTGCAGGTATGGCCTTAGAGAACAGATGTCAGTAGTGTTAAAGGGGGCATATCAGGGACAGTTTAGGGCCATGCCAGGGTGGAACAAGGGTAAGTTTGGAACCCAGCCCCCCCCAACATGCCACTTAAACCAGTATGCTTCTGGATACCAGTTGCCGGAAACCAAGGGAGGGGAGAGTGGTGTTGCGCTCATATCTTGCTTGCGGGCTTCCCATTGGCCAATGTGAGAACAGAATGCTAGACTAGATGGGCCACTGGCTTGATCCAGCTGGGTCTTCTTATGTTTGTATGCTCTTATGTCCTTATATTCTTATGACACCGAGCAGCCGAGTCACAACCCTTCCCCTATGTCTCCTCTGCCGATGTGCTTGGAAATAAATGTGGTCCTAATTCAACCGATGTACCTGTGACTCACCTCCTTATTTCTGGTTCTGGACACAATGTCATTTCACCCTTAAAAAGCTTAGTAAATTATACTTCATTTATGTTAGAGCGGGACATAAGAGAGGCAATGGTCTCCAAGATGTGCAGTGACCATGCCATTTATTGTTGTTGTTATGTGCCTTCAAGTCGATTTCGACTTATGGCGACCCTATGTATCAGCAACCTCCAATAGCATGTTATAAACCACCATGTTCAGATGTTGTAAGTTCAGGTCTATGGCTTCTTTTATGGAATCAATCCATCTTTTGTTTTGCCTTCCTCTTTTTCTACTCCCTTCTGTTTTCCCCAGCATTATTGTCTTTTCTAGTGAATCAGGTCTTCTCATGATGTGTCCAAAGTATGATAACCTCAGTTTTATCATTTTAGCTTTTAGGGACAGTTCTGGTTTAATTTGTTCTAACACCCAATTATTTGTCTTTTTTGCAATCCATGGTATGCGCAAAGCTCTCCTCCAACACAACATTTCAAATGAGTTGAGTTTTCTCTTATCTGCTTTTTTCACTGTCCAACTTTCACATCCATACATAGAGATTGGGAATACCATGGTCTGAATGATCCTGACTTTAGTGTTCAGTGATACATCTTTGCATTTGAGGACCTTTTCTAGTTCTCTCATAGCTGCCCTGCCTAGTCCTAGCCTTCTTCTGATTTCTTGACTATTGTCTCCATTTTGGTTAATGACTGTGCCGAGATATTGATAATCCTTGACAAGTTCAATGTCCTCATTGTCAGCTTTAAAGTTACATAAACCTTCTGTTGTCATTATTTCAGTCTTCTTGACATTCAGCTGTAGTCCTGCTTTTGTGCTTTCCTCTTTAACTTTTATTATCATCATGGTCTGTGGGTGGGTAGGAGGTGACAAGGGAGGAGGTGGAGAGTGAGGCAGGGTGGAGCGGAGAAAACAATTGTTTAAAAAAATGGAGTGGAGGGCAAAATGAGTCAGATGGCAAGAACATGGATAAAGAAGGAGAAGGAGGCAGCAGCAGCGGAATGGAGATAAAGAACTGTGGAGGTGAAAGATGACATTGTGGTGTGTGTGTGTGTGTGTGTGTGTGTGTGTGTGTGTGTGTGTGTGTGTGTGAGAGAGAGAGAGAGAGAGAGAGAGAGAGAGAGAGAGAGAGAGAGAGAGAGAGAATACTGTGTTTGCACTTGGCACACAAAGTGACCTCCACCACCGTCTCTGGCTACTGTGCTGCATTTTAACTTTTTTGTATCTCAGGGGAAAATGTTAGCTTGGGTAAGTGTCCCTTAGTTGGTGGCAGGGCAGGGTCCGGGAGGTGGTTAAGTGAGAGAGATCATGCTTGCTGGGTGGGGGGGAGGTTGCACTTGGTTTGATGTGCAAAGATCCGAGTAGTGGCCTTTGCCTCCCTCCCCACCTCCCTTACCAGCGGAGAGACCACCATTGCTATCTTATGGATAAAAAGAATTATTCTACTACCTCTGTATGTCTGTGTTTATTTTTAATGTTGTTTTAGGCTACTTAGATGTGCAGCAGCCAAGGCCAGCACCTTATAGGTGTTTTTTTTTTGAAAAAGTAACTGAAATGTAACTGTAGTGATTACTTTTGAGAAAAAGTAATCAGTTACTTTCAGAGCAATTGTGATAGTAATGGTAATTACTACATTTTTGGGCCATGTAACTGTAACTGTAATTTATTACTTTTTAAAAGTAATCTTCCAAGCTTTGGTTCTGGCAGAAAGACAGCTTCTGAGAGTGAGACAGGTAAAAGGACTGTTGCCCTCTGGAGCTACTAGGCCAACTTTGCCAATGACTGAAACAAACTGAGACAAGTTTTGGATGGGAAAACTAACTGCAGGAAACTAGTTAGGACTGACCAATATAAAAGGGGATGATATCACCTGACAGGGAGCATAGTGCTAGGCCTCTAGAGTATTATAACTCTAGTCTAATAAATACATTGTTTAACACAACAGAGGGAGTGTCCCAACCCCTTTGTTGTACCAGCTCCACTGGCTGCCAATATGTTTCCGGGCACAATTCAAAGTGCTGGTTTTGACCTATAAAGCCTTATACGGCTTAGGTCCAGGTTATCTGTTAGATCGTATCTCCCCCTATGATCCTGCCCGGACTCTGAGATCATCCGGTGAGGCCTTACTTTCTACTCCTTCTTCTTCACAAGTTTCTCTTGTAAAGACACAAAATATGGCTTTTTCGCTGGCTGCCCCCAGATTGTGGAATTCCCTCCCCAGTGAAGTACGATTAGCTTCCTCACTTCTTTCCTTCCATGCTAAGGTGAAGACGATCCTATTCAGACGGGCTTTTAATTGAATTGGTAATTAACTCTTACCTTGTATTTGATTTAATTCATTTTAACTATTTTAATTCTGTATATTTACTGTTTTAACTCTTCATGATTATTTTTGTAAGCCACCCTGGGTTCTTTGGAAAAAGGGCGGGGTATAAATATTTTAAATAAATAAAATAAATAAAAAATATATACAATTCTAAACCCTGCGGAGGCAGCACACAGAGCTTGAAGAATAGATTGCAGACTCTCTAAGCACCAGTTTTACAAAAAAAAAATTACAGGAGCTATACTGGATCAGACCAAAGGCCCATCTAATCCAGCATCCTGTTTTCCATAGTGGCCAATGAGATGCCTAGGTGTAATAAACGCCCACAATATTACTTTGATTGTTAGGCGAGGGTTCGCTCCCAAGTACAGTGTTCCAATATCACTCAAGGAACGACGAAACGACTTTAAAAAGCAAAACCAAGTTTTATTGAAACACTTGCGCAAGTGGAGAAATGAACCAGGCCGAGTCTGCCACTTCCTGGACGCAGCCAGGCTTTATACCTTTTGCACCACATGCCTCATGCATACATTATCTATTTAGCCAGCCCATTTCCTCATTCCCAAACTTTTCCATATAAGGCTTGTTTGGCACTTTTCCACCCTTCTCCCTTCGGGCGTTGTCTCCTTGCCCAGCACCATTTTATGACCTGTAAAACCAGTTTAACAGGCAAAGTCAGCCTACACGAGTAGCGAGGTAATGTTTAACAGGAAGGCATTGATTGTTTTTATTGCTCACAATTCCCCCCTTAAGAACCCATGGAATTTTAATTACATGGATTCTTCCATGTTGGCATCTTGAAGACGCTCTTCACCATATACCCTTTGATACATTATTTTTCCATACATTTGCATACTACTTCTGGCTGCTGCATTATCAGCTATACTACGAATGCCATTCATTATTATTGGCACTAAGCAAGGCAAAAGCATACATCCTAATAAAATCAAAACAATTAATACAATCATCGTTTTCATTCCTCCAAACCAGTTGAACCAAGAACTCCAAGCACCCAAGTCAATTCCCTTCCACGTTTGTATTGGTACATGTGCGAGCTTCTTTATTTTACTTGCTATGTCCATCACAATCTCTCCATTGTTGTCTATTTTTAAACAGCATTCAGTTAGGTTTAGGAGTCCGCAGACTCCACCCTCTTTTGCCAGTAAATAGTCTAAGGCTAACCGATTCTGGAGGATTCCTTCTCTCATTTGGGTTGACTGATCAGCAAGCAATGTTAAAGCTTCTGCCGTCTGATTTGTAATCATTTCTACCACAGCTTGTAATCGAATTAATCTGTTTAACATGTAGATTGGAGTTCTGTACCCATATGTACCATCCTGTGCCCAAGAGGCAGGATCATAAGTCGTAATGATCCTTTCGGGTGGCCATGTATCGCCCCACCCATTACCCTGTCCTTTTGCTAGACTAACATCTATTGACCATCCTTCTCTTTGTGACGGTTCCTCATCGAACACGGGGATCAATGGACTCAAATTTCCACCTTTTATACTATACAGTGGCTGTATAACTCCAACGTAACAAATGCCAGTCCAATTCAAGGGAAGGATTGCATAGGCCCTTTGACCACAAATCCAATAGTGGCCTTTCAATGCTGGCATGGGGACCGTATGTAATTTTGGAGACTTTTTATTATAGGGAATATAATACGTATCCCTTGAACCAAGAGGGCCTGTGACAATGCGGTATCCTTGTCCTAAAATAAAGTCACACTTCCATAATCGGGATTCACTTCTGTAAGTACATGTAGTATCATTATTGGTCTGATTCCATGCTGCCCAATAGTTTGGAAATCCCATAATAACAGTTCCATTAAGGTGCTTCCATAGCCAACCTTGATTTTTCAAGACCATAGGAACCGTTAGGTTCCTTTCTTGGCACTCATTCAATTGAATATCTGTGTCTTCACACTTGGATCTACACGAACTCTGATTACGCGCATCAGGGATACATGAACACCACGTTCCATTTATGAGTTGGACATGTGTGTTATTCCATTGGGAGGCGAATGTAGTACAATTTGTAACCGGACAATTACCAATGGCACAGTACTCACGCCATCCCAGCGTCCAATTACATCTACTAGTTCCAATGTAATTGCCTGTGGAAATGTTTTGTTGGAGACAATATCTGCCAATTGGAACCCATGTCAGATCCCAGGTATGATTGGTAGACCATTCTCCAGTTCCATTATGGACATCACTCTTGTTACTGAGTAACCACTTTGGATTTAGAGGAATTGCCATCCAAGGTCATTTAGCAAAACCTTTAAGATTCCCACAAACCCAACATCTGGACAAATTGAAATTTTGAGATACTTGCTGATCCATACTTATAAACAAATTGCTTGTGAGTGTTGACCGGTTGTCCCGTTTAGATTTTGAATTACTATCCATCCTGTGATGCCAATATAGAAATGTTATACTTAAGAGTATTCCCAAAATTACAAACCTTATTATCTTATCCACATTCATCTTGCGAACAAGAAAGTCTTAATTATTATGATCCACTGATAGATTTGGATCGGGAGGGTACCTTGACAATATACAATAACAGACTGTCCTGTATTTAATCTTATAGCTGCGGGATTTGGAATTACTTTAAATATCACTTTCCGTGATAAATTACTCATAAATGCGAATTCGACGCAGCACTACGGAGGGTAACTGGGCCGCCTCTATAATCAAACACTCTTCTGTCGTCTCAGCCGGAGTTTCAGGTCAGAGCCCGGTATGGCCCTCGAAGACCACTTATCTTCGGGTTCTTGATTTTTCACCCCTCCAGTTGGAGGGTCCTTCGCTACCCTCTCCTATGGATCCTCCACAGTAAGTGGTTCAAATGCCTTCTTTACGCGGGAAACGTGGATCCATTTATCGCTTCCAAACACTTTTACTGCTGCCTCCGTCACCAGGGCGACTTGCTTCTCGGGTCCCCAAGTTGGTAGGAGTGGTTCCTTTTTCCACTGCTTGATCTGAACCCAGTCACCAGGTCGATACTCGTGAATGGCCAAATTCAACGGAAGTCTCTGGAACTCTCGAACATGCCTGTGGAGAGAAGAGAGAACATCCTGCAAGGCAATTACATATTCTCTTAGCTGCTTTGTGCCTATATCCCCTGTCTTGGGAGCCCTTCCTGTCTGGGGCCGAGACTCAAGGGGAGGTCGTCCGAAAAGGGACTCAAATGGTGTCAATTTAGTCTTTCCCCGGGGAGTATTCCGCATAATTGTTAAAGTCAAAGGTAGAGCCTGCACCCACTTCAACACTGTTTCATGACAAATCTTGGTTAACAGTGTCTTTATTGTCCTATTAGCGCGTTCCACCTGACCGGATGACTGAGGCCGCCAAGGGGTATGTAGCTTCCATTCGAACCCCAGAGCGGAACTGATGTTTCTGATAATTTGACTCACAAAATGGGGGCCTTGATCGGATTCAAAAGTCTCTGGCAAAGAATATCTTGGGATGATTTCTTTCAGCAAGATTTTAGCGACCGTATTTGCAGTGGCATTACGGGTGGGGAACGCCTCTGGCCATCCCGTTAATTGATCGATAATCACCAACAAGTACTTGTAGCCCTGATTGCGAGGCAATTCCGCAAAGTCAATTTGCAACCTCTGAAAAGGATAATATGCCCATTGTCTCCCTCCCATCGGTGCAGGGGGCTTCGGTGCGGGGTTGACTGCGGCACATATGGCGCAATTGAACACGGCTCTCTTTGTCTCTTCATACAATCCTGGTGCAATGATTTGGCGAATCAGAAGATCCCCTAGTGCATTTCCTCCCAGGTGCGTCTGCGCATGTAGGTCTTGTACCAATTGACGAAGGATTTGCCGCGGGATAACGATTTGTCCTGTTGGCAATTGCCACCATCCAGCTGCCAACTGGATAGCCTTTTGACTTCGTGCTCTTTCCTCCTCCTTCTGAGAGTACTCCGGTGCTCGTGTGGGGAGAGGCAATTGGATTGCGCACAATTCTACCTTGGCACTATCACCTTCAAGTGCTGCTTCCTTTGCCTTTTGGTCCGCGTATTGGTTTCCTTGCCTCCATACCGGGTTCTTATCCCTTCCATGAGCTAATACATGCACGATCGCCACCTTCTTGGGTTCCTGGATAGCATCCAAAAATTGAATAATCTGCTCCCGGTGTTCCACCAGTTGTCCTCCGCTTTTTACGTACCCTCGTTCTTTCCAAATCATTGCAAATGCATGGGCCGTCTGGAATACGTATTTAGAGTCCGTATAAATGGTCACATTCTGCCCTTTCATCATCCTTAATGCTTCTATGGCCGCCATCAATTCCGCGACTTGGGCTGAATATGTTGACGGCAAAGGGGCACTTTTTAGAATCTTCATGTCCTCGCACACTGCATATCCTGTTCTGTGTTTCCCTTCTATCACACGGGAACTGCCATCAATAAACACATGCCTTCCCTCTATTGGTTGGTCTGTTAGATCAATTCTTGGACACAACATGATTTCCAGGGCCTCAATACAATCATGTTCGAGCTCTCCCGGCTCTGGCAAGAGCGTTGCTGGATTCAAGGTGTTACAGGTTTTTAACGTTAGGTCAGGGTGACCCAGTAGTTGCTGTTCATATTGGGTCAGGCGGCTTGGGCTTAAGACCTTTGAAGCTGCTTCTCCTAAGATCCTTCGGAGATCATGAGGGCCAAGAACTGTCACTGGTGCGCCCATCATGATCTTTTCACCTTTCGTTAATATCACGGCTGCAGCTGCCACGGTCCTCAAGCAAGCAGGCCATCCTTGAGCTACTGGATCCAATTTGGATGAGTAATACCCCACTGGGAGATGATCGGGTCCCATTTTCTGTGTCAGCACTCCCATTGCCATGCCTTTTCGTTCTGCAATATATAACCTATAGGGCTTACTTCCGTTTGGCAAGGCAAGGGCTGGGGCTTGTTGCAAAACGTTCTTAATTTTCTGGAACGACTTCTCACACTCCTTAGTCCAATGCCACTTAGACTCCTTTTTGAGCAACTCGTACAGGGGCCCAACATACTCGCTGTACCCCGGGATCCATTGTTGACAGAACCCCGTCAATCCTAGGAAGGATCTCAATGCTTTGATACCTTGTGGTGGCGGGACAGCACAGATAGCCAGCTTCCGTTCGGTAGACAGCCGGCGACCTTGAGCCAAGACTTGGTACCCTAAGTAGGTTACTTCTCTCAGGTTCCACTGGACCTTCTCCTTCGATACTCGGTACCCGCAGTCATGCAAGTAATTCA
This sequence comes from Rhineura floridana, assembly GCF_030035675.1. Taxonomy (NCBI): domain Eukaryota; kingdom Metazoa; phylum Chordata; class Lepidosauria; order Squamata; family Rhineuridae; genus Rhineura; species Rhineura floridana. The sequence continues at coordinate 84,081,151 of NC_084487.1, forward strand.
ACAAATGCTTCCCATCTTCCTCACAGGCTTCTTCCGTTGGGCTGCATATCAGCAAGTCATCCACATAAACCAACAAGGTGGACGGTCTTTCTTTTGCGTACCATTTTGACAAGTCCTTCTGCAGTGCTTTTGTGAATTCACTTGGAGAACTTATGAACCCTTGAGGGAGCACGGCCCACGTGAGCTGGCTGGTTCGCGGCCCCATTGGGTCTTCCCACTGGAAGGCAAACAAGTTCTGGCTCTCTTCATGTAGTGGGATGGAGAAGAAGGCGTCTTTCAGGTCCAGAACGGTGAATGTAGTTGACGTGAATGGCACATGTGACAAAAGGGTGTGCGGGTTTGGAACCACGGGTACATCTTCAAGGACCTTTTCATTGATTATTCTTAAATCTTGGACCAGCCTATACTGCCCTGGTCGTCCTTTTTTTGGGACTCCAAATACTGGGGTGTTGTGGGGACTGGTCATTTGGTACACCCATCCATACTCTAGAAACACGGTAATCATTTCGTGTAGACTTTGTCGAACCTCTGCTCTCAAAGGAAACTGCTTCACTGGTGTTGGAGCGGTCCCGGGCTTTAGCTTCACCTTTACTGGAATGGCGTTTTTCGCTCTTGCCGGATTGTCCTTCCTTGCCCACACATCTGGATGTACGCCCGGGATCCTCAAGTCCTCTTGCTGGGGGCGTTTTTCCTGTATTCCTGCTAGTGCCATTTGAAAGGCGCACTCATTTCGCTTAGGAACTTGCACATGCAGCTCATTCTCCTTAAATTCTATACGAATTTGTAACTTGCTTAAGACGTCACGGCCGAAAATGGGGAGGGGGCAATTTGGTGAAATCAAAAATTGATGGCTGAATTCCGCCCCTTGATCATGAAAGGCGACCTTTACGGGCCGTGACATTGGTATCTTCTGCTTATTTCCTTCTATTCCCATCATGGTGGTAACTTGGGAGGTAAGGGGTATCTTATGACGGGAATAGGCTCGAGGTATCATTGAAAATGAAGCTCCCGTATCGACTAGTCCTTTTAAGGGGCTTCCATTAACCATTAATTTTAGCATGGGTTCTTCCCTCGGGCCCCCCTTATATCCCATCCACCTTCAGTCTGAGTCCTCCCTATCCTCCCATTGGGCCAATTCCCTTGGAACCTTCTTGGATCTTCCTGAGGGTTGTTCCATTGCTTTTCCCTCCTGCCACAGCTTATGTTCCGCATTCCGGAATTCTACCGGGGTCCGAGCCTTATCCCCCCTGCAATCCTTTGCCCAATGTCCACGCTTCAAACACCGTGCACACTGGTCCCGGGCCAAACGGGGTCTAGGCCCCATGGGCCTATTTGGAGGGGGACGACTCCTATGCCCCCCTTGGGTCGCCTGGTTCACTCCTTCTGCTATGGCCGCAGCCATCATTCCATATTGCTTCTTCATCGCCTTGTCTTCTTCCCTCTTAACTTGTTCATCGCGATTCACATACACCTTGTATGCTATTTCCACGATTTGTCCTAATCCCATTCCCATGACACCTTCAACTTTCTGCAACTTTCTCCTAATGTCACTACAACTCTGGCCAATAAACAAGGTGACCAACAAGTGCTGGTTCTCGGGTGCCTGTGGGTCAAGGGAGGTAAACTTCCGCATGGTGGTTGTCAGTCTTTCCAAAAAGAGAGAGGGGGTTTCTTTGGATTCCTGTTGCACCTGATACAGCTTTGCCATGTTCATGGGTTTTGGGATGGCATTTTGAATTCCATACAAAATCAGCCGCTTATAGTTATTTAATTGTGGGTGTGGCACTCCCGGGGTGGGAAGCCAACCAGGATCTTCTGTGGGCAGTACCACAGCAGGAGCTAAATCAGCTGCATTTGCTCCCGCTCACTGGGTTCTTAACGCCTCTGTTTGGGCTTGGGACAGAACCAAACCCTTTTCTTCTTGGGTTATCAGCATATTCAGTAAGGTTTGAATGTCCGCCCAAGTAGGATGGTGGTTAACAAAAATGGAATCCCACATTTGATAATGCTTGTCCGGATCCTCCCTCAGTCCTGGCATCTGATTTTTCCAGTTAAACAAATCAGAGGTCGAAAAGGGTGCGTGTACAAACGCGACTTGTGCATTTGCATCCAATACCTCCCGCATGGGGGCCAGGAGAGTCGGTAGATCCGACACAGAGCCGGACCTATAGCTTCGAGGGCCCATCCGGTCACAATCTAGGGAAGTAAATGGATACTCTGGGAGTTGCTTCCCACACCTTAACTGCATAGGGCCATCAGGCTGTCTCAATGATTCAAAAAGTTCACGGCATTTTTCTGCCGTTGCTTCTGGCAAGGAATCTTTCTTCTGTTCCGCCAGCTTTTTGTATAAATCTAGCATCTTCTCAGTCTCCCTATCCCGGGCCCGCTGAGACGCTGCAATCTCTTCCAAAGTGCGGTGTAAGTCATCATACGGGCTAGGGGGCGCCGTCAGGGTTGGCTGAACCAAATAAGGGGGTGGATTAGGGGGAGGAATAGCCAGAGGGGGAGGGTTCTCTATAACCACCAGAGGGCCCCCCGCACCCCTATCCTATGGAGGTGGGCGCCTACCGACCATTCCCTGGATCTGAAAATCCTCGGTATCATTAAGGACCGGCTTTTTTGTAGCCTTCCCCTTCCACTGAGTCCCGACCATCTCCAGCGCACATTCTTCAGGGGGGTGATGACTGATTGCCTGCCAGCCCTCTGCATAATGCCAGGAATCGGCCGCTTCCGGTAAGGCATCATACAGAGTGGAGACAAGGCGATTAACTTTCTTTTGATCCCATGTTCCGCCCGGCGGCCAGGAAATTCTCAACTCCACCCAATCAATCATACAAAGTTGTTCTAATTTCTCTGGGGTAGGCGCCGCCCCCCCAGAAGAAATAACAGAAATCTTAAAATGTAGAAAATTCCCCAAAATACATTCTAGCGGCGTCTTGGACCCCACTGCCAGTGTCTGTCGGTTTTTGCGTTTGGTCTTAAGAGGGGCCCCTTTGCCAGTCGCTTTTGATGCACCCTGACCCATTCCGTGGTACTGGTGTCTGAGACAAAGCCGACCCTACAGGTGACCACCTCGTCTGTCTGTATCCTTATTCCCTTCTCCCAGTCGGTGTACAGGTGATATTTTCAATCCCTTTTCCTCCCGACCCTACACAGAACAGACAATTGAACAGACGACTTTCGCTTCCCTGCTGTCGTGGCCCAGCCTCTCGCGAGGACGTGGGAACCGCACTACTGGCCGGTCCACATTCACTTCGGGATAACCGTTAGGATACCTCCCGTCTCATGCGCACATCCACTCACACCCTTTCACACACACAAAGCCTTCAGCCCTTCCAGGCGACTTACCCTTCCCGAAAACTTGGTTTTGCTCGTTTCGATTTCTATGCAGAGGCTCGGCGCCAGCCCCGCACCCCGGCACAACCGCTTCCCTCCTGGAACGGATCTCAACGGGGTCCGGAGTGCTCTTTTCCGTTCGGGGGCTGCCCCGGGATGCCGCGGCGCACAAAAACCTGTCCCTTCGTGGTCGCCACTTGTAATAAACGCCCACAATATTACTTTGATTGTTAGGCGAGGGTTCGCTCCCAAGTACAGTGTTCCAATATCACTCAAGGAACGACGAAACGACTTTAAAAAGCAAAACCAAGTTTTATTGAAACACTTGCGCAAGTGGAGAAACGAACCAGGCCGAGTCTGCCACTTCCTGGACACAGCCAGGCTTTATACCTTTTGCACCACATGCCTCATGCATACATTATCTATTTAGCCAGCCCATTTCCTCATTCCCAAACTTTTCCATATAAGGCTTGTTTGGCACTTTTCCACCCTTCTCCCTTCGGGCGTTGTCTCCTTGCCCAGCGCCATTTTATGACCTGTAAAACCAGTTTAACAGGCAAAGTCAGCCTACACAAGTAGTGAGGTAATGTTTAACAGGAAGGCATTGATTGTTTTTATTGCTCACATAGGGGCAACTCAGAAGCAGGACATGAGTGCAACAGCCTCTTCCCACTTGTGTTTCCCAGTAACTAGTATTCAGAAGCATACTGTCTCTGATCCTGGAGGACCATCATGGCTAGTAGACACTGATAACCTAATCCTCCAAGAATATGTCTAATGTCCTTGTAAAGCCATCTAAGTTGACAGTCATTGTCCCATCTTGTGATACCAAATATCATAGCGTAAACTATGTGTGAAAAAGTATTTCCTTTTCTCTGTCCTGAATCTCCCACCACCATTAGGCTTCATTGGATGACTATAAGGTTCCAGTATCATGACAGAGTGAGAAAAGTGTCTTTCTTTCCACACCATGCCTAATTTTATACACCTCTATCATGTCTCTCCCTTACTCACTTTACTAGACTAAAAAGCCCAAAACATTGTAACGTTTCCTCAGGAAGTTGATCCATACCCTCAGAACAGGACAGAGCCAGGAGCAACAAACCAGATAGCAGGGCTATTTCAGTTCTCAATTGACTACAGCTTTCTGCTGGAACAACAGTCCACTTTGCTGATCTTGAGAGTCTGAATCCAGAATGAACTTCATCTACCCTCACTTGGAGTTGCCTATGTTTCTTATTTCCCACCTGAATTCTTTCCTGCTTCCTCAGTTCTGCCTGTGGACTCAGTCTGGAGCAGGAGGACCACCTCCAGTCTGAATTTCTCAAACTCTGCTTCGAGCTGTCTGTGGTTCCACTTCCCTACCCGAACTCCTGGATCTCCCTATGGGTTTGGTATGACACAGGATGAAAAAATGAAAATGGACTGCCTTCAAGTCAATCCCGACTTATGGCTACCCTATGAATAGGGTTTTCATGGTAAAAGGTATTCAGAGGGAGTTTACCACTGCCTCCCTCTGAGGCTAGTCCTCCCCAGCTGGCTAGGGCCTGCTCAGTTTGCCAGAGCTGCACAAGCCAGCCCCTTCCTTGTCCGCAACTGCCAGCTGGGGGGCAACTGGGCTCCTTGGGACTATGCAGCTTGCCCACGGCTGCACAGGTGGCAGGGCAATTAACCCCTCAGCCACTCAGTGTGGGAGTGATCTTTAGCTGGCCCTTTACAACCAGGAGACAACAGCTGGGATTCAAACTCACAGACTCTGGACTCCCAGCCAGGCTCTCCTCCACACTGGAAATGTGGGATGCTGACAGTAATGGTCTTTCAATCTTCTATAATCATTCTGATTCACCAACAGTTCTGTTAATATTCCTTGATGAGTATCTGAGGATCGTTGGGCCCTTCATTGAATGTCATTGGACCTGGATCTAAATTAATCTTTGTTGTGCAGCCTTGTTATGTTCATTTGGACCCTTTGCTTCTTATTCCTTTCAGCTTTTTTATCTTATATTTAAAAAGCAGAAGCAAGACAGGATGTTCAGTATTGCAGTCAGATTGTGTTATTACAGTCAGCTAGATAGGTGCTACTGATATGCTTCAGAGCAAGCGCAGTGTGTAGTAATGAACCTGTGATGATTTGTGAACAAGAACCCTAACTCTCTTCTGTATGGCTACAACCAAAATCAATTTTCCTAGCTTGTAATAATAGCTAGTACAAGAACATCTTCTGTACTGAGCTACCCTGGGGCCAATTCACACATGCATGATCATTGTGCATGTGTGAGTGAGCCACCACAGATATAACAACATGTAGAGAAATTTAATATTTCCTCACATTGGCTCAAAATGCAATACTTTTTGATAGTTCAGTTCACACATTCTGCTGCTAAATCTTGTATTGAGAAACGGAGGCCTTCTAGCCTTGGCACCAGTGGGCAGCCAGGTTGGGCACTGGCCAAAGGCCTCTGTGGTCCAGAAGGGCTCCTGAGGGCCCCCTCCTTAGGCTGGTAGGGTGTAGTTCCTGTTTTGTGATCTGCACCAGCATTGGGTTGCAGGGTCTAGAGATGCGATCGTGCTGCAGATCGCAGAGCAGGAGCTACACCTTCCTAGGAAACAACCCCCCATGCAGGTGGTATGGGCTTAAAGAGACCTGGCTGCCCCACCTACCTCCTGCATTGACACGTCACTGCACCGTGCGTGCGTGCCTGCCATCATCCAAGATGGCAACAGGGGCATTGCTAAGGGGTTGACACTCCCTCCACCATCTTGGGTGATGCAGGCATGCACGTGCTAGTGTGCTGATGTGGCAATGTGGGAGGTAGGTGGGGTGGGGGGACCTATTTAAGCCTGTGCATGATGATACAGGCCAAGGTCAGGCTAGTGCCCAAGGGTCTAGTCATGCCTGGTGCTGGCCCTGCAGAGATATACCTAGGAACATAAAAAGCCACATGGTATGGTATCAAACCATTGCTGAGTATTGTCTACAATGACTGGCTGCAGCTCTCCAGGGCTTCAAACAGGAATCCCCTGCAGCATTTGAACCTGGGACCTTCTGAATTCAAAGCAGATGCTTTACCATTAACCTACAGCCCCTCACCTAAATGTCTGAGCCAGTCCCAATCAGCCTTAAATGTGGACCCATGGAACCCATGAGCTAAGTATGCTGAAACTGGATTTCCCTAGTCAGAACTGTCCTGAATAAAATAGAATGAGGCACAGCTACATTTCCAAACGTCAGCTCTTGTATTTGAAAATGGACTGAACTAGCAAAATGGTTCATGTTGCAGTGCATTCAAAAATTAAATAAAAGAGCACACCCCTTATTTATTATCAGAAGGAATCCATTTAAACCTTCTTGTGCAATTGTGCTGTCTGTATCTTCTTCTGTTTCCTAGGTACTTGAAGTGGGTTTAAGGTTACAGCAGTTGTAAATTTAAAACAAATGAAGCTAATTTTTAAAAAGTCCATCTGCTATTTGTTGAGTTGCTCACGTTCTATTGCATTTTTAACAAGTGCTAAACAGCTTTGAAAAAAAGCGGTTTGAGGAGTCTTACCTGCTCAAGTAGAACAATAAGTATTACAGGGCTTTATCCTAAACTAGTGTGTGCAGGTCTGCCAGCCAAATATATTTTCTGATATTTAAATTGCTCTTAAATTTTAAGAGTCTTTTTGCGACTAGTTTTTTAACTGTAAAAATACAACTGTGATACAGCTTTTGAATTGGACTGTTTATGAATTATTTATCTGGAGTTTTCCTATTTGATTAAGCTAGTAATATCGCCAATGAATATTACTGGGGCAGATTTAATTTACAAGAGTGTTGAGCCTCTGGGAGGAAAACACCATATCTCTCTAACTGATGAGTAAACAAGAAATGAAGTTGAAGGCACATAGGACAGGGATATTTTGTAGGAAAATACAGCCTTCAGCAATAGGTGCACATCAAGGAGTAAGGTAATGGGGCTAGATATAAGCTTGAATTGCATGATAATCCACCCCCCCTTTACTGGGAAACTGCACCCAGAGATGTTTAGCTGGGATGAAATTAATTCTCCCACCCCACCCCCAATTAAATCCCCAGCCTTCTCATTGACCCCTCCTTTTCATATACTCTTTCCTTCCTTTTATTTATTTATTTATTGATTGATTGATTGTATTTATATACCCCCCCATAGCTGAAGCTCTCTGGGCAGTTTACAGTACCTAAAAATACATATACAAATTTAAAACACATCTTTTAAAAACAATTTAAAACACAATTTAAACAGTTAAAACAATTTAAAAACAATTTTGGCTCCAAAGCTGCCATCTAATCAATAACTGCAGCCTTCCTGGTGTTCCTCGGTCGTCCAGAACATTTCTTCTTTCAGTTCAGCTAACATTTTGCTTTTCACAGGCACTCTGCTCACAAAAAGATTCTACAGTGAATATGCCGCTTTGGGCTCCTACTGGGAGAAAGGGCGGGATATAAATCTAATAAATAAATATGTCCATGAACATTCCCTGACAAAAGTAGGAAATACCACATGTTGGTGTCTTAATACCTTCAATCTCAGGTAGTTTTGTGTGGTGTGGTGGTTATCATCAGTCTCTTGCTATTGGGGAAGCCAAATATTGTCACACTCTTAGTGTGGAGGCTGATGGAACCTAAACCTGGTGGGGTGTCTCTGTGGTCATGTGGGTCGAGCCTGTGAGGTTCCCATCCTCCTTCCTTGCAAACTAACAATGGGCTCTTAAGCAGTACAATTCTACAAATACTTAACACTTAAAAGGTTTATGTTGACTTCTATGTGAAGTTATAATGGTGAGAAGTGTACGGAAAAGAGATGCTTGGTTTCAAAACCTATGTTTTATTACTTATTATGACTGTCTAGTTGTATTACTGATCTTAGTAAGCAACTCTGGAAACTTCTTTAGTCTGAAGAATGAGGTAAAATGCTTTATTTTTCTGTCAGTTGTATAATATGCACAATTACACTCTTCCTGCTTCAGGATAGCGGGGTTCACTTAGGTTCTTGAAGCAATGAGTTGTGTGTTCCTGGGTGAGCAAAAATAAAAATAAACTGGAGTCAACAAACCAGAAAGAAGCAATCTTTTCTTTAAAAGAGGGGTTGGAATCCTTTTGAATATAATGCTGGATAAAGCCAAAGGCAATCTAGTCCACCATCTTGCTTCCCACAGTGGAAATTAGATGAAACCCACAAACAGTCCACAAGCAACAAACACACACTCATATGTACAATCTTCCCCTCTCTCCAAGCAACCGCACCACTTGCATGTAACAGAAGCAACCAATGCAGCTGTTTTTAAAGCAGGGGTTATACGAGATCTAAATGGAACCCCAGCCAATTATCTGGCTGCTGCATTTTGGATCAGTTGAAGTTTCTGAATCATCTTCAAGGGCAGCCCCATGTAAAGCTCACTGCAATACTCCAATCTGGAAGTTACCAGAGCATGGAGTACAGTGGCCAAATTATTTCTATCCAAAAGGAGCTGTAGCTGCTAAACTAGTTGTAGCTGCGAAAAGGCACTCCTAGCCACTGAGGCCACCTGAACGTCCAGTGAAAGGGTTGAATCCAGGAACGCCCCGAAGCAGCTGACCTCCTTCCAGAGGAGTGCAACCCCATCCAGAACACGCTGCCTTTTTAAGATTCAGCCCTAATTTATTGACCCACATCCAGCCCATTACCACCTCCAAACATCATTCCAGCATCTCAACTGCCTCTTCTGATTCAGATGGACAGAGAGATAGAGCTGGGCGTCATCTGCATATTGATTACACTTCAGTCCAAATCTCCTGATGACTGCTCCCAGTGGCTTCATGTAAATGCTAAACAGCATGGGGGACAAGATGGGTCCCCCATGATGCCAACCAGTAGCCTCCCATAACTACTTTCTGGAAGCGGCCTGGGAAGTAGGGAAGATACAGAAAATGCCTCATACTCTTTCTTTCTGATTGCTTAGTGACTAAGTATCCTTAGCAACAGCAGCGCCTCCTTATCTATTTATAGGTCATAGAACATTACCTCCACGTTTTTGCTTTGTAACTTTCTTTATAGATCTCTAATTTGCTTACCTTTTTTCCCCAAAGATAGCTAAGAGTCTGGGTCTCACGCTGGGAATGAAAGTGAAGATGAACTTGTTTAAAGTTCTACCCCGAAATGAACCTTGTTAGGATTTTGTTATGTTTGTTAGGATTTTTGAAATTAGGGATTTTGTTTTCAGCAAAGGTGTATATGTTTCTTAGTATTATAAGATCAGGGGTGTAGTTATCCAGGGTCTTGGGGGGATCTTAGACCCTTTACATTTTTGGGAGCAGGGTCCCAGCAGGGTCCCTATGACTCCAGCATCCTATGAGCCAATCAGCATGAAAGGGGAGAGTGTTAGCCACTGAGAAGAGTCTTCCAACATGCTTCCTTGTCCTTTCCTGCTGATTGCAGCCAATCAGAGTGAAAGGAGGTGAGTCAGCCACTGAGAAGTCTCTTCACCATAGCTAACACTCTTCCCTTTCATGCTTATTGACTGCTACGGATGTCTGTGGTTGTGGGAGAAGGAGCTCATTCTCAACCCAGCAGCAAAAAGGGGGGGTAGGGGACGTGGCTGTGACTAACATGAAGAGACCCTGCACTTCTGAATTTGCGACTACACTACTGTATAAGATTGCTTTAGGGGCTTAGAGTGCTTAAAAAGAACTTCTGTAGGGATTAGTGGAAATGTTTTCTCCCTCTCTCTTCCTAAGCATTCTAATATTTTATACATGTTCAGCTTGATATATTAGATTAGGTGTTTTATTATTATTGTTGTTGTTGTTGTTGTTGTTATTACCAGCCCTTCACCCAAAGGTCCCAGTGTGGGTTACAACAACTTAAAGACATATAATTAAAAATAGTTAAAAACAACCTAAACAACATCACAGAAAATACTGTGGATCCTAAAAATATACACCTCAGGTGTTGCAGGCCAGGGTAAAAAGGTGTGTCTTCAGCATTTGCTGAAAGTTGTACAATGATGTTGCCAGACGCACCTCGGTGGGGAGGGAGTTCCGCAGCTTAGGGGCTGCTACAGAGAATGCCCTCTCCTGGGCCACCAGTTACTCATAGTTACTTATAATCATATATATCTAGGTTAGGATAGTTTAGGATATGTATTAGTTAATAGTTAATAGTATAAGCTAAGAGCATAAGGGTTTGACCTTTTCCTTAAGACTTCTAAAAGTCTTCAGGCAAATGTATGTTTTCAAGTGTATGTCTGTGTCAGGAAGAAATGAGGGTACAGGAGATACCATCTACAATGGATCCAAAGTTACAAAACTTCAAAGAATTTTGGGTGCAAACAAGTGTAGAAGGCTTCACCCAGGTATAGCAAGCATTTGCTAGAACATTTTCTGGTCAAAGAATTTGTGTCAGACCCTATGGTGACATGTGTATCTCTGCTGGACCAATAAAATAGTTAGAGGTCTGCCTCATTGGTGATGCTTCAGTGGGTTTGGCAAGGGCAATTGGAAATGATATTTAATTATGTGCAGGGGGAATGATTGGGGTCTGTCTTTGGAATCCTGATGAGAGATTCCACCTTCAGGGGTGTAAAATGTGTTCTACTCTACTTTAATCTTGTAAGTATCTAAACTCTGGCTATGTGAGAATCTATTTGTCAGTTTTTCTTGCTACTTAACAAAATGCCTCAATCAACCTCTAATTTGGTCCAGTTGGTGTGTTTGCTGAACCTCTCACCTATGGAGTTGGGATTTGCAACTTTTGAGTAATCAGTAACTTTAAACCCTAACAACCTCTAGTTTACCTATGGAACTGTAGTTCAGAGACTTTGGAACTAGTTCAGTGAACTTCATTCAACTGAATTAGTTCATTCCAAGTATGGGTCAGGGATCTGAAGACCAACAACATTTGGAAGGCCACAAGTCCCCCATCGTTGCTCTGAGGTATCAAAACTGAGGTTTTTCTCCCCCAGCCTTGCTATCCAAGTAGTTCCTATTAACAAGGGATGTGGGAAATTGAAAATGAGATCTTCTACTTGCAAAGCATATGTTGTAGCCCCTTGTAAATTAACAATCCAGACTCCAAATTAGAAGTATTTGTGCAAAATTTTGCACCCAGTTCTTAAAACATTTCCTAAAGTTTTATTTGCCAGTATGCTGCAAACATGAATTATTCAATGACACAGAATAAAGCATTGATATGCATTCTTGAATGTCTTTTGAAATAGTCCTTTTGAGAAAACACACATACACACAAGCATTGTTCTGTATCTTCTTACATCCCTTTAAATATCTTGAGTGAGAAATTCTGAGATGATCTTCAATACTATTGAATTGAATCAATAGCTTTGTTAAATAGATTTCAGCTCCCAGAGAGTCTTCAGTTAATTTACATGAGTTGGTAATTGAAATGCTCCTGCATTTTGTTCACTTAATGTACAAGTCATTAATGTGCCTGTATCTGTTTCCAACAAATCTTTCTTCTATATGCTACATATCTACAAGGTATTTTGTTCCTGTCATTGTAAATACATTAATTTAGACAACTAAATGTGAACACTCAATATCTCTTTGCATAAAAGCAATAAATTATTATTTTTGTACAGTTGAAGCTAGCCAAGGCATTTGAATGGAACAACAATGGTGAAAGAAAAGGGGCACTAACTGATACTCAGTAATCGTATTGGGTATAATGATAATATGGATATAAACTGCCATCATCACTGCCATTTTTGTCACTGAATGTAGCTGAGCCTGCTACATTCAGCTGTATCAGGAATGGGGAATCTGCTGGCCATTATCCTCAATCATTGACCATGCTGGCTGGGGATTATGGGAGTCCAACATCTAGAGGGCCACAGGATCTCCATCCTTGAGCTAAATCACAAAAGCTGCCTGCTGTTTCCATCTTCTGATTCTCTGCAAAAAGAGGCAAAGTCCTTCCTCTATCAGTCTCAGGATAGGCTCATTTTTACACGTTTTTTCAGAGAATTATCTGAAATCTCAGGAAGACACAGACTGTTTCAAAAGAATCCAACATTAGCAAATTCTACTCACACAGCTCTCCACTGTTCACAGCCTTCTCAGCACTGGATTTCCCTCCTCCCAAAAACTTGCCCTCATGCCTGAGTTGTTGGCGCTGTAAGGTCATGACTGCTGCTCAGGCCTTCAACAGGTCTCAAAGGCTTGCATCAGAGAAGGTCCCAGCGCTAGGAATAGGGTTTGCGGTATAGTCTGCTTGTATTCCGATAGTCTGTCATTTGATCCTGATCAACCCTTTTTTTGTTCCCACTTGCTTTGGCACTTGCCAGTGTGGTGTAGTGGTGAAGGTGTTGGACTACAACCTAGGAGACCAGGGTTTGAATCCCCACATAGCCGTGAAGCTCACTGGGTGACCTTGGGCCAGTCACTGCTTCTCAGCCTCATGAAAACCCTATTCATAGGGTCGCCATAAGTTGGAATCGACTTGAAGGCAGTACACACACACAATTTGATCCACTTTTTTGGGGTGTGTGTGATTTGATTCACAGGGGGTTTTTTTGGTAGTGATTTTTTAAAAATTATTAATGCAAATACTTATGTAAATGACTACAGTGTTCCACATGGTTTTTTTTCCTATTTACATATCAATGAGGCAGATAATCGTCTTTGAATCTGTCTCTTGCCTCAAGCTAACTGATGTGCTGCTTAAGGATTCCCCTTCCTTTTGCTATTCTCTATTCTTGAATTAGTTTGTCAGCAGCACTACAGCATCATCACCACCTCCACTAGTACCACCTTGTACTTTTATTCACGCACACACACACACACACACACACACACACAGAGCAGAGAGAGAGAGAGAGAGAGAGAGAGACCCTGATGAACTGAGGACAGCAGCAATGAAAGTGGGCCAGGGGCGGGTTGGGTTGCATGGGTCAGTCTCTCTCATTATCATAATGTTTCCCACACAAGAGGATGGAGATTAAGAATGCTCTGAGCTGTCTTGTTTGAAAAACACAAAATTGCAGGATGATTTGACAATTAACACTAATGACATATATAGCCTAGGCAGGGCAGGCAGCCAATATTTTTTACATTATATGGCAATAATAACAGTTTTTTTGTAATATATAATGGACAAATGATGATTGTGATCACACCTACAGTGTTACGAATGCAGCAACTTCAAGGAAATTCTGAAGATAATTACATAACAGGAAAAAATTGGGGAAAAAATAATGCCAATTGCAGCCACAGCCACAAAATCTGTGCCAATTACAGCCACGGTCCATTGCAAGAAATCAATGTCGGTCTGAAAAGATAGTGGACTGTTCAATTCAATTGGAATCTAGTGCAGAGTCTGATGTAGAGGATATTCTCCCGCATCCTTACCCAGCACAGGTCCTTCTGATCAGGGAATCAGAAGCCTCTGGTAAACAAATTCCCAAAGATTTTTCTGCTGTAAACCCCTTGCTGACCAGGTGTGGGAGGCCTAGCAAAGGTCAGGAGAGGAATTCTTCCCTTCACACACACCACTACTGTTCAAAGGCAAATTTTGGGGAAGGGAGTGGAGTCAGATCAGAATGACATAAGCTTATTTATAAGACTAGCTGAAACAGAAAAGGATTTGGGCTCAGTATTAGAAGTCAGCAGAGTTACACAGCACTTGCCACAAATCAGTGTGTTAAGACTACTGGTAAAGGTGGGAAAGAAAAGTGTTCTTTTTTATTTTTTAGTCATCTCTTTCAGTGACAACTCAGGATGGCATGTCCTCACAACAGGGAGGGAGAACATAGGAGGGGATGTGATCTGAGAAGAAGGAGGAAGAGAGGCTCAACAAACAAACAAACAAAGTTACAAGAGAGTCCGTGGGAGAAACACAAACGTAACTCTTTCTGTCTAGCATCCCCCACTGGTTCAGGTGACTAACTACAAGCATTGTTGTCTCACATTCCAACATTCAGATTATAAATAGTACATTTCCACATAAGGCGAGATTGTTTCTGAACCTCCCATTCCAAAACTTGACAACTTATCAGTTCTCTATTTTGGGCTGGACATTTGTTGGGAAAAATGCGCAAGGTTAAAGAATGATGGGGCTACAAGACCACACCCACAGAACGGGTAATAGATTTTTATTTGTACCACTGAAGCTAGCATGTATATTTTTCATGGGGTTTAATTTAACCACTTAATTGGCAAAAGGTTTTAAATTAAGCAAGGTCAACCAGAAGTGGAGGACAAAAAAATAACCTTCAGAAAATTTATCATTTGAGTACACAATGGGAACGATGAATTCATGATACAATAACATACCAATCCTCATCATAAGGCAGGACTGTCAATCTCTGCACTTTCATAGGCAAGCTGTCGTTGATATGCCATAGTTGCCCATGCAAACATGGTTTGACCCTGGGATGCTTTCAAACAAATGATTTCCCCACTTGCATATTTGAGGTGGTATGTGGTATCTTGTTTCCTGCTGAATATTTGTGCTGGCTGTAAATCTAATGGAATTGGTTGAAACACTTTATATTTTTAATAAAGCAGTTTGTGTGAAGTACCATGCTATTTTGTGCCATGCTCTCCTCCATCCCCCCACCGCAAATAGTCAGGTAATTAATATTTCCTTTATAGCTACTAATAGGCCATCATGCATCTCTATTTACAAAACTATTGTGGAAGTACCTGCAGGTTGTGTGCTGAAAGGAACAGTTCTTTGGTCAGTGAACGTCCTATTTTGGTAGTGGATTCATTAAAGCCCCTTTCGGGCTTTAAGCTTGCTGCTGTTGCTTTTGGCAACCAATGCCCTTTGTGCCTACTTGCTTCCCACCTGCTCAGCCCATATTTTATTTTGTAAACAAATAGTTTTTTTAATATAAAAATCACATCTTACAGTATCCATTTTTCCAGTTATGCAGAGATGCACAACTGTTTTATGAAGCTCCACAGTATCAGCCCAACAGATCATGCTGACTGATGTGAATCCAAAACAGCATCTCTCCCCTTGCGAGGGCCAATTCTTAAATAAGCCTTGCTGTAGTTTAAAGCCAATTCAGACACCAATTCCTGCCTTAATCTATCCCCTCACTCTCATGGGGCCACCTGAAGCAGATTGGTTCATCCTGCTGCATGAAGGATCTGGCCCTGAAGCCTGAGCAACCAAAATGATAATGAAACATGCAGCTTATGAAGATGATGTTCTGTCAGACCAATAATCTTAAAATCTATTACAGCCTTACTATTTATTACTTTCAGATTTTCTAAATATTTAAAACTTTTTTATTGCAATAGCAGAAAATAAAGGAGGGGGGACTTTCCAAACAATAAAGGCCACCTCTTACACTAGCTGTAGTGAGCTGGCTAGGCTTTGGATGTGTCAGTTGCCTCACCACAGAATCTCCACACCACAGGATTTAATATTTTCACTAAGGGAACATCAGATATCTTTTGGTCTGGAGGAACACCTTTCTTGTATATAAAGCTATCAGGGTAGGTTCCAATCAAATATTAAACACAATAAAATAATAAGAACATAAAATAAGCGAAAATGTGCAAATCTATAAAAGAAACATTAAAATATCATACGAGGCAGAATAAAACATAATCAAAGTTAGAAAGCTTGGGAAAATAAAAAGCCTTTAACACGCACTGAACAGATATCAAAGTAGGCACCATGTGAGCCTCTCTGGAGGGGGGAGACACACAAAGCTTGTGCTGCCACCACTTAAAAGGCCCTGACCCTGATAACCACACACCATATTTCAGATGGTGGGAGAACCTGCAAAAGGCCCTCCAATCGCAGAGTCCAGGCACACACACATGGAGGCAGGTAGTTCTTTAGGTACTCTGGCCCCAAGCCAGGGAGGGGTTGAGAAATCAAGACCATCACTTTAATTTTGACCCAGAAACAGACTCAGAGCCAGGGAAGTTGCTGAAAACGCTAGCATAATTTGAACATAAATGTCAGGTGAGTAATGTATATGCCAGGGACGGCTAACCTGTGGCCCTCCAGATGTTGTTGGACTCCAGCTTCCATCAGCCCCAGCTAATATGGTCAGTGGTCAGGGATGATGGCAGTTTTAGTTCAGCAACATCTGGAGACCCAAAGGTTAGCCACTGTTGGCAATGCAATCCTCCTTGTTTAGAGAGGTTCGGGAAAGAGTATTAAATCATAGATATTGAAAAATGACTGGGAGTAAGTTGAGACTAGGTCCTGTTGTAATAATGTTCAATAATGATCACAGGGATCTTATTAAAATTCATTAATACTATCTGCAAGGATTGCTGGTGCAACACTATGCCAATGTAATAGACCAATGCACACGACACAATGGGTGACGCAAATAGTTTCGGTAGCAGAATTGAACAATTTAACTGGATTTATGGGATTTCAGAATGAAAACTGAAATTGTAATGAACTACTTCAAATGTTGAACTGGTTTATCTATATATTGAATAAGTACTGTAAGGGTGCACAAGAAAGATTTTAGTAATGTATTTTAACAACAGAAATATTCAGCAACAGAATGCTGAATTGAGAGTTTTTATCTGCACAAGTATTCCACATTAAAATAAGTGGAGAAATACACAGAAAAAGCATTTTATACTTTCACCACTGGATGGAGACATTACCCTAAAGAAATAGGTACTCAGTATTCTAAATCTGCTTCATAGAATAGTAGGCAGAGCTGGAGCAGTTACATATAGATCAGGCGTCAGGTGTTTTATGCTTAAAAGAATGGATTGCAAAAAGCTCTGCTACATTAAGACCACATTTGCTTAAAATTATATAGATGAAAGAAAATATCAGGTAAATCAAAGCAATATTTTAAGCACAGTTATCATTACAAATTTAATATTATAAATGACCTTAGGCTAACAATACATTTTTAAACAAACTATTTGCTATTAGCAAGATGGCAGCTTATAGGAATGTGCAGTGAACCCTGGTTGCAATCAGTGCCTAGCTAATTAATCTATAAAATATTTTAATTAAGTAAAATGCCACCGACAGGACAGCAGATGATAAATTCTTGTATGAAGAATTGATATGAATAAGGCATAGTTTGGGAACTATAGTATGTGGTGTCAATTTGACACAGCAGAGAATGTGTTAACCTGATCCACATAGAAGCAGAAAAACAAAATTTCTAAAGTGCTGTGAAGGCAGGATGTTCTGCTAGCTTGTTCACCCCATGTAACGGGACACCATCCAAGTAGATAGTGCTAGGAACATGGAGGAACGCTCAAGGCCAGAACGCTCTACAATGAAGCACACTGAAAAGTGTTGCTAACAAGATGGGAGGGGCTGTGTGTGAGGAGAACTTGTGAGCCATATATCAATGTATCTGTGTAGCTATGCTTCAGACTAGTATTCTGGCGATAGCCGAATGCTTTGTCTCTCTTTTGCAAAAGATATATATATTGGTAATAAATAAAGGTGTTGTTTTATATTTTCTGGTTTCCCATCTGGTGATTATTTGGAGTTTCCCCCAGATGAAAAGAGCCTTTTTAGTGTAACAGAATGACTTCAAATATTTTTCATAAATGGTAGGTGGCTTCCACCTCCTTGCTTACACATGAGCAAATGCCTCTTGTAAAATGATACCTACTGCAGTACATTTATGTGTTGTATAAGAAGAGCCCTTCTGGATCAGGTCAGTGGCACATCTAGTCCAGCCTCTTGTTCTCACAGTGGTCAGCCAGTTGCCTATGGAAAGCCCCAAGCAGGACCTGAGTGCAAGAGCACTTTCCCCACTTGTGAATCCCAGCAACTGGCATCCAGAAACATACGGCCTCTGATACTGGAGGTAAAACATAGCTACTGTGGCTAGGAGCCATTTCGTGCATCAGTCTGCCCAATCCTCTTCTAAAGCCATCCAACTTGGCAGCTATCACTACACCTACTGGCAGTGAATTTCATACTTTAACTGTGCACTGTGTGAAGAAGTACTTTCTGTCTGTTTTTTTCCCTTCAGAAGTATTTCTGTTCATATGCAAATATATATAGGTTTAACTGATCTAAACTGATACAGTTAAACTAAGATTTAGGGGAGTTAGTAAAGGAGAGTCACCAACAATATCGCGATTCCTGGTGGCTTTCTTCTTCTTCCTTTCTATTTCTTCTCCCCTTAGGACTCCTGCCTCATGTCTGAGGCCTCTTGATGCCCTTGTCACTGTTATCTTGCCCCATAAATCCTATTCTTCCCCAAGACATATACTGGTTCTGCAACAGCTTTATTTCCTTCTTCCTATAAGGCCCCTTGTCTACTTTTCCCCCCTACATCCTTACCTGGGCCTTTAGTTAATTGGCTGCTTTCTTCACAAAGACACTCAAAGCTCTCCCTTTTACCCAATGTGTAATGTCTTTGGGATTGTAAGTGTGTGTGGAACTCAATTGTGCAACACAATCCTGTGCATATCTATTTTGGAAATAAGTCCCATTAAGACTTGTGGAATGGGCTTGGATTAAGTATGTTTCTCCTCTGTAAAAGCACTTGGAAATTTCCTTTGAACTATTTTCCCACAAAAATTACCAGTGACCGAAGAATGGCAATATCTTCCATTACAACATTTACTGGTATCTATTTATGGCCCATTTGCTCTGAGCACTTCAGCATCTCTTAAGTTTTATTTATTTTATTTATTTATGAGATTTGTTAGATGCCCATCTGGCAGAGGTTAATCTGCCACTCTGGGCGACTTACAACCAAACACAAGTACATTCCATATAGACATAATCAAAATCCTAAAAATTAGAGATTAAAAATTAAAAGCTTTAACTATAAATTTCTACAAAACACTGTCTATGATTGGATATTAGTAATGGTGAGAAATGTCTGAAAGAGAAAGGGAAATAGAACAAAACCACATCACCATCTTTTCACAAATCAGTTACAAACACAGAATACAAAAGGATAATAAATTAAAGGGTATAAAGTATAAGTTGTTGGAGGAAATATTGGATCCTTACAGAAAGCTAAACCCATAACAGATGTTTAGAAATGTTTAATTGATTTTTTAAGGTAGAAGTTCAGGAACTCAGAAGTTCAGGAACTCAGAAGTTCAGGAACTGAGAGTGGTGTGGAATAAGGAAATATTATGTATTATACTACTTAAACAACTGCTTTGGAATCTATATGGAATGTTTCTTTAGACCTGAAATTGAGATTGATACAGCAAAAGTTAACATTTTGAGTCTAATACAGACAGATAGATGTTGGAGATGTAATGCTGAGAATGCCTCATTGAGGCATATGATGTGGCTTGTCCAGTGATGTAATCTTTCTGGACTGAAGTTATCTGTATTAATGTTGTACTGGCAAAATCCTTGATATTTGCAGATGTTCATGCACATTTAAATTATATTCCTATAGTATAGGGATTAACAGCAGGACAACAAAAGTGGATTTTGCAAGTCCTTATGTTGCTAAGAGACTTATCACATTTCCCTTTAAATCCATTATTATTATTGTTGTTGTTGTTGTTGTTGTTGTTGTTGTTGTTGTTGTTGGAAATATAATAACAACAACAACAACAACAACAACAATAAAATAAAATAAAAATACATAGAATTTATATTCATCCATCCTCATGAAGGAACCCAGGGTGACAAACATAAATAAAACAATTTAACAACAACAAAAAAGGGACAATAAGTGTTATGAATGAAATTGTTCAAAATGTTCTTAGGAACAAAGTTTATAATAATAATAGTTTTCCTAAAATCAATGATTTCTAAAAAAATGACAATTTATAAACTATGGAAGCATAGTGGCAATTTTGTAGATTTGCGGCCATTTTGGAAAAAAACCTGATGGGATCAGGATGATGTGACCAGCAATGCAATCCAATTAGCACTGGGCTGAGGGGAGTTGGATATGGCAGACCCCCTGGCTGAGTCGGCAAGGTCCTGACTCAGCTGGGGTCTGCCAAGCTCCGCTGGCAGAAGCCCCTCATCCTGGCTCAGCACATTTGCTAACAGGCACATTACTGGTCCCTGTACTACTTGTACTCTATGTTAATCCATCTAAAAGTGCTACCATCTCATGGTTACATTCTCACAGTGACTAATGTGGATTATGATTCCACCCATAAGCATGTAATGGAAATGTAGGAGATTTCTTCATTTAACTAGTCTTTAACCGCCCAGATTTTATGTTGTTGTTGCTAAAGAGTATTAGAACAAAAGTCAACTTATCTGTTGTAAGCCTGATCATGTGCATATATACTCAAGCATGCCTAGGATTGCAACCTGTCACCATTAATATACTTGGAATATTCTAGTTTGGCTTTTATATGCCTATTTCTAGTTGTTGTTTTTAAAAAAGGACATTTCTTTTCTAACTTGCTTTGTTAAAGTTTGGCCAAACTACAGAATTCCTTTTATGCTGCACTTCAAACTCAGAGTTAGCACTTAGCAGATCAACTGCAAGGTTCACATTTCAATTGTCTGCATTTAACTGTTCATTTTATAAAAGGATCTGTCTAGAGGTAGACAAAAAAAATCTATCCCACAAAGTCCTCAGTATGGGCCAATTCAAAACAAAAGTCAAGTGAGGACAATGGGAAAGAGCCTGGTGGAAACAAGGATAGAGGACCTAGCCTAGCAGGGCAGAAGTTGGGAGAGGCCATATTTGAATCAGACCAAGGCATGACTGGAGAAAGCGTGGCTGGGAAGGTGCTAATATGACAGGCTAGTAGATGTGGTAGGATGCTAGTGACAACAAGGAAAGTAGAACAGAAGCAAAAAAGGGAGGATCTTGAAGAAAAAGTGGTAGGTAGACTTCAGTTGCTGGTTTGCAACCCAGACATCCTGCTTGCCCATTTAAATGTTCTGAAGTAGCAGGAGAATATGAAACAACTGTCCTTCCCCCCCTTTTCTCTGCCAAGCTTCTCATCAACCCTACTCCTCTGCTTTCTGTGGGGTAAAACTGGACATCAGCTTTCTATAAAGGAGGATAGAGGAGCTGGCAGGATTGCCAGTGCCCCTTTCTGACCTTTTCCTGTGCTTTTCAAGTTTTGTTGAGTAGCCAGTCATTTTAATGTTTGTTTTGTATTGCTTTTACAGGGTGTGTGTGTTGCTGTACGCTGTCCTGAGGTTTTCAAAGAAGGAGGTATTTTAAATACTTTTATAAATAAATAAATAAATAAATAAGAGTATTGATATGTGAAATTGTCTCGTGAAGCTTTTCATGGCATGTAACTAAACATCACCCACTAATAGTTATAGTTCAAACTGCTATTAAAAGGACAGCTGTAGGGCAAGATTATGATCTGGTAACCCCAGCATTGGGTCAAAGAGTTGAAGGGGTAAATGACAAGAAAATGGCTGAATCTGTATAATGCAGCTTTCTATGTCCCTCCCTCGAGAGTAAACCACTTTGAACATAGGACTTATGTCTGAGTAACCATGCACAGGCTTCTGCTGTCAGAGGTTTGGCATAACTCAGTAGTGAGCTTATGATGATGCAACAGGTTCTTTGCCTTGAATGCTAAATTGTGTGGAAATCCTCTGAAGGGTTCAAGGCCAATGTTTTATAAGCCTGACCCTCATTTTCAATTTGTTGGGTTTGCTCTTCTCTCCATTATGCTAAAGGATTTTTGCCTCCTCTTGTAGTTTGATATATGAAAACACTATTCTCCTGCTGTGCTGTAGATAAGTTTAGGCATAAAGAAAAGTCACTAATTCTTGAAGACGTAAACATCCATCAATTAGGTGTAAGAAGACACATGGCAATGGTGAAGGAAAATTATTCAACACAGCTGGTGTTTTATATTGGTTTCTGAGAGAATGTGAGCCTACCTTACATTAAAAGGTTTGAAATGAACACAGATATAAATTTTGGGCTGTGTGAAAGGCACTGAGTCTTGTGGTCCATTAAAGTCTCTACCAGATTTATTGTAGCTAAAGCGTTTGTGCACTATTCTGCTTCAACAGATGCATGAAGTACTATCCTCAGTTGGCAGATATACATGTCTCTCTGTGTGTGCGAATTGTGGTCACTAGGTCCCAGTGATAGGGAATTTTGTAATTTCTTGGACTGGGGGTCCTTGAGGGAATTGAAGACACAGGCTTGCAGCAAAAGATAAGCCTTTATTGGATGACAAGCATACACTTGTCAGTCTCCCTCTGAGTGAGTGGAGAACTGTCACTTGGCATTGCTTGCCAGGGTTTTTTATACTTTTCAGGACAAAGAAATTAGCATCTCCCAATCAGGAGGTGTCAACTAAGCATTACATAGGCATTGCATAGTATTGCATAGGCATTGCATTTTCTGCATTATGTTCTGGTCAATTTGGCAACGTTGAGTACTTCACATAAAAGTACATTTTGATTGTGAGCTAAGCATTCCAGGTAATACAATCCTTCCAACATCTTGGAGAGCACAAGGATGTTCAGTGTTATCTTATTTAATAGAGTTCAAGCTGTTCCAAACAAACCAGCACCATCAGGGAGGACAGCTCCAAGAAGAAAAAGGGTTCTGGCTGGCTACTAAACTTATTAAAATATTATAAACCTTTATAGCTTTATAAAAGAATATATTTTATTTATTGTTTGAATATATAAAATGCTCCATCACCCGCCCTTCCCTAGCCAGGCTTGGCTGATGATTGGCAGAGGCATTTCAAGAAGATGCCAGGGAAGCCGTGCCTCCCTTTCCTTCTCAGAAGGGTTGGGGACTTGCTGGTTTAGCCTTGTGTGGCCGTGACATTCTGTGTCCCATGACCATGCAATTGCCACATACTCCACAACCTTCTTCCATAGCTTACAGGGGTGTGTGGAATTGCCCTGCTGCTGTCAGGCCTGCTCAGGTTGGGATGAAGACTAGTCATTCACTGTGAATACTAGAGGGTGGTGGCATATGTGCCCTGGCAAGCAAAAATGCAGAAGCCTGGCTTTGAAGATCACTGGGTAGTCCTATTGAAATGACTAAACATAAAATATCACTCTGGACCAACTGGAAGAATACTATGGTAAAGATGAAACAAAGTTATTGAAGATGTTTAGATGCATCAGATTCTTCTTCCAATTCTTCTTTTGTCCATCAGTGTTGTAGATGCAGGGAATAGAAGGAGAATCATAGAACCATAAAATCATAGAGCTAGAGGGGAACTGTAAGGCCATTGAGTTGGCTCAATGCAGGAATCCAAATTAAAGCATACCTGACAGGTGGCTGTCCAGCTGCCTCTTGAATGCCTCCAGTGTTGGAGAGCCCACCACCCTAGGTAATTGGTTCCATTGTCATACTGCCTAACAATGCCATGTTCCTGAGTATTGTTACCCCAGAAGTTCAAACCTGCATGAAGGCATTCTGATTTTATACTGATTGTGTGAAGGCTATGATCAGGATAATTTTTTATTAATTTTTATTTTATTTATTATTTATTTTTATAGCTCGCCCTTCATTGAATGGTGCCAGGGTGAGTTAGATAAATAATATATATGGATATGCTGGGTGAGTTCATATTGAAGAAAACGAACATGCTTTGTACATTGTATATAGCATGTACTTTGAAATGTATGGGCATTCTACAGTCTGAATTCTTGCTTATTGTTCGTGTCTGCCTGTTCCATATGGCTCTTGCCTGAACATACACAACTGGTCTACATGCAATATCCACCATAGACTAAGGGAGAATTTGTCAAAGCGTCTCAAGTGGAATATGCTCAGAGGAGATAACAAACCCAGGAAATAAGTCAGCACAGGAAGTCAGTTATTACCAGTGCTGTCTCCTTCTCCACAGAGGAGGAATGTGGCACATTTTATTTGGGGACAGTTAGGTATGTCCTTCCCTGTCTGGCTGGTTCAGGTGCTATTCAGGGTCATATTTTGCTCATTTGCTCTTCTGGTTCTTCCATACTTCCAACCATCAAGTGCATGGTAGTATTTCTGGATCCTTTTTGTCAATTTACAGAAGTTTGGGTAGCTAATGTCCTGGTTCTTTTAGTTGCTAGTATTTTTGAACTTCGTAGCCTTTTAAGATTTTTGGTTAACCCTTCTGGGACTTTTTGTGTGTGCCAGGTGCTGGATCTATAGTTTCTGGCATCCTGTATTCCTCTAAGGATCTAGCCTATAGTGATTAGTGTCACTAGACCCCCCTTAACCATTATTGAGATAGGGAAGCCTTTTGTTTTGAATCCTTTATTGGAGGGGAATCTGTCAGACTGCATTCAGATAGCATTTTATTCTGTTTTCCCAGCATTTCCATTCCTGATAATTTCCGCATTTTATTTGACCTTCATACAACGTAAAAGCCAATTCTGGAAATCTAGCAGAATCTAGTAGAGGTTCAGCACTCATTTCCATGTTAAATTGCTTCCAGGAAAAACAACAACAGTTTGTAACCTTATTAATCCAGAAAATCACAGGAGTAAAGTGACAACATTTGGGGAGGTATATAGTTCTTTGCTGCCATGTTCATGGTGGAACAGAAGTGCGCATTTGTAGAAAGGATGGAGGAAGTAATGTCCAATTATTTTATTTATTCATTTATTATTTGATTTATATCCCACCCTTCCTCCCAGCACGAGCCCAGGGCGGCAAACAAAAGCACTAAAAACACTTTAAAACATCATAAAAACAGACCTTAAAATACATTAAAACAAAACCATTTTAAAAACATTTTTTTAAAAAGCTTTCAAGACATCTTTAAAATAGGGTTAAAAAGACATATTGTGTTTTAAAAAAGGTTTTTAAAAAATATTAAAAAGCAATTCCAACATAGATGCAGACTGTTGTATCACACCATGCCCATTGTGAATGAAATTTAGCACAACATGTTGGTATATTAATCAAAAGCCACAGTTCCATAATGCAACAGGTACTGCAGTGTGCAAGGAATGTCAGAAATTGGGACAGAAATGCTACCATGATAATCAGGAAAACTAGTGCAATAAACCCCATGTCTGAATGCAGCTTGTCAGATATATCAAAACCATGTTTGGCAGAGTTCTCTGTGAGTGTAGGAGGGACGAATTTCCAGGAGAAAGGGGCAGACCTGCAGCTTCATTTGGAATAAAATTGTACTGTACGATTACAATAAAATAACAAATGAGATGAATTCTAACAGGAATAGATATTGTACCATTGTTCCCACCAAATATATTGTAGTTATGTTTAAGCAATTATGTGTAAGGAGTTTCGATTTTGAAAAATATATCAAGCAGTAGGCTTATACCTTGGCAAATTAGCTTCTATTGATGTAGTACTCACATTTTAGCAAGCTGGAAAAGGTTGCATTTCATTTTTGCAGAATGAGGCTGTCACATGATCATTGCACTTACAGAAAATATGATTGTGTGCAAAGTTGGTTATGTGAAACTGGCTGTACATGGAACATCACTTTAGATTTTAGATTCTTCTGGGAGTTCGACTGAGAAACATGGTAATTAGAAGATTAGTTCAGAGATCTTCCTTTACATTGCTAAAATAACAGCTGGAGCTTCTGTAATTTCACATCTTTCAGGTTTAAACTATCTGTAACAGTGGGCACAGGGAGCAATGGGTGCCATCATCCAGCATCTCAGAGAGCAGAAGGCAGGCAGCCAAAGAGGAGTTCTGCAAGAAACAAATATAAGTAGTGCTGTTTAGCTATGAGATATAGGTGCATTACAAAGAGATCATAGTATTATCCTAGATATCGAACAATTATTAATTGCTGCTTTGTTTTCTTCCTCATTTCATCCTGACATTTGCATTGTTCTCACATCACTGGGAAGAGAAAAATGAAAATGGAAAACACAAACTGCAAAAAAGAAAGGTTAATGTGTTAAGATTTTTTTTTAGGGGTAAATATAAATTACATGAATTCCCCTTGTCTTCTTCTGACAATACCATCTCAGGCAAATCCCACTGAGAGATGACTCAGAAGTTAACAGCTTTTTTTCTCCACCAGAAGTCCTGTGCTTCATCCTGCTAGTATCACAATTAACCAAAAGTACAAAGTTAATGGCTGTACAAGAATATAGATCCAGGAGAGAAGCAGTAGCAGGAGACACATCCAGGGATTGCCTTATCTGTGTGCAATTTTGCCAGAATGTTGCCTTCGTGGCATGCTCCTTACTTACTTTCCCCCACAGATTTCCTCTCAGTGTATGTTGATTCTCTTCTGCCCCATGATTTGTCCTCTAGTGAAAAGGTTTATTAACTGACCATGGCAATACAGCTTTCATTTCAATAATCTTTCATTACTGACCAAGGATTAGAACTCATCCAGCGGGAAGATCTTTGCCTTTTTATTGACTACAAAGTTAGTACCCTACAAATGTTAGCAATATATTGGTAACAATTGAATTCCTAAAGCATTTTGGGCTTGTAATGAAAGAACAACAACTGGGACCTTCCCTGTATCAAAAGGCATTTGCCAGAAAGCAAAGTCTTCTTGATTTCAGTAGAACTTTCTTTCAAACAAGAACGCTCAGGCAGAGGACTGAGTAAGTTTTTAGTTTAATCATAGGTACACACTTCTTAAAATCTGTTGACTATGTTTAAACCCAGCTCAAGAGGGCAGATTAAAAAACAACAACACCCTGACATTAACTGTATATTAATAATGCAATCCCATGATCCCTGGGAGGGGATCCCAGGGTGCATAGGATAGAGCGGTTCAGTCCCGCTGGGTGCTGCTTCTCTATGGTGTTCCCTATGGCAATGTGCTGAAAAAGCAGACCCTACAGCCTGCAGTTTCCCACATCAGTTTGTGACATTTTTAAAATGTCCTTATGAAAATTCTTCAGCATTTTAGTGTGGATTTCTCTTAATGTACCCATTTTTGTATACAATTTTCCCTAATACAATGCATTTTTGTATGCTTTCACTTGTATACGCACTTTAATACTTTACCCTTATTTATTCATTTTTGTACACATTACTTGGCTGGAGAACTGTATTGCCACATTCAGTGATGTGCAAATTTTGAAGGATGGCTGTGTTTTGCATATTGTTTCAGAAAGTGCAAATTAGGTTGGTTTGCCTTTAAATGTGAACTGAATCAAATTTCTCCCACATCCTTAGCAGTGAGATTCCCAACCCTGAGTATTTTCTTTTTCCAAGTTATTGGAATGTGACCTTGATTGCGCAAGACACTTTCATGTCTTAGAGATACTCTTCTAGTGTTGCATTTGCAAACTGCAGTAATGTGATAAAATTGGTCCCTACCTTTTCCTTTCTTCCAGCACAATATGAAATCCCAGGTGTTTGTAGTCAGCAAGCAAATCCTTTTATTTCAACATTCTGTGCTTTCCTCTCTAACAATTTGGAAGGATACTTTTGGATGCATTAGGCTAATGCTGCAAATGGCTGTGCAAGGCCCAAGCCTTTGCTGGATAATAATGGCAAAACAGGCAAATGTAAATTGTATCCTATGCCAAAAGCCCAGGCTGCTCATGACTTGTCAACAAAGTGAATTCCACCCTGACAGAACTTGAATTATACGTCTGATGCTACCAAGGCAGCTTCATTCTCTGGGGTTCCTCACACCAGAAGCTGCCAAATTGAGTGTCACTTTCTATTCAGCTTGGGATGTGATCCTTTGGCTGCGAAGGGAGAGTGTTAGAAGGACTTGTTTTTTCCAGTGTTCCAAACGATGGGATTTTTCTCCCCCTTCATTTGCTCATCTTTTTTGCCACTGGCAGATGTGGTATCTCAACATCATTTACAAAATGCAACAAAGTTGCTAATGACTTTTGCTTCAAATTTGAAGACTCTGGTGTGTTTTCCCTCCGCCACCCTCTCTTCTCAGGCTGCTTCTATTTCACTTCATTGAACAGCGCTTCAAAAACATCAAAACCCACCTTCATCTGTCTATAGTGTTTCTTCTATTTGACATTGTAATAACCCACATTTGATTCATTTCCCAAGGTTGTAAATCTTTTCTTCTTCTTCTAGTGCACTGATTTTTAATACTTCAGCGGTAATGGAACAGCAAGAAATAGCACTGAGAATCTGTTCTCTAATGAAAATGAACTTGATTTTTAGCAGTACAGACAACTCGAAAAAACCCCTGTCTAATATATTCTCCAAACAGTGAGATACAAATTGATTGGCATATGATCAGTCTAAACTAATATATGTTTATAAATGTATAATTTCCTATTCTTTCCCATGGCTCACTTGCATCAAATTCTAAGCAATCCAGTGCAAAGCAGACTTAACAAGAATTTGCCCTCCCCCCACAAAAAAAATAACAAATCAGAATTTGTTAAAAGGCAAAATCAAGAAAACAACTGAATGCACAACCTTTGCCCTTGCCAGTGGCAGATTAATAAATAAACAAGTGAAAGCAAATACATATCCTTGCCTATACAGTAGGGCCCCACTTTCCGGCATTCCACTTTCCGGCATTCCGCTTTCCAGCGTTCTGCTGATGCGGCGGCTTTCAATCAGGGGAAATTCCCCATTTTAAAGCCGATTTTGCCGTTTTGCTTCATTTTGTGGCATTTTCGCGTCATTTTCACGCGGCGCGACCCATTAAAGTCAATGGGTGCCGCTTTATGGCAATTTCCGCTTTATGGTGGGGGCCTGGTCCCTAACCCGCCGTATAAGCGGGGCCCTACTGTAATATGATTTATTGGCTATACTTTCCTTCATAATGCTATAATTTGCTGCAGCAAATCCCATTATATTTAAAAACTGAGCAGATTAGAGAACATGTTTAAGGGACTGATCTGCATAAAATAACAATCTGAATTGTTTTGTACATGCAGAATATGAAATTGAAATAAGGAAGAGGCATTTTGTTAATGGAGTTTTACTCATCCTTGCTTTAGGTGCATTGTGTTAGCTAACTGTCCTTACAGTATTCTTTAAAAAACAAACAAAAAAGATCATTCTTCAAGGTGTGTTAGGGGCAGGATAAGGCACTTCCTAATTGGTGTGCTTGACATCAGAGGAGATTGCATGGCTGCCTAGATGAAAATCTCCAGTATTGTAAATCATACATAACAAGGTAGTTGGACATAAATGTGTGATGAAAAAGAGCAGGAGTGAAATCCTCTTATTATAGTCACGGGGAGCTTTGCCAGTGGCTTTAATGTAGCCTGAATTGAAAAGCATAACCAGTGGTGTTCTCTGCCTTGGGCTTCATCTGTAATGCTTTCTCACACTTGGAGCCTGATCTTGCCATGCCCTTTGATCCTGATCCTACTACCCAGTGGAAAATCTTCAGCCATTTCTTTCTGTGTTTGAACATGGGATCAGGAATACCTCCTTAGCCCTGCCCCGCCCTTTAGAAACTAAGCTCACCTGAGGCTACTCAGACTTCATAGGCTTCAGTTTTCCAGCATCACTGATAAAAGGAAACAGGAAATTGGGAAAACTCTGTTGGCAAGCTGGTTAGCAGCTTCAGCATAAAACCCCTTGTCTCTGTCGTAGACTTGTTTTCTGCCTTTCTCTCTCTTGCCTTTTCTGCTTCTTTGCTTGTGTGGTCTTAGCTTTCCTCCTGTTCCAGCTTTGCTGACAAGCAGCAGCCAGGTATGGGTACTGAGAGGCCCATTGTCAAATGCTGAGTGCCAGCATATTTGCTGATAATATACATGTGTGGGCGTAAACCTAGGCTAGGATGCAGAATAGTAGCACAAATGCCTGGGTTCCACTAGAACCCACTGCCGTCCCTACTGTTTAGGATTGCCAGGCTCAGGGCCTGAGACTGATCCTGTATCTTAGGAGAAGAGAAAGTCAGCCAAGTGCAGGTGTT
This sequence comes from Rhineura floridana, assembly GCF_030035675.1. Taxonomy (NCBI): domain Eukaryota; kingdom Metazoa; phylum Chordata; class Lepidosauria; order Squamata; family Rhineuridae; genus Rhineura; species Rhineura floridana. Next base: position 84,111,155 of record NC_084487.1, read on the forward strand.
CTTGCAACACTGTAATGAGAAAAACCACAAGGTGGAATTCTCCCTTCCCCCTGCACAACTTTTAAAGATACAGAAGATCTCTTGGTTGCCAGGCCAGGCCTGGCAACCCTATTACTGTTATACATATGTAGAGTAATTCAGTATTCTGAGCTGAGTATGCCAATGTGTGTATTTATCTAAGCAGCAGACTTTTGCCCTGCATTTAAGTCGCTGGTGTGAGAAAATATTGTTCATTTCTTGCTCTGGCCCAAAACAAGACGCTAACAGCAGTTTAGGATAAAACCTTTAAAAAAATAGTTTATTAAAAAAGAAGCACTCACACCAGCAATTCAGAGTGAGTGCAGTTGACCCAGACTGTCTCGTTCCCCCGATATTTATACCCCTCAGTATACAACTTACAGGAAGCTTACAGTAGGAACTCTATATTTGGTAATATTACAGTGTGTTACATTGAACTGGTTCCACCAGTGTATTCCCTGAGTCATGCTTCCGGCCATAGTACATGAACAGTTTACATTACTAAGATGGCAGATATAGACATCCGTTGTAAGATGACGGTGCTTAATCAAAACAGTAGGTGGCTCTCAAGGATGGCCCTCAAGGAGGTGCTTTAGTGCGTCAGAGGAATTAACCCTTAACATCATTGAGGCTTAAGACTTAGTAAAATAAGAAAAAGCTTATTTATAGAAATACATAATAGATAGGAAAGGCACAGAGCTTGGAAGTAACTCGTTACAAATAACGAGTTACTTGTAATTTATTACTTTTTGAGTAATAAGTGGGTAACTTCATTACATTTCGCTAGTAATAGAACAAGTAGTAACTTCATTACTTTTGAGCTGTAACTATAATGTTTCCAGAGTTATTTTGGGTATTACTTGGGGGGGGAGCACGGGAAGTCTTCTGCTCTTCTAATTTGTGCATAAAACTCATGTGCTTCAAATTGGGCTTCTGTGCAGCATAGCTCTTCCCTTGTGCTCTATGGGTGCTTAGGAGGCGATGAGGGAGCAGGTGGAGAGCGAGATGGGGTGGAGAAAATAATTGTTTAAAATGGGCAGGAGTGGAGGGAGAAAAGAGCTGGAGGACAAGAAGGCAGCAGAAAAATGGACATGAAGAACTGGCTGTGGAGGTGAGAGATGACAACATGTGTGTGTCACTCAAAGCTCAAGGTGGCATCTGCCTTTCTCTCCACATCTCCTCTCTTTCCAGGGGAGAGAGACGCGAGCCAAAAGCCATGGCTTCAGGGTGAGTGAGGGGCAACCAGAAGTTGCAGCAGCAAGTAGCCAGGGTCCTAAAGAGCTGCTGCTTCCAGTTTTCTTTCCTGCCCTTCCTTTCTTGTGAGGAAGATATGTCCTGGGAGCTCTTTTGTGCAAATCCTCCTCCCCATGGCAAATGCAGAGTTTCAAAGAGGCACTTTTCCAGGCACTTGTTAAAAATGATTGTATAGCTGACTTACAGTACAATATATATGTCTACTCAGAAGTAAGTCTCTTTATGTTTAATGGAGCTTACTCCCATTTGTGTGTGGAGGAGAGAAAAAAATATAACCCTTTATAGTACAAAGATGCATCAGTCTGGTTAAGGCAAGTAAAATTTGATACATGTAATACAAGGACTAACCTTCAATCAAGTACTTGTCTACTCAGAAGTAAGTCCCATTGGGTTTAATGGGACTTACTCCCAGGCAAGTGTGTATTGTGTACACACTTACCTGGGAGTAAGTCCCATTGAACCCAATGAAGCTTACTTCTGAGTAGACATATATTGCATTGCAGCCTTAGTTTCCTTTTCCCCCATTTTAATTCTGCCTTCTGTATCTTCACAACAGCCCTGTGAGGTAGGTTAGGCTGAGAGTTAGGGACTGGCCCAAGGCAATAAATAAGCAAAAACAATGACGAGTGAAAATTTAATATGTGAAAATGCTCAGGCTCAGAGCATTTTTGTCGCTCTTTGTCAAGGCTTTGTGTGTGGGTTTTTATGTCTACTGTCTCATAATTTCTTTTTGCCCAAGAATGTCGTATTTCATACTGTTACAGATGGTCTTTTTAAAAAAAAAAAATTGCCCAAATTCTGTGGTGGTTGTTTTTTTACTTGAGTTCTTTGCATGGTTTAGGGGTGGCATTGCAGGAGATCAGGCTCTTATGGACAGCTGTGGGGGAGGTAGAAATTAAATGGAGTAAGCCTTTTTTGTATGAAAATACAGTTATGGGGAAAGCGTCGCCTGTTAACATTCTATCTGTCAGACATCTTATTACTTTCGTGTGCCCCCTCCCCAGATTTATTTTTGATTTGTGAATGCCATGACCATTGCCATTCCCTCCCCCCGTTTATCTTTGCAACAACCCTGTGAGGTAGCTTAGGCTGAGACAATATATGTACATAAGCGGCAGTTGGTGGTTGTAGTTGGTACAGCATTAATAAAGTATAGCCCCTGAAATGCTGAAATTAATTTTTACCTCTGAAAGATTGTGGGGTGGGCACCCTCAGTTTCTTATTTTTTCTGCATCTTTTTGTCTGTTTTGGTTGTGCATAGATGCCCTTATCCCTGCCCTGAGTCCAGCAAAAGTTGTGGGCCAAGCAGGAAGTACTGGCATCTCATAGAGGACACCATCCCCTTTCCTGGGGTATATGATTTATCCCAGCCCAGAGCAGATTTTGGGGTGGGCATCTTCAGTTACTTATTTTTTATGATTTTATGACATCATTATGCATTTATGAGCATTTCAGAAGCCTGATAATTTTGATTGAATAAATTTGTTATTCTTGGCAGGGAGAGTCCCCAGATTACAGAGATATATGATATGGGGTACCCCAACATATATTTTAGGGTTCAGAGACATGTTAACTTTCCTATGGAGTTGCTGTAGTTGTGAACTTTTCTTGTTTTTTAGCAAATAAGGAACTGTGAACTAACCAACTTGAGCATTGTGACAACATAACCAATTATCAGGGGTGATGGAAATTGTAGTCCTACAACATCTAGAGGGCACCACGTTGGCTATCGCTGATCTGTAAGGCCCCACAAGTAACTTTTGTTTTTTGTAATACATACAAGAACAGAAGAAGAGCCTGCTGGATCCAAGCAGTGGCCCATCTAGCCAAGCATCCTGTTCTCACAGTGGCCAATCAGATGCCCTAAAGGACCTAAGTGCATGAGCAGCAGTCTCCTCTCTTGTATTTCCAGTAACTGATATTCAGAAGCGTATTGTCTCTGACAGTGGAAGTAGAACATAGCCATCATTTCTAGGTGCCGCTGATAGCTTTATCCTCCATGAATTTGTCTAATCCTCTTTTAAAGCCGTCCAAGTTGGTGCCCATCATTGCTTCCTGTGGTAGTAAATGCCATATTTTTGCTATATGCTGAGCAAGACCACATTTTTAATTGCAGGAGAAGGGATAACATTTATGCTGGTGGATTACTTTTGATATCTGCATTTTCTGTTTACCTGCGTTATGTCTCAAGTTCTGCTTCTGACAGTTCAATTGTGCATACGTGTCTACCCAATTAGTTCAATGGGACTTGCTTCCTGGTAAGTATGCACAGGATTAAGTTATCTCTAAATTATACTGTTGACAAAAAAAAATTACAAAGGCAACTAGTAAAGTGCTAAAGTTTGCATTTTTCTTTGATGACAGGGTATTGCCATATTGATCAAAATGTGTTTTAGTTGAAAGGGGTGCTGTGTTGTTTTTTGCAGCACGTATCTTCAAGCACCGCAGCAGAATGCCTGTTCAGTACTGGTGGCAACGTAATCTGTAAAAAGACATTCCTTGTCTGACATGCTCTTTGAGCATCCTGTTCATTTGAGACATAACAGAAATGTATTGTAAAAGCAGCATTTCAAGTGTAAAGTTTGATCTCAAGTGAATTATATGTATGTTGGTGTATCATCATTGCTGGGGGTGGGGTGGGGGGATGTGAGATTCTGTTATGCCATTCTGTTAATCTTACAGATAAAAAAAAATATTCTACTACCCTCTGTGTGTGTGTTCTTATTTTTAATGTTGTTTTAGGCTATTTAGATGTGCAGCAGCCAAGGCCAGCACCTTCTAGGCAATTTTTTTTAAAAGTAAATAAAATGTAATTGTAATGATTACTTTTGAGTAAAGGTAATCAGTCACTTTCAGAGCAATTATAATTGTAATTTGTATTACTACTTTTGGGGCCACGTAACTGTAATTTATTACTTTTTAAAAGTAATCTTCCAAGCTCTGGAAAGGTATACCTAGTTCAAACTAACTAAGTTGGGGGCACAATGCCCACACTTGGTATTGCCCTCATGGTTCAGGAGAGAGAAGAAAGTCAGATGCCTCCTTGGACCGTTGAAGAAGACAAAGGAAGGAGGGGCAGATCAGCTTCTCTGAGCATATCAGTTTACAACAAAAGAAAGTTAGGCAGCGAAGAGCACTGGTAAAGGTAGGCAAGCCTAGTCAGCTGGAGGACCCTAACTCTCTCTTCCTTCTGGAATGCAAACAAAAGAACCCAAACAGGAGTTGCTCATGCCCCACTTCCAACACTCCTTCTCATTGAGTGTTTGATTCAGTCCACAAGGTTCATCTTGTCTCACAGCTTGCAGTATCTGACTTTGCCCAATACCTTCATCAGAATGTCTGCAGTCATGTCTTCCATTGGACAATACTCCATCTTGAGTAGTCCTCTGCAGTAGGGTATCTCTAATGAAATGGTGCTACGTGTCTATGTGCTTGGTTCGTGAACTCACCCCTTCTGACTCCATGAGTCTGATGCATCCTGGGTTGTCTTCATGCATCATGACAGGCCCAAGTATAGAGATGCCTAATTCTTTGAACAGTTCAGGTAGCCATGTCAACTGTTGGCTTGCTTCAGAAGCTGACATGTACTCTGCTTCTGTGGAAGGCAGTGCTACAATCTCTTGTTTCTTACTTGCCCAGCTGATCACAGAATCTTCATAGTAGAAGATGCTTCCATGGGTGGGTTTTCAATTTGTAGTGTTTTCAGCCCAATCAGCACTTGCATATTCCACTATTTTGGGATCTTGGGTAGCAGCTAACTTCAGTTTTATGGTTGCGGTGCCCTTCAGATATCTCACCACTCTCTTGATTGCTTCCCAGCCCTTCTTGGTTGGTGAGCTGGTTTTTCTGCACAAGTATCCCATTAGTAGTACCACATCTGGCCTGGTAACAGTGCTGATATACAGACATTTCCTGCTGGCTTCTCTGTAGCTCTCACGGTCTTCCCATGGTTGTTTGTTGTGGTCCGGTTTCAGGTTTCCTACTTCCATTGGAGTAGGTGCTGGATGCGCATCTTTCAGTCCTAGACTCTCAAGAAGGTTTTGGATCTGTTGTCTTTGACTCAGCAAGAAGGATCCATCATCTTCTATTTCTATTTGTATTCCAAGATAGTGAGTGACATCACCTGGGCACTTTACTTCAACCTCCTTGTTGAAATGATTCACTAGTTGTTGCTTGTCCAGTGGGTCTTGATAAGCCAACAGTAGATCATCCACATAAATCAGTAGGTAAGTCTATTTGTTGTTCCTGAATCTGCTGTACAGGCATGGCTCTGCTATGCCTTGTACAAAGCCTTCTTTCAAGAGCATTTTGCTCAGTTTCTTATTCTAGGCTCTGGCAGCCTGTTTGAGTCCATAGTAGATCATGAAGTTTACACACTAGGGTTTTTTCCCCTGGAACTTAAAACCCTGGTGGTTGTTGCATGTAGATCTCCTCTTCTGTTTCTCCATGCAAGAATACTGGTTATATATCCATGTGCTCCATCTGCATTTTCTTGTTGGCAGCAACACTCAGAAGAATTCTGATGGTTGTGTGTTTGACTACAGGAGCAAATATTTGATCGTAGTCTTGTCCATACTTTTAAGAGTATTATCTGGCTACTAGTCTTGCCTGGTATCTCTTCATGTTTCTTTCAGCATTCATCTTTTTCTTGAATATCCATTTGCAGCCTACAGCTTTTCTTCCTTGACAAAGTTTGGTCAGTGTCTAAGTTTTATTCTTGTGTGGAACTTCCAGCTCTTCCTTGGCTGCATGCCTCTACCTGTCAGCTTCAGCTCTGGGTAAGGCTTCAATCTCTTTCCAGGTTTCTGGCTCTGGAAGTTCATCTCTCACAAGGTAAGCAAGTCTTTGCCACCACACAAGGAAGACTCGTGACACAAGATTGGAATAAAGTTATATTTATTAAATATAACATACTAAATCCAAAGCAAGACAGCCAATCATTCAAATATAATTACTTCGGGCAGGTGAGGCTAATCCTAACTATGTGGGACTACACTCCCACCTTCAAAAGGCATTAATTCTCATTATTGCATAACTCCAGAGTGAAGGACGTGTGTAAAATCCTCACTCCTTGCTCTTGGAGCCATGGGCGTGGTTCCAACCTCCACACCATGGCCCCGCCGTACAGGCGTTCACCATGATGCGCAAGCCGGTCCCATAAGGACACCACCCAGATCCCCACCAGTGATGAACCCTGATGGTTCCCCGGGAAGTGCTCCTTTTAGGATGCCTTAACCGCCTAAATATATAATCCCCCTATATACCTCACCTGCCCGAATTCTATGCCACAAGAGGGGATCAGCTCAAGCTTGGTCCACTCCACCCAACGAAGACAACAAAACCCTTAAACCCTTCATAATATCCTCCAAAAACAAATCACAACCCTGGTCTGAAAGATGAACACCATCCCCACGAAACAAATGTGGGGCATGGAACCTAATCCTGTCGTGGGGAATGAATGCCCCCCCGAGCGACAGGACAAGAGCCCTGATCTTCCTATTCACCCATTTCCGAGATCTACCGATCCTGTTGGGATGAATAGCACCCCTCCACACCCTTCTAACAAGCATATCTGACCACACAATTATAAGGCGTGGATATGAATTAATAAGCCACGTGAGATCGCGAGTGACCTTAACAAGCAGGTCCACACCTGGACGCTGTACCAAATCATTTCCCCCTAAATGGATCAATAATATATGTGGCCTATCCATAGAAGACATAATACGGCACACAGAAGGCAAAAATGCGTCCCATAACATGCCCCTCCGGGCTACCCAGTGAACTGTAGCGGTAGCCGAAAGCTGCAGCTGGGTCCCAGGAGCAGACGAAGAAGCCTTCCGATGAGCCCAAAACAAAATTGAGTTTCCACACAAGACGATCCTCACGGGAATAGGGATGCTTAGCAAACCTAGGGAAACAAAAACAAAACCTTATTATTAAGGCCTGACATAAGATTTGAATGCATCGGAACGCCATCTTCCAATCGCCTGTATATCGCTAACGCTCATGCCCATGAGGGCTGCGGCCGTAGCCGCACCAATCCGGAAAGAATGCAGCCCATAGACTCCAGCATCACGACCACTGGCCAACAAGGCCCGCCGAACAACGGCCCAAAATTGAAATTGAGTCAGGGCAGAACCATCAGCATGAATGAAAAGATAACACTGGCCCGCTGGCCGGAGAGACAGAAATTGCCACATTGCAGCCACAGGGCACAATTCAGAGACCTGGCAACTGCGTCAAAACACAATAGTGCCACGGCCTTTCTGATCGGTCTTAGAGACCCGCAGAGAAAGCCTCACTATATCGGCACCTAATGTGCAATCGCCTATGCATAAGACACGATAGGTCACATCACGCTTAGAGGGGGCCAATACTTCACTAGGGCAAAAAGCACCGTAAAACATCGTCAGAGTTACTGCGGCGAACAGGTGCAACTCATACTGAGATGAGCATAATGAATTAAACAACGCCAGGATCTGGAGGAGAACATCGGGCGTGATTGGCCTCCTCCGGTCAGTGGACCTGGGAGTGGAACGCGACCAACACTCAAGGACCTTTCTGACCCTAAAATCTACAGAATGATCCGGCAGCCCCCGTGCCTTAGAGATAAAGGCAAGCGCGGAAAGGTGACCAGCGATAGTAGAAACAGCATTGTTTTGCCCTTTTAAAGTTATCATAAACTGCAATAGATGATCCACAGGAATAGGCCACGCCAAAGGCATCTCCTTGCTGATGCGGAAAGTCTGGAACTTAGCAAATGAACGCTCGTACGCATTTCGAGTACTGGGAGCCAGAGCAGCTGCAATCGCAACCCCAACTTCTAGTTGCCAAGGTTCCACAGGAAAGGTGGGACTGGCACAGGATCTAGTGCCGCTCCAGGTGCAAGCTCCCGAAAGCGCGCCATCTGTAAGCGGGAAAGGGCATCAGCAACGGAATTTAGTAAACCTGGAACATGCCTGGCAAGGAATAAAATATTAAAGCGCAAACATTGCAAGACAAAAGCCCGCACTAAGCGCATAACACGGGAAGACTTAGAAGTTTGTGCATTGATAACGCAAACCGTGAACCAATTATCACACCAGAAGCGCAATGTGCGATTCTGAAATGACAAAGGCCAAATATGTACAGCTACTACAATTGGAAAGAATTCCAGGAATGTCAAATCAGAAGTAATTCCATTGGCAAGCCAAGAGGCAGGCCATCGCTCAGCGCACCACTGGGATCTAAATATTACACCAAAACCAGTTCCCCCAGCGGCATCAGAATGCACCTGCAATTCGGCTTCCAATAACAATTCCTGTCGCCAAAAGGAAAGGCCGTTGAATTCTGCCAGGAATTCAAGCCACATGTGCAAATCCGCTCTCATTCCTGCTGTAATACGCAGAAAATGAAAACGAGAGCGAACACCCTTCATGGCGTCACATAGCCGCCTGAGAAATGCACGACCAGGGGAAATAACTTTGGAAGCAAAAACTAAATGTCCTACCAGCTCCTGCAATTGACCCAGTGTAAGTTTCTTTAATACAAGCACTGATCGGAGCAGTTGTCGCAGTGCAACCAACTTATCCAACGGCAAACGTGATGACTGCGCTACCATATCCAAATGAATCCCTAAGAAAATAAGGGAAGTAGCAGGGCCCTCAGACTTCTCAGGAGCTAGCGGAACTCCCAATTCCTCAGTTAAAGAGGTGAAGGATTGCATTAAATAGAGGCAGTGAGAAGTCCCAGCCGGCCCAACAAATAAGAAATCATCAAGATAATGAGCAGAGAAGGAGGAGGAAGCTTTCCTCCGCAGTGCCCATTCCAGAAACGTGCTGAATGCTTCGAAAGCAGCACAAGACACTGAGCAACCCATTGGCATGGCCCTATCTACGTAAAACTGGCCCTGAAATTTAAAACCCAATAAATCTACATCATCAGGGTGCACAGGCAGGAGGCGAAAAGCGGATTTTATATCACACTTTGCCATTAATGCACCCCTGCCAGCCCTCCTAACTACTCTCGCTGCCTCGTCAAAAGAAGTATACTTAACTGACGTGTGTACCGGCGAAATGCCATCATTAACAGAGGCACCTTTCGGGTAAGATAAATTATGGATAAGCCGGTATTCACCAACCTGCTTCATAGGCACAATACCTAATGGGGAAATCCTCAAATTTCTCAAAGGAGGAAAAGGAAAAGGGCCGGAAATACGACCGGCACTTATCTCCTTATTAAGCTTAGCTAACACAACAGACGCTAAATGGCTAAGAGAGGGCTGATTGACTACTGATGTAGCAATCCGTGGACCCTCAAAGGGAATACGAAAACCATCAGTAAACCCTTGCAGTATAAAACTAGCACCCTGTCTATCAGGGTAAAACTCTAACAGCTTAGCCAAATGAGCCAGCTTGACCAGGCTACTGGCCTTGCGACATACTGCTGCTGTTGCCAGAACCACGTTTGGGCTGGTGATGCTCCCCTGTACCCTGGCGAGCCGTACGTGCACGCTGACAGGAGGAACTAGGGTGGTTGCCCCCACACATTGCACAGGCGTGTCTGAACCTACAAGGACGTCTGAGGCATCTGCCAGTGCTGTTGAATGCCCAGCAGACTTGCTGGGATTGAACCCAGTGCCCGCCTTGGTTGGAACCAAAGGCGGCAGTCTGCGCTTGTGCTAACAAATGCCCACTATCAGCTCTATCGCCCAAGGTGGGCCTGGCGGGGGTCATAGATCGCAGCCAAAGACCGGCATGCTCAACATCCCAACGGAGGGTGGGATCTAATGCCGCCCTCTGCCTGAAATTCTCATCATACCGAAGCCAAGCGGTGCCAGAGAATTCACGGAAAGCTCGATGAACAATGTCCTGATACTTTATCATGGACAAAGCTCTAGATGGATATGCCTGAGTCATAACACCCATATAAATTGTATAGGCATTCAACCAATTAGGCCAGATGCGATCGACCCTCCGCTTAATGGCGGCCTCACGCTCCTTAACCTGCTGACCATCCTTAGGTTTTGTTTCGTTTTCACGAAACAGGAGAGAAAACAAATCGATGTACTCTCCACGCCAAATTTTTTCCTTAGTTCCTAACAATAAATGGTCCCCTAAAGGAAGAGATGTGTCACCCTGTGGATAAATCCCTTGAGGAAGGGGCAAGTAAGCAGGTGCCAGAGAGGAAGAATTGGCAGACGGCTGCCAAGGAGATACTGCAGCAGCAGGCCAAGGGAGCTGTGGGTGCTGAGGCACCAACACCCCCCCTATAAAAACAGTAGGGTGCGTAGAATCACCCAGCACCGGAGAACCAGCAGCTGGGGTATCCTGAAGAAGGGGACTGGAAGCATGTACTTGTGTATTGTGAGGGTGTAATTGTTGCCCACCTGTATAAGCTGCAGGAGAAGCAACGACCGGCGGCATGGTGAACCCAGTAGACCCAGGAGTGAACGTGGCGGGCGCTGGAGGAACAGGCATCTGTATATCCTGACGCTCAAATTCAGGCAAGGTAAGATTCGTGGGCGGACCAGCAGGCAAACCAACTGAAGGAGTATGCACCGAAGACCCCTCCATAGGCGTAGCATCTTCCAGCACACCAACTCCAGAAACCAAGTCAGCGAGAAGATGAGATTTAGTCATTTTGGAAGCTAACCTAGCAGATTTCTTACCTACAGGTCCGGAACTGGGACCCGCATCGACATCCTGAGTCTGCCTGCGTTCCCTTTCCAGCGCTTCAACTCTAGCCACCAAGGCACGTATGGTCCCCAAATCCTCCTCTTCGTCAGAAGATTGATGCTGCATTGAAGGAGGGCGCTTGGTGGCCTGCTTCAGCACACGAACCCCTTTCTTCTGTTGCACCTTCTTGGGAGGCATGCCCAAAAGACCGGGATAAACAATTACACAATTAACAAAGTTTATATACCACCAAATATGTCCAAAAATTCTTCAATTTAACCAACTAACACAATTGCCAATTATAATAAAAAATCGAAAATTAAAATTATTTTAATTTTATGCTAATTAAATTTATTTATTTAGTTTTTATTTATTTATTTATTTATTATATTTTTATTATTATTATTTATACATATAAGTTAAATACCATTTATTATTTGATAATAAATAACAGAATTAATACTATACTATAAACTATGGGAAAGGGTGGGGGGGAGGGAAAGTGGAAAAAGGAGGGGGGGATGAATTTCAATCAACTAAATATAATTACAAACAGCAACTATAGGGTAAATAGTGATACCCACAAAACAATCAAATATAAGAAGCTAAACTATTAATTTAAATAAACAAGACTCCAAATAACTGAAAGATCAACGAGCAAAAATATATAACAGCAATTACACAGAGAAAACGGAAAGGAAAAAAGGGGGGTTAAACAAGGACAATAGCGAAAACTAAGGCAAGAACGAAGAATTAAATTCTAAATTGCCCCAATAACGACCAATCCAACAGCTCCAACCCCAAAATTAGACCAAAGAAACTAAGAAAACAAAGGCTTTACAAATAAAAAAGAGGGAAAAACGGGAAAAAAGCCGCTAGGCGCGCGGGCGGCTGCCCGTCGCACAGCTGATCAGCGGGGAGGGAAATTTGAATCGTGAAAGCAAAATGAAAGGATCACAAGGATCGACCAGGGAAAAACCAAGCGATGTAACTTAAAGTAAGTAGACACAGTCATGCCAATACGCCAACGGAGCAACGGGAAGCACGAACCAACCACATATGCCGCGAGGCAAAAAAGGCAAGAGTGGGAAGAAGAAGCAGCCTTTTATATGCTGCTCCAACACCCTTCCTGATTGGGTGAACGATCTCACGTGGCTCGAAAATGTTTATATCGCGAGCATTCACGAGTCCTCCCTTTAATAATGGCGGCGGCAAATCCGTCCCTAAAAGGAACGGCATTCTTGTGGTACATCTTTGTTGGTGTGTTCAGAGTGTCTGGGTGCTGGTGCTTCAGCTGCCCCTTCTGGCTCTGATGCCTCTTCTGGGTCAGACTCCTCATCTTCCTCTCATGGTGTATTATTGTGATCCCTTCTGTTGTGGAAAAATAGCTCAGTGTCTTCTTCCATTTTGCTGTCATCTGGTGCAGAGCCCCTTCTGGTTGGTGTGCACACTTTTCTTTATCAAAGTGGACAACTCTGTATGCTCCATCTTTGCCAGTTTTGGGATCTATGACTCGGTATCCCTTCTGCATTGAAGAATATCCTATGAATATTCCTTCCTTGGTAGTGTTGTTGACCCCTTGTTTTGGGATGTGCACAAAGGCCTTGTACCTGAATACATGAAGGTGAGACACATTTGTTGTGCGCCTATGCCATAACTCAAACAGTGTCTTGTTGGTTGCAGCTGCTGGAGGTTGGTTCTGTAATTAGGTGGCAGTAACTGCTGCTTCACCTCAGTATTTCTGTGGTAACAATGCATCTTCCAACAAGGAACTGATCATCTGTTCCATCATCTCATTTTGTTCTGGAGTATAAACAATAGTAGTCTGGTGCTGTATGCCTTCCTCATGTAGAAGCATAGCCCTGGACACAAATTCTCCTGCATTGCCAGATCTTATAATTTGTGGCTTTCTGCCAAATTTCTTGGATACAATTCTGATACCGTCCTTCAATTTTTGAAGTACTTGACTTTTCTCTCTTAGTAGGTACATTGTAGTATACCTCAAGTAATCATCTATGAAAGTAAGCATGTAAAAATTTCTGTCCTGTGATGACATTCTAATGACTCCACAAAGGTCTGTGTGGATTAATTCTAGAGGTTTTGTAGTTTTCCTTGCACTTTTCTTAGGAAATCTTGGTTTCACACTTCTTGTTTTTATAAAACATTCACATTTTTCTTTGGATTTACACTACCCAATTTTAATGTCTCTAGCCAAATTTTCCTTCTATAAAGCACTGATTTCTGGCTAAGCTGGCATGTCCCATTTTTCTATGTCAAATGTATGCACCCAGAATCACAGTTTTCTTTGGCTGTATTTGCATGTATAGTTTCAAAATATTCCAAATGCAAAAGTCCATTTTTCAATTTCACAGTATAACACACTTCTCCTTGGTCTAAAACTCAACAAATTCTGTCATATAAATGCAGTTCACCTCCAAGTTCTATTATTTTTGTGGCACTTATTAAATTATCTTTAAAAGCTGTAACAAATAGGCAGTTTTTCAGTTCAAGCTCTCTGGCACCCTCTGGTGTTTTGCGAAGTAGCTCGACAGTGCCTATTCCTTGCGAAAAGGTCTCTTGAATTACATTCTGTGTATGGGGGGTAAAGTTTTTAAAAAGCTTTAATCATTTATTAAATTTGCTGTTGCCCGAATGCCAATTAAAAATCTGGTTTTATAATCATTATTCTTTCCATCTGATACATGGTAACTGGATTGCTTCACTTTAGTTTGGCTATTTGTTTTTCTTTCAGCTTGCTTCTCTTTAGAATCAGCTGTTTCTCCTCTCTCTCTTCTAGAACAATCTCTTTGCAGGTGATTAGGAGATTTGCATTTGAAGCAATTCTGTTTTTATCTGTGCCCTGTTGTGGCTTTGGGGCATGACTCAACTCTCTATGCTGCCTTTGTTTGCTGTTTCTGCCCACTGTAAAATTTGTTTTTTCAGACAGAGCCTGTTCTTGTCTTTCTTTATAGTTCTGATCTTTAAGATATCTGATCTAAATTCTGATTCAACTGTTCTAATATCAAACCATGACACAATGATGTTTACTTAGAGGCCAGTAGTATAGCTTTCTGCAAATCCTCATCTGAAGTTTTTCCACGACTTCCTAATTCATGGAGCATACTTTTAAATCTGTCCAGATGTTTAGTAAGACTCTGTGGGTAAGATTGCCTCAGTGTGTACAGAGATCACATGATTTTTAGATTTTCTCTGATACACTTTCTCAAGCTTTCCCGGTATTTTCTTTGCATTTTTACAACCCATGCAAACATTTAGTACCACATCTGATAAAGCAGAAATAAGAAGAAACTTAACCTTGGTTTGCTTGTACTTCCAGGAGGCAGTGGTTGCTTGATCCGCTGCTGAAGTTCAGAATCAGGTAGGCAGGGCCGGTTCTAAAGGGCAGCCAGGTGGGGCACTGGCCTGAGGGCCCCTGGAGGTACAGGGGCCCCTGAGGGGGCCCTCCGCTCATCTTTTGCGATCCGCAGCAGTAGCTGCAGATCGCAGGGCAGGAGCATCCGCTTGCCCTCCATTCCCTCGCCTCACCTACCTATCTCCTGCCTTTTAGCATTGCCCTTAATGAAGATGGCAGCTGAGGTTTCCCTAAGGTGCTGAAGCCCCTGCCACCATCTTGGTTGATGGCAGAGATGCATGTGCATAACACGCATGCGTGCCATCAACCAAGATGGTGGCGGAGGCTTCATTCCCTTAGGGAAACTGTGGCCACCATCTTGGTTAATGGCAATGCTAAAAGACAGGTGACAGGTAGGTGGGGGGCTACTCACATATGTGTGTGCACACACACACACACCGGGGCCCAGAGAAAGCTGATGCCCAAGGGCCCCGGCGTGCCTGGGGCTGGCCCTGCAGTCAGGACTCCATGTAGATCCTCTCCTTCCAAAAGTGCAGTCATTCAAGGACTTCAAATCACATAATTGTCTTTCTTCAGCCTTAGAACGCTTGTCTTAAGTATTGATTCTTCAGCCATGATTTCCTATCTTTTGCTATGCTTTTCTTTCTCTAATCTAAAGTCTCCTTTTGATCTCCTTTGTAAATCACACATGGTACTTAGCCTTTTAGCTTTCAAGCACAAC
The DNA here is from genome assembly GCF_030035675.1 of Rhineura floridana. Taxonomy (NCBI): domain Eukaryota; kingdom Metazoa; phylum Chordata; class Lepidosauria; order Squamata; family Rhineuridae; genus Rhineura; species Rhineura floridana. Next base: position 84,126,180 of record NC_084487.1, read on the forward strand.
TCGCAATTCAATTTAGCTTACTGGGCCGCATAACCCTTTGTTATACATATGCATCATAACTCAGCGTTCTGAGCTCTGTGTGTATATACCTAAGAAGCAGGCTTTTATCCTGCATTTAAATCACTGAGACTTAAGACTTAGTAAAATAAGAAAAAGCTACTTTATTTATAGAAATACATAGTAGATAGGAAAGGCATTTCTACTTCTAACTAAACGAAGTTGGAGGTGCAATGTCCAGACTCGGGTACTGCCCTCATGGTTCAGGAGAGAGAACAAAGACAGAGATGTTTCCTCTCTCTTCGGACAGTTGAAGAAGACAAAGGAAGGAGGGGCGGGTCAGCTTCCCTGAGCAAATCAGTTTAACACAGAAGAAAATTAGGTAGAGAAGGTACCTAAAGGTAGGCTAGCTGGAGGACCCTAACTCTGTCTTCCTTCTGGAATACAAACAAAAGAACCTAAACAGGGGTTGCTCTTGCCCCACTTCCAACACCTACATAGGTTCATATAGAAGGAAAGTTTCCCCCCTCCCCCCCAGAAGCTCCCTCTGCTGACGCTGTCTGAAAGCTCCCTGAAACTCTGGAGAGGCTTTTCAGGGGGCTGCAGGAGGGAAGAGGAAACATTCATTAAGGTAAGTTTGCTTAAGAGCCAGTATCCTTAACTTGCCTAACCGAAGACTTAGGTATTCTACTCCACTACTGGCTGTGTATCAGCTCTCTAACACAGATGCATGTTCAGCTTATTAGAGGAAACACACCTCTCCTCTAGTACCTGTAGTGAATTAAGTAATATAATTGCTGTTGTAGTTTAAGTAAGAAAAGCTTGAACAAAGAGGCCCAATGTTCAGATATGGTGGCTTGCAAGGGCAATATCAAAGGCAGTCCTTAAAGTTTGTACCTAAGTTTGCTTTTATCTTTGAAAACCCTTGCTATATTAAAAATGCATCAATACCCTGCTTTTCAAGGCAACAAGCCTTCACAAAGTGGTTGACAGTATACCTAAAAGCTAGCATGAATACAATTCAAAAATAACAAACACATCAAAATTTATTTGGACCACAGATCATAACCAAAAACAACAACATTTGACATACAAGATACAGAATTTCAAAATCTTAGCAGCTATTGATCATTAAAATAGTCCACAACATGTTGTTCTGCATGGGGGGGGCTGATGTTATTTTAAAGAGATCCAGGTAGGCAATGAAATGTAACACCAATTGTGCAAGTTAACAGGGTATATTCATAATTTATTATTATTATTTATTTATTACTGGCATTTGTTAGTCGCTTTTTTCAACAGTAGAACTCAAAGCGACTTACAAGAAAAAAACACAATAATTGAAATAACATAACAAGAGGAAACAATTGCAAAACGTTTTCAAACAAAATAATACAACCATAATAAAAATAGCAAATATGACAATACAAGAATTAATACCACACTATAAATATAATATATAATAGAAGGCCACATTACACATCCAGTCAGTACCGCAAAAGTCGAAAAAGAATTAAAGCAGCTTCAACTTAGCCTCCACCATAAGAATGAATAATTTCTGGGCAGCCAGCCAAAGGAGAAAAGTATCCCCACTCTACAGCCAAGAACTCTACTCAATTGCTTGGCAGGCAGGCAGTCCATCAAGATAAGCATGTTGTTTCCCACAGACCAAAGACCTGGCAGGAATTCTGCCAAAGCTGTGACCTTATGACCTGAAGCTTCCAGCCTCTCCTATTCTAATTAGCCTGGCTTTAGGCACACCCTCTTATGACATTGTGTGACATCATTCATTCTTACACAGAACTACCTCTTTAAAGGATCCAGCTACATATAAAGCATATTATTAAGCAGATTCAGGCAATTACATATACAGCATTGAAGGGGCAATTGCTGGATTCCACCTGTCTCCTTGAGATACAATCCATCTTGCACCATTTTCCAATACATACCTTTTGATAAGCATGCCTGTTGCAAAGGTATATAAAGCTGCCTTCTATATCTATTTGTTCTTGGCTGGTAGATTTTTTTCTTGTGCAGTTGACAAATCTCAGTGCAATCAGAAACTGTTACTTGTATCTCCATCCCCTGCCTTAAAAACGCGTCATATTTATTACAGGACACCACATGCTTGGATTATCCTAACAAATGCAGCATCTCAAATGGAGTATTCCTATGATGGACTATCTCAGATTTCACAGGGCCTGTGTTGGAAGAACTGAAAAGGGCCAGGGCCCTCCAGGAAGGAAATTTTGTAAGATACTACTAATCTGAGTTTGAGAGCATAAATCTGAATCTTTACCCACTTTTGTCTGATTTTGAATATCTTTTTAGCCAATGCTGGTTGACCAAAAAAAGACTTGTGAATAAAAAAGCCAGCTGTTTGTACAAACTGTTCATTATTATATGGTCAGACTGAAATGAAACAGAGTTTGAATACTCCATTATAAGAAACATGGGCTATGATTTTGTCATCTATTATGTGTAGTATAGTGACTTATTGGTAATAACATTAAGTCAGACTGGTAAGCAGACACATTGGATGTCCACATTCTTCCATTACCCCATGGCTACGGAATGGAACCAATAATGGAAGCCCACCATGTATTCCAAGTTGTGTGTGTATAGTGAGCAAGTGGAGCTGAGTGTGAGGGATCCTTGCCTCACTCTGTCGGACATCATCTGGCCTGACCCTGCACATACTGTCTTTCCAAGAATTGGTTTGGGACCAACATATGATTTTAGCTTTCATATATATAGTGATTCTGTACCTGCCCATTGTATGGTGCTATCAGCTCACTAGTCTTGACACACACACACACATGCGTGCATGCACAGGTAATTGTGATTAACAAAACAGAGGTTTTTATTGTAAAACCAAAATGTTTCGGCTTCCGCCTTCATCAGCTGCTAACATACAAATGCTGTTACCAAGCTGGCAGTTATAGAGCTTTGAGGATGGAATGCTCAACTCACAGCTATGGGGACTCGCATGGCTCCATCATATGCCAATCTCTTTATGGGTAAGCTGGAACAGGAGATCCTCAAAAGGCCATCAGCAAACCACTTATATGGTGGCGATACATTGATGACATCATTATGGTCTGGACGAATGGTAAAGAGAGTTTAGAACAATTTAAAAATTACATCAACTCTATCCATCCATCTATTAAGTTTACATTTAATAGTACAAATGACAATCCGCACATCCCTTTTCTTGATGTCCTTCTCACCATTGAAAACAACAAAATAGCCACTGATCCCTTCAGCAAATCCACTGATGCCCACACCTATTTAAACTGGAAATCCTGCCATCCTAAGCATATAAAGAAAAACATTGTGTATAGCTTAACTCTGAAATCAAACTTATTTGCAACACTGAAGAAAAATATCAGAGAAAGATCAGTGAACTTAAAGAACACCTTCTTCTAAGAGGATATTCTCCACATATTATCAATTGCAACATCCACCGGGCCTCCATTCTGTCCAGATAAAACCTCCTTCATCATACTGAGGTGTCTTAGAGCAGAGAGCAACGGATTCCATTTGTGGTAGATTTCCATCCAGCATCTCCTAACTATCACCGAGCAATCAGGGAGAGCTACCCATTGCTGGCAAACTCTGAACATCTTACTAGAGCCATCAACAGGCCTCCTGTTATAGCATTTCACCAACCTCCTAATTTGCGCAGACTGTTGGTGAGAGCTGTGCTTAAGCCACCTATCACCAATCCAGGGTCTCATCTTTGTCACTCGAAATGGTTTATCACCTGTGTGTACCTCAGGGAGACAGCTGCTTTTACAAGCACTAGGACAGGCAGGACATATTACATCAAACAGAACATCACCTGCAGGTCCTGCAATATAATTTATGTCATCGAATGCAAAAGACCAGGATATCATATCCAATATGTAGGAAAAACCACAACTGACCTACGCAAACGCTTTGGGAAACCACAAATCAGCAATCTTAACAATAAAAAGTGGAGCAACCAGTTGCAAAACATTTCAACATTGAGGGTCACAGCCTGTTGGACTTTTCTATAACAGCTATAGAGATGCCAACAGATCCAGTGGGTCTGACTAAAATGGAGAACTTTTGGATTTACTCCCTGGACACATTGGCACCACATGGCCTGAACCTGGAGGACAGTACCAGCATCACTTAGCTTCTGCAAATGAAGCCCCTCTGAGCATTCCATTCTCAAAGCTCAATAACTGCCACCTTGGTAACAGCATTTGCATGTTAGCAGCTGATGAAGGTGGAAGCTGAAACGTTTTGGTATTACAATAAAAACCTCTGTTTTGTTAATCACAATTACGTGCATATATTTTTAGGTGATTAACGGAATCCTTATACGGATCCAGAGCAAGCTTGGGTGAAGTTCTGTTTGTTGCTTTCAAAACTGTCTATCTATCTGCTATTATCCATCCATCTACTATCTACTATTATCCATTCATCTAATCTATATCAGATATGGGAGAGTGAGTCACTCAACCACTGGATTAAAGGTTGCAGTTTTATTCAGCCTCAGAAAATGGAAATGGACTGCCTTCAAGTCAATCCCGACTTATGATGACTCTATGAATAGGGATTTCATGGTAAGTGGCATTCAGAGGGGGTTTACCATTGCCTCCCTCTGAGGCTAGTTCTCCCCAGCTGGTTAGGGCTTGCTCAGCTTGCCAAAACTACACAAGTCAGACCCTTCTTGTCCCCAACTGCCAGCTGGGGGGCAACTGGGCTCCTTGGCACTATACAGCTTGCCCATGGCTGCACAGGTGGCAGGGCACGTAACCCCTGAGTCACTCACTGCGAGGGTGATCATTAGCTCGCCCTTGACACCCAGGAGACACGAGAGGGACCTGAACTCTCAGACTCTAGACTCCCAGCCAGGCTGTCCTTCCCACTGTGCTATACCAGCCTCATGGGTACCTTTTTAAGGCAGCCTTCTCCAGTTTTTGTTCCCGAACCTGCCTTTTACTAAGTCAGACCACTGGTATACCACCATTATTGTCTACACTGCAGCTGTTCTGGATTTCAGATGGGTTCTGTCCCGGTGCTACCTGGAGATGACAGGGATTTAACTTCGGACTTTCTGCATGGAAAACACATGCTCTACTACTGAGCTATGGTCCTTCAACATCATGCCCAGTCAGCCTTGTTAATGGTAAAGGATGATGGGAGTTGTGTAGTCTAACAATGTACAGTAGGGCCCCACTCATACGGCCCGTTATGTTCCGGAACCCCACTGTAAAGCGGAACCCATTGAATAGAATGGCACACGATGCCCGAAAACTGCCATAAAAGAGGAACAAGCACCGTATGAGTGGGGCTTTAGTCTAATTGCGTCTAACTGAGACCGCTGTATTAGCGAATTGCTGTAAAGCGAATTGTTGTAAAGCGGGGCCCTACTGTATGGGGATCCAACTGCTTTAATGCCCAAATGTTGCCAGATTTGTAAACTGTTTCAATGGGAGTTTCCTATGGTATATAAAACTTATGAGTTTTCTGTGCAGTGACATGTCCACTCACTGTGAGGAGAGATACTGAATAGATGAAAAAGAAACACCTCCCCCCCCCGGATGGCCAGAAATCTAGTGACTTTATTTTGAAATCTATTTTGTCCTAAGATACAGATGATTCAATTGCTGGTACTTATGATAGGTGGTTTGTATAATAAGGATGTGCAATAGAAGCTGAGTGTGCAGAAACTTATGTTTTTTCAGGACAAATGTTTGTGATGATATATATGTTTAATATACCATATGTAGTATCTATTCTTTAACCAGTGTTCTCTTTACTATTCATTTCAGTAACATTGTGGGTACCTTTTTAAAACATGAAAACTCTTACATCTTTGTGTTCAGCTTCCTGAATTGGACATCTTATTAACTCCTCTTTGATTCATGTGACATATATCCAATGTTTTATTTAATGTAATGCTTCATCTCTGATTAGGGTTACTGACAACTGAATTTACTGCAGGCCAAATGTTAAATACAGCTGACTCTCTGTGACTATTTCTGATGCCTTTGGGTTCTGATTAAATTCACTTTCATTCCAAGTGAAAATTCCACGGCTAGTACAATACCCAAAGAATGAATTTGTGGAGAAGCAGACCAGAACATAATCTTTCTGTGAAAATACATGTTGGGGTGTTCTTAGTGGATTGTGTTTTGTATGAACTTGGTATTTATTCTTATTTGCTTGTTTTAATTGTAAACCAGCCTGTGAAAAGGGTAATATATAAATAGCCGCAAAATGAAATTAGACCAAATGATTGTGTGTTTGGTTCAAAACATTGTTGGAAAACAGGTAGGATTTGGTGTGATGTATATGTGTTAGTTGGGTGGATGCTGCATATTGTGAATCAGGATGTGCCTTAGCTTGATGGAAGGCAAAAAAGGAAGGAATAGATATAGATACAAAAATCTGTAATCTTTTTGTAAACCACAGAGACTGCTTTGGTATTAATAAAACACCAAAGTACATGGTGTCTTACAACTAATAGCACAACTCTGTCTCAGCGATAAGGGTGTTGGGTGCAGATAAGAAGTGGAACCAGAAGACCGTTAAAGGATGTGGCTAGCAGAAGGGAAATAATGGAGGTGGGAGGGAGAAGCAGAGCTTAGGAGGCAGCCTGCCCTGCCCAGGGCTCATTCCTAGGCTCCTACAATGGCATAACATTCAATCAGAAGACAACATAAGGAGAAAAAATGCTTTTTTTTTACTAAAAATTATTGTGGACAAAATATTAACAACTTTTAAACACAGCAATAAAAATGCAGTAAATGTGATTTTACAGCCTAATGCAACCCCAACACTTTTCATTTGCCAAATATTAAAAATGAGCCAGCCTCTAAGCACCATAACGGCATGACAGGGGAAATGGCACTACAGCCTACTGAAAGTAAATAGCACTTTCAGTAGAGATAAAAGCAGTTGTCATTACAGGTGAACAATACCTTTTGTTGTCACATTTGCAGGTTTTTTCTGTCCTGACTTCATATTGTCTTTTGGTCTTGAGTGGTCAGGAAATTATTCCTCTCTTTGTCTCTCATAACATTTACTCAGGCCTGGTGCCAGCGGGCAGCCAGGTTGGGCACTGGCTGAGGGCCCCTGTGGCTGGATCTGGGCAGATATCACTCCTGCTCCACATCCGCGCTAGCATTAAGTTGCGGAGCATGCATCCCATGACCTGATGTTGGCATGGATCGCAGAGCTGGAACCACCTTCCCAGGCAATATGCCACTTCCTGTGTCACCATGCTGCACATGTATGCTAGCCATCACCCAAGATGGGGGTGGAGGTGTCAACACACCTCTCCCACCATCTTGTAGTGATGGCAGGTGTGCGTGTGTAGTGCACTAATGTGCTGACACAATCGGGCCTGTTTAAGCCCCCGGTGGCAGTAGTGCTGTTGTGTCACTGCTGCCGCTGTTAAGGGCTCGCTGCAGTCTGGTGTCAGCCCTGCATTTACTCAGCAAAAGAGATCACTTAAGTTAAAATGTCCCTACTGACATCAGTGTCTGTCTCCCTGAGTCTCATAGCCACAATGGATGACTGGCTGTTAGTTGGGAATCCTATGAGGGCAACACACCAGGAATGTATAAAACCCAAAATGGCAGGAACATAGAAATGTAGGAAGCTACCTTATACTGAGTCAGACCATTGGTCCATCTAGCTTAGTATTGTCCACAATGATTGGCAGTGGTGTTCCAGGCTTTCAGACAGCAGACATGCCCAGCCCTACCTGGAGATTCTGGAGAATGAACCTGGGTTCTCTGCATGCAAAACAGATGCTTTACCACTTAGATAATCACATGGCATGGCTTAAGTTCTAAGACTTATTAGGAAGATATTGCTAAGTAATCAAAAGGAAGGAATGTGATTTCCTATATCTTCCCTGCTGAAGAGATTCACTCTCTTCCAACTATGGGAAAAGCTTTACCTGTTGACCTTCTGTCTGTTGGGTATCTTATTAGTTGTGTATGGATCCCTGATTTACGTTTGGCCCTATAACATAGCAGCTTGTAACATGCTGGAAAAAATGGCAGAGGATGGACTTTTTATGAACCAAAAAGTTCATTTGGATGAACTTGAACTGAAATAGTTTCACAGGATGTACAGGAACTGGAACTAGTTATTTTTTAAAATGAACTTTCCAAGCACTAGCTAGATCAATCCACAAACAAACACCTGTTAAGGAGAACAACAAAAGATAAAAAAGGTGAGGGGGTAGTGGAGTTGATGTGGGTGTGTCTGGTGTTGCTTTGATGTCTTGTTTCCACAGCTACTGTTGTGCTGTTGATGCTGCTGCTAGTTGAGCATAGGACCGTATTATTCAGGATTGGAACCAAGACACATCACGGCTGTTAGACAAGTCTACTCATACCTTTCTTTCAGAGAGTGTCTTAACTCAGTCCTTCTGAAGCTGATTGCATACTTGCTTTTTTAACATCGGAATCAATAGTATATATATAGTTCAGAGCTTGGAAAAGTTACTTTTTTGAACTACAACTCCCATCAGCCCTAGGCAACATGGCCACTGGATTAGGCTGATGGGAGCTTCTTGATGTCTCACCACTTAATTCATGACTCAGAGCTGGATATATGAACCCACTCTACTGAAAAGCATAGTTTCTGAGTCAGGACCTGTTTTGCCATTAGGCAAAGTGAGATGACTGCCTCAGGGGACAGATGTCTGGGGGTGGTGGAGGCAGCTGTCCCCTGGCTGTTCATCCTAAGTCCCCTGGTCATTCTGCTCGATTGGAGGACAGGGCTGCTTATGCTACACAACCTGTCCTGGCCACCCCAAACTGTCTTCACACCTCAGGTGCAGTGGAGGATGCTATCCTGTTCAGATTCAACTGTCAGTCCAGTCAGCTTCTACATGTGAAAAACAAACAGGCCTTTGCCTCAGGCAGCAAAATGTCTCAGATTGACCCTGTTCTGAGTTGATGTGAAACTTCTGTCTGTGGTGTTTGATTTGTGACGTCTTGTTCACACATGACTCGTACAAGTGATGAACATTCCTGTGTGAACTCTCCTAATTTTTTGAGTAAAATGTCTACGTTCTAAATGAATCCTCTAATTTGTGATGATGGAATACACTCTGTAAGAGGCTGCCCTAATTTTGCATATTTCCCTGTTGTCAGATGCTCTCTAATGCAATAGCTTTCTGTGCTATTCAGTAATTCAAACACACTGCTTTACTTTTCTCTAGTGAATTATGTATTTGTGGCTGGGTATCACATTTGTAGCTCAAAAGAACAGCTTAAGGACAAGGTAAGAGGTTCCAGTGATAAGGCAGACCCTTAAACTACAGTTCCCAGGATTCTTTGGGGGAAGCTATGACTGTTAAAGTGGTATAAGAGTGCTTTAAATGTACAGCATGGATGTGACTACTCTCTCATTTTACATTCCCTTTGTTCCTTTTGTTTTCCGATCATGGGTAATTTCCTTTATAGACTTACAATCTTTGTAATTGTTGCATATGCCAAGAAACACAAGGTTTATGACACAATTAAAGCAAAGTGTGTGTGTGTGTGTGTGTGTGTGTGTGTGTGTGTGAGGGGAATCCAATTGCATCATCAATGCACATGATTCTTTACAGAGGCTTTAGAGGTCTTGCCCCAATGAACTTGCAACCTAGAACTGAACACAGAGAGACAAGTTAGGAAAAGGAGCTAATGGAGAAGGGGAGCAGGAGTAAATGAAAGAACAATGTACATCACATCGCATCTTTTCTAATGAATTAAATTTAACATTTTAGCACATCAAATCACTATACTAAATATTATCATCAAATTATTATTATTGTTATTATTTATTTATTTAATTTGTATCCCACCCTTCCTCCTAGCAGGAGCCCAGTGTTACGAAGGGACCTTGAACTTCCTCATGAGCAGAGCTCACTAGAAATCCAAATTCCCCAAAAGAGAGCAGCAGGATCTTTTGCTGGAGTTACCCGCATGTCACCCCCAGAACATGTATAATTTTACCCTTAACTCAATAACACATACACTGCAAGTAAAATAAAGAGTGGTTTTATTAAGAGAAGGAACAAGGAAAAATATTGCAGTTTACAATTGCAGTTAACAATGAGTAGTTTTCTAACTATTATTCATTCATTCATTCATTCAGCAACACTGGATAGACTAAAGCAAAGAGACTAGCCCTATAAACACGTTCACATTAAGCTCACCCACACAGAAAGAAAGAAAAAAGGAAAGAAAAAGGCCCAGATAGTTGCATATACCTTTCCTGGAGAGTTGCTGCAAGCCTAAAGCTGAGAGAGAGAGACTTTCGTATCTAGCCCAATGAGCAAAAGCTCCACCCTTTGTAACCAGCGCCAGATTTGAAAGTTCTCACCCAAATCCATAGCTCTGAAATTGTCCCAAAGATGCTAGTGTGCGTTGATAAGAAAAGCAGTTGTTGCAGCCCCCCAGAAGAGGAACTGAACTCCCCTTCTCACTCCTCATGTTTTATACCTTTTCCTAACTAAACTGACCCCAAAGTAAACCCAAAGTAAATGTGATCAGGAAGGTGGGAACCCACTCATTTCCTGATAAGTTCCCAGATGATAGGTGTGATCTTTGTTTCTTTGTTTGACAGGAGTTTATCCTGTCTTCTCCAAAGGCTTAGAAATGCACAACACCTCCTAGTTTCAAAAGAGCTATTCTGTTTCCTCGTGATGGCCTGGATTATCATAAACATTTCCTTTGTTTGAAAGGAGCACCTATTCTTACTGGGTGACAAATCCCAAATTTCCATGAGTCAGGAAGTCTATACCTTCAGGCATTGCAAGATATGTACTCAGAGGTCACAGAGGGGCTGTTTCCCAGGAATCTTTGCTGTTGCAGGCCTTTTCAAACTCTGGTTCACTGAGATGAATCAAAGATTAAAAATTCCCAATATTTGACACCTCATAACACCAGGGCGGCAAACACGGCACTAAAAACACTTTAAAACATCATAAAAACAAATCTTAAAATACATTAAGACAAAACAGTGTTAAAAACATTTTTAAAAAACTTTTAAAAGGGGTTAAAACATTAAAAACATATTAAGCAATTCTGACATAGACACAGACTGGGATAGCTCTCAAAAGGTTTGTTGAAAAAGAAAAGTCATCAAAAGGTGCCAAAAAGATAGCAGAGATGGCGCCTGCCTAATATTCAAAGGGAGGGAATTCCACAGGGTAGGTGTTGACACACTAAAGGTCCATTTCCTATATTGTGCAGAACGAACCTCCTGATAAGATAGTATCTGCAGGAGGCCCTCACCTACAGAGTGCAGTGATCAACTGGGTATGTAAGGGATAAGACGGTCTTTCAAGTATTCTGGTCCCAAGCTGTATAGGGCTTTGTATGCCAAAACCAGAACCTTGAACTTGGCCCGGTAGCAAATGGGCAGTCAGTGCAGTTCTTTCAGTAGTGGGGTGACATGTTGGCGATACCCTGCTCCAGTGAGCAGTCTCACCGCCACATTTTGCACCAGCTGCAGCTTCCGGACCTATCTTAAGGGCAGCCCCACATAGAGCGCATTACAGCAATCCAGCCTGGAGGTTACCAGTGTGTGGACAACAGTGGTCAGGCTATCCTGGTCCAGAAAGGGCCGCAGCTGTCTCACCAGCCAAAGCTGGTAAAAGGCACTCCTAGCCACTGAGGTCACCTGGGCCTCTAGCGGCAAAGATGGATCCAGGAGCACCCCCAGGCTACGGACCTGCTCTTTCAGAGGGAGTACGACCCCATCCAAAGCAGGCAACTGACCAATTATCCAAACTCGGGAACCACTAACCCACAGCGCCTCCATCTAGGATTCAGACTCAGTTTATTGGCCCACATCCAGCCCTCCACTGAGTCCAGGCAGCAGTCCAGGGCTTGCATGGCCTCTCCTGATTCAGATGTTACGGAGAAATAGAGCTGGGTATCACCAGCATACTGCTGACACCTCACCCCAAAGCTCCTGATGACTGCTCCCAAGGGCTTCATACAGATGTTAAACAGCATGGGGGACAAGATGGTACCCTGCGGCACCCCACAGCACAACTGCCAGGGGGCTGAAAGACAGTCACCCAATGCTATTTTCTGAGAACGACCCTGAAGATAGGATTAGAACCACTGTAAAACAGTGCCTCCAATACCCATCTCACCAAATCAGCCCAGAAGGATACCATGGTCAATGGCATCAAAAGCCGCTGAGAGATCAAGTAAGAATAACAGGGTCGCACTCCCCCTGTCCTCCTGATAAAGGTCATCCATCAGGGCGACCAATGCCGATTCAGTCCCATAACCAGGCCTGAACCCAGACTGGGATGGGTCAAGATAATCTGTTTCATCCAAGAGTCCTTGCAGTTGCTGTGCCACAACCCTATCAATCACCTTCCCTAAGGGGGTATTTGCAACCGGTCGGTAGTTGTCACAAACGAATGGGTCCAGGGTGGGCTTTTTCAGGAGTGGTTGAATCACCACCTCTTTCAAGATGGCTGGAACCACTCCCTCCTGCAATGATTCGTTGACCACTCCCTGGATCCACTCGGCCAGACCCCCTCGGCAAGCTTTAATAAGCCAAGAAAGACAAGGGTCGAGAAGACACCTTGCTGGCCATATCATTGCAAGCACCTTGTCCACATCATCAGGCTGCATCAACTGAAACTGTTCCCAAGAAATTGCAGCAGACGTTGCACTGGACACCTCATTGGGGACTACAGTATATGTAGATGGGGCATCAAGACTGCTACGGAGGCGAGCAACTTTACCCTCAAAGTGCCTTGCAAACAATTCACAGTGGACTACACTACTGATATTAACTATCTGATAATCTATAAAATAGCACATATGAGCTAAATATTAATCAAGGTTATGTCTTATTTTATATATGTAAAAGACTTTTGTTCCATCCATTTTAAAAATCTTGAAGTGGCTTGTACTAATAAACAATATCAAAAACATAGAGCTGTATTCAATTAAATCCTACTCAAAGTAGACCCACTGAAATTAATGAACTTAACTTAGTCATGTGTATTGAGTTCAATGGGTCTACACTGAGTAGGATTAGCATTGAATATCACTTATTGATCAACAGTACATAAAGCAGTAATCATGGAAAACAGCAGCTAACATAACAAGCCCAGCCATCAATTAAATGGCAAGACAACAGTTCAGCAATTAAAAAAAAAAGGCAACAGCAGTCATCATTACACCCCAAAACAAACTAATGTCATTGAATATTCAGCAGGTTTGATATTCATCATAGTTATATCTCAGGATGCTGTACATTGATTTCTTTCTATTTTTAAATCATAACAAATCTGTGAGGGAAATTAGCTCATGAAGCCATAAATTGGTCCAGATGATCTTCATGGCTGAGAGATTTGAACCTGGATTTCATCAGTGCAAATCCAACAGCCTAGTCAGTAGACTACACTGACTCTGCTCAGGAGGATCTTGAGGAGCATTTTGGTATTTCTGCCCTAACTAAAATATGCCCTTTTTCAAAGATTTCAAATACGAATTGAAATAATGTTCCATAGTAACCCTTTTGTAGATAGAAGCAGTTTTAGTCCATTCCCCAATTCTCCATGGCTTTTGGATCATTAAGACATTACTTAGACTTCTGCACGCAATTTAGCTATGACTGCAATTCACAGACACTTGTTTTAGATTATGCTATTATGTGCAATTTGCCGACTTCTTTCCATGAACCTCTTACATTGGTACTCTTCTCCATCTGCTGCAGATGATGTAGCATGCTGTAGTTGGTAGTACATTTCATCTGTTATTTTGTAATTTTCCAGTTTCATAAGCAAGCTATACTAACATTAGTTAGAAAGCAACTGATACTGCTCAGTACTTTCTAAACATGCATAGTATGGCTGCATTAATAACACTCAGCTTCTTCCATTTTTATTGTTAACCATTTTGTTTATTTGTTATAGACATTTTTACACCATACTTCAATCACATTTCCAGGGCAGTTCATATTCAAAATTAGTACAACAAAACAGTTAAAACGTCAAATGCCAATGCAACAAAAACTAACAAACCAGTGAAGTATCAGGACTTCTAAAGTCTAAAAATCTTGGGGAGGTAGAAAAGTCTTTGCTTGGCACCAAAAAGACAACAGAATAGGCATCAAGCCAACCTCGCTGGGGAGAACATTCCATAGTTGTGACACCACCACTGAAAAGGCATTCTCATTGGTATTTACCTGCGCTATCTCTGATGTTGGGGTACCCACAGAGGTCTTAATGTATGGGTGACAGGTGGAGACAGAAGATCTATCAGGAACCCCAGTCAGAAGCCATGAAGGGCTTTAAAAGTCATGGCCAGCAGCAGATGGATGGGATGTATCCTGTTTTGGATGGGGTCACACTCCCCCTGAAGGAGCAGATGTGCACTTTGGGAGTACTCTTGGACCAGACATTGTCATTGGAGGCCCAGGTGGCCTCCATGGCATGGGGTGCCTTCTACTGACTCCACGGATGTCCCAGCTGCTAGCTTATTTGGATGGGAATAGCTTTACTTCAGTCCTCTATGCAGTGATAAATTCTAGTCTGGATTCCTGCCATGCATTGTATGTGAGGTTGCCTTTGAAGGTGATTAGGAAACATAGTGCAGAAGGTGGCAGTCAGACTGTGAATTAAAACAGTAAAGTGTGAAATATAACACTGGGTCTGGCCCAACTGCACGTGGTGCCAATCAATTTCTGGACTCAATTCAAAGTGCTGGTTTTGACCTTTAAAGCCCTGTATGTCTCAGGACCCCAATACCCAATGAACTGCCTTTTCCTATATGAATCTGCCCAGATAAGGCACTTGTCATCTGAGGCTCTTCTCTTTGTCCCTTCTCCAAAAGAAGCATGGAGGCTGGTGACCTTCTCTATAATAGAATGCTCTCCCTATAGAGCAGCCTTTCCCAACCAGTGTGCCTCCAGATGTTGTTGGACCACAATTCCCATCTTTCCTGACCATTGGCAATGCTGGCTGAGGCTGATGGGAGTTGTGGTCCAACAACGTCTGGAGGCACACTGGTTGGGAAAGGCTGCTGCAGAGGCATGCCTGAAGCAAACTTTACTATCATCTAGGCACCAGATCAAACAATGTTTCATTCTCTTGGGCATATGGGCAGCTTTGACAATATTGTGTTCAATCCAAGCTTTGGCATGTGTTTTTATAAAAACTGTCACTGTACTAATGTTGTACATTGTTTTAATATGTTTTTATTATGCTTATTGTTTTTATAATTATATACCATATTGTCAGTTTTTACATAAAAGTGTCTCAAAACGACTTACAATGTAAAAACAAAATGTTAAAACCAAATTATAAGAACATATGCTTTATTGTATTATATGTATTTTAAACTGCATTGAGCCATTTTCTTTTAGAGAGTAAAGTGATACACAAGTCTAATAAATCAAATCAAATCAGATCAGATCACTTTGAAATGGGCCCACAAATGGACTGGAAGCCAGTATACCTGGCATAATATGATCATAATGCCCAGTCCCAGTTAATCTTTTGGCAGACACATCCTAAACTACCTGCAGTTTCTGAGCCAACTTCAAAAGAAGCACATTACTGTAACTTAACCTGGAGGATTAACACAGCATGAATAACAGAGGTGAGGTTACCTTTGTCAGGGTAGAGCTGCAGCTGGACAATCAGCAGGTAAAAGGCAATCTGTGCCACAGAAGCAACTTGTGCTTCCAGTGCTTCCAGTGATGAAGATGGTCCAAGTAGCAGTCCTCCTCATAACTTGTTCTTTTGATGGGGTGCAACCCAATCTAATACAGTATGACACACACTCTTTGGCAGATCAACTACCCAAAGGACCTTCATCTTGAATGGGCTGAGCTTTGGTAAGTGTTACCTTTTTAAGAGGATTTTACTAGTTTATTCTTGCAATAAAAGATAATAAGTAATGCTAGATTGTGGCCTATAAGCCTGTAGTTTTACTGGGGAAGGCATGTCAGGAAAGACACAGGAACATATCTCTAGTATTCCACGGCAAACAGGCCCATGTACATGCATGCACACCCAATTTCCCCTTTGGGTTGCACCCTTTTACACCACACTGAATTATTTTATTTATCTTATTTATTTAATTACATTTCTAAACCGCCCTATAGCAACAAGCTCTCAGGGCGGTGTACAACAAGATAAAACCACAATTAAAATACAAGCAAGTGTAGATTATAAAACATATTAAAAACAAAATTAAAATACAACTTAAAAATAAAAATACAATAAAATTAAATTTAAAATTAACATTAAATTAAGGTTAAAATGCCTGGGCAAAGAGGTAGGTTTTTACCTGACGCCGAAAGGATAACAAAGAAGGCGCCAGGCGTATCTCATCTGGGAGGGCATTCCATAATTCGGGGGCCACCACTGAAAAGGCCCTAGATCTAGTTGCTGATCTCCGGGCCTCCTTATGAGTTGGGACCCGGAGAAGGGCCTTAGCTGTCGAGTGCAGTGACCGGGTAGGTACATAGCGGGAGAGGCGTTCCATCAGATACTGCGGTCCGATGCCGTTAAGGGCTTTATAGGTAAGAACCAACACTTTGAATCTGGCCCGGAAACATATTGGTAGCCAGTGCAGTTGGGCCAGAATAGGTGTTATATGGTCGAATTTCTTCGTCCCAGTAAGAACTCTGGCCGCAGCATTCTGCACTAGCTGAAGTTTCCGAATCGTCTTCAAAGGTAACCCTACATAGAGTGCATTACAGTAATCCAATCTAGAGGTTACCAGAGCGTGAATAACTGAGGCGAGGTTCTCCCTGTCCAGATAGGGTCGTAGTTGGGCTACCAGCCGGAGCTGGTAGAACGCATTCTGTGCCACCGAGGCTACCTGAGCCTCAAGTGACAGGAGCGGATCTAATAAGACCCCCAAACTACGGACCTGCTCCTTTAGGGGGAGTGTAACCCCATCCAGGGCAGGTCTGATATCAACCATCTGGGCAGAGTGCCCCCCCACCAACAGCATCTCAGTCTTATCAGGATTGAGTTTCAGTTTATTGGCTCTCATCCAGTCCATTATCGCGGCCAGGCAGCGGTTCAGTACATCGACAGCCTCACCTGAGGAAGATGAAAAGGAGAAGTAGAGTTGCGTATCATCATCAGCATATTGCTGAAAATGCACTCCAAAACTCCTGATGACCTCACCCAGCGGCTTCATATAGATATTAAAGAGCATGGGGGACAGAACTGAACCCTGCGGGATCCCATATTGGAGTACCCAGGGACTCGAGTAGTGCTCCCCAAGCATAACCTTCTGGAGACGATTCCCAAGATAGGAACGCAGCCACCGCCAAGCAGTGCCTCCAATTCCTAACTCCGTGAGTCGCCCCAGAAGGATACCATGGTCGATGGTATCAAAAGCCGCCGAGAGATCAAGGAGAACCAATAGAGTTACACTCCCTCTGTCTTTCTCCCGACAAAGGTCATCATACAGGGCGACCAAGGCCGTTTCTGTACCAAACCCCGGCCGAAAACCCGATTGACATGGATCAAGATAATCAGTTTCATCCAAGAGAGCCTGGAGTTGGTGAGCGACCACGCGCTCTAGAACCTTGCCCAGGAATGGAATATTTGCTACCGGTCTATAGTTGTTGAAATTATCGGGGTCCAAGGAGGGCTTTTTTAGAAGCGGTCTCACCACCGCCTGTTTCAGGCAGGGTGGGACCACTCCCTCTCGTAAGGAGGCATTAATCACCTCCTTGGCCCAACCGGCTGTTCCATTCCTGCTAGCTTTTATTAGCCATGAGGGGCAAGGATCCAGAGCAGAAGTGGTTGCCCGCACCTGTCCAAGCACCTTGTCCACATCCTCGAGCTTTACTAACTGAAACTCATCCAA
The DNA here is from genome assembly GCF_030035675.1 of Rhineura floridana. Lineage (NCBI taxonomy): Eukaryota > Metazoa > Chordata > Lepidosauria > Squamata > Rhineuridae > Rhineura > Rhineura floridana. The sequence goes on from NC_084487.1 coordinate 84,144,038, forward strand.
TAAAACCGGACAGGACTGTGTTCTGGACACCTCATTAGGTTCAACTGCTACAATATTGGAGTCAAGGTCCCGGCGGATGTTAGTGATCTTATCTTGGAAGTGCCTCATGAATTCATTACAGTGGGTTATTGATGATTGAATTGCATCCGGAGGACTAGAGTGTAGAAGTCCCCGGACAACTTTAAAAAGTTCCGCTGGGCGGTTACAAGATGACTGAATAGAGGCAGCAAAGTACTGCTTCTTTGCTGCCCTCACCGCCTTCACATAACGTTTAGAAGAGGCCTTCACAAGAGCATAATTACAGCCGTCGGGAGTTCGCCTCCATTTGCACTCAAGCCGTCTCCTTTCTTGCTTCATCACTCTTAGCTCCGCGGTAAACCAAGGGGCCAATTGAGCTCTGCAGCGGAGAGGGCGCACCGGGGCGATTGTGTCAACTGCCCGGGTCATTTCCGTATTCTACAGAGTGACCAGGGTTTCGACAGAGTCGTCAGTTTTATCAGCCGGAAAATTCCCCAGAGCCCTTTGAAATCCCTCAGGATTCATTAGTCTCCGGGGACGGACCATCTTAATTGGTCCTCCACCCTTGCAGAGGGGAGAAAACAGTGTGAGTCTAAATCTCAATAGGCGGTGATCTGTCCATGACAAAGGAATAGATGTAAAATTCCTCACTCCCAGATCACCATCCCCTAGCCCAGTGGCAAAAATCAAGTCTAGAGTATGTCCCGACACATGCGTAGGGCCAGTAACAAATTGAGACAGCCCCATGGCTGTCATGGATGTCATGAAGTCCTGAGCCGCTCCAGACAAGGTGGCCTCGGCATGAATGTTGAGATCCCCCAATACCAGAAGTTTGGGGGATCGCAACACCAAATCCGAGACCACCTCCGTCAGCTCAGTTAGGGAAGCTGCTGGGCAGCAGGGTGGACGGTACACCAGCAGTATTCCCAGTCTGTCTCGCTGGCCCAACACAATGTGCAGACACTCCAGGCCATTAGCCACCTGGATAGGGTGCCTAACGAGAGGAATGGAACTTTTATAGACCACAGCGATTCCCCTTCCCCGACCCTCGGATCTACCCAGATGCTGGACCGAATATCCAGGGGGGCACAACTGGGAGAGATTAATACCTCCCAGATCGCTCACCCAGGTTTCGGTAATACATGCCAGATCGGCCGCCTCATCCACAATTAAATCATGGATGAGGGAGGTTTTGTTATTTACCGATCTGGCATTAAGAAGCAGCAACTGGAGATCCGAGGGTTGGCTGATAAGACTACCTGCAATCCTGTGGGTGTGAGGAGTACCGGAACACGGTACAGCCACCAATTGTCTGGGCCGAGTTCCCCTTAACTGGCATGTCTTCCTCACAGCGCCATACCTCCCATTACCCGTCACTGCACTAATTGGGGCCCCCTCTGGTCCTCCCTCCCAATACCCTATCCTCCCACCCAGGCACATAATAAAATAAAATAAAAATAAAATAAAATAAAAATACACACACACTCACAACATACAGTCATACAAACATCCACTCATTCCATTCAGGTCTACACAACAACCACAGTCCCGTGCTCCATGCGCACCAACGCAGCTCTCAATTACCCGTCACTGCACTAATTGGGGCCCCCTCTGGTCCTCCCTCCCAACACACTATCCTCTCGCCCAGGCACATGATAAAAATAAAATAGATAACAAAACTCATATTTAATACACAATCACACACTCACTCATACCACCATTCATACACTCATACAAATAGCACAACAGCACCAGTAACGTTCCAGCAGCCAGCGGGTCACAACAGCGGCCGTCGCAACAGCAAGGGCAGAGGAGCGATGGAACGAACGATGCTCCCTAACCAAACAGCAGCATCAATGACAGCGACCACAAAGGCTGCAGGGTCCAGGCAGCAGCACTACGGTTAGCAGCGACGATGATGATAATCCTAGAATAGTTCGAGGGCGTCGGGATGAAGCAGCAGTGAAGCAGTACCCAGATCCACGGCGATTGCAGCAACGGCAATAACAACTCGGGCGTAAGGTCGCAATGGCAGTGGCGGCAAGCGCCCAACACTCAAAACCGCCGCACAGCAGGAAGGCGACGTCCAGGTCCACGACAGTCGCACAATGATGATGATGGTGTATCGAGTCGCAGAATCGAAGCAGCAACAACAGCGGAGCGGCGCCCAAGCCCACAGCAGTCACGACGACAATCCGGGCGCGAAATTAAATAATTTGCTGAGTAGTAATAAATATGTTGCCATTCTCCAAATGCCTGATAGATGTCTTCACTGTCCTAAAAGAGGAACTTGTTGCTCTCAGGTTCTGCTGGTGGGCTTCTCTTGAGCATTTGGTGGGCCTTTAATGAGGCTCTCTTTAACAGGCATGGAATACTGAGATAGGCTGGTTGGTGTAGAAGGAAACAAAGAAGCACTGTGATAGATAAAGCCATTCTTCGAAAGCAGTTTGGTGCAACTCTGAATGTCGCCAGGCCGAAACAAGGAGAGCAGATATCAACAAGGCGCTGTCACAAAGAAAACAATCTTCCAAGGTCAGCAGTCGCCTCAAGTAAATATAGAGTTGTCATAGGACTCTCCAGCAGTAACAAAATATAGGTGCTTGGTCTTAAAATAAGCGTCCTTGAGAGATAAAATGCGGAGCTCCAGACTAAGCGTCCTTCTGGCTCGCCATCTTGGCCCTTATGTCACTCTGGGCATTGCCTTCACTTTCAGGGATAGCAATTTAGGGATAGGGGAACAAGGGGTTGTGTTAGAAGGGGTGCCTGAAAAGTTCTACGTATCTCTTCGGGTCTCATCCAGATCTCTGTATCTACCCACTGTGTGACATCTAGTTTCAGAAGGATATTTAAAAAAAAAACATTTTTATGAGCTGTGATTTCTCACTATTGTCTACAATAGGGATGGAGTTTGCTGCCTAGTTCTGATCCACTTGTATTCCAATAGTCTGTCCCGATCTGTCCTTTTTTTGTTCTTGTTTGCTTTTGCACTTGCAGATTTGATCCATTAATTTTTGTTATTTGCAAAAAAAAATTACATAATTTTTAACGAAAATGCTCATGAAAATGATTATGGTGTTCAATGGGATGGGCAATGCCAATGGCAGACGCACACGTACCATGCACTTCAGTACTAACAAGCATCATCATCCCCCTCTGGCAGCAGCACTCAGGGGCTTATTTATATAATTTGGAAGAGAAAGCCAAAGCCAAACAAATGTGCTTGCTGAGTAGTAGCTCCTAATGCATTCAAAAAGTTGTGTCTGCTGCATTGCAGCGAAACGTAATTATTTTTGTAATTGGCATAATAGATGGACCTGACCAATTCATATATAGCAAGGAGAAGCAGTCAATTCTTTCCTGTGTGTCAAATAGCATTGCAGTTAAGTCTGCTACACACTCTGCAACAAAGCATTATTTAACGTCCCAACCTACACAGAACACCCACACAGAGTGTCTGCTGTGCTGTGTGCAGTATCCGTGAAGTTATGTCACTTAGAAGAAAAAATTATGTAGTCTTTCATAGATGAAAATGAAAAACATTGCATTGCATTGAAACATCATTGGGTAGATTGAAAAAACTACATTTTGTTATGTGATTTAATTTGATATTGAATAATGACTGACATGATTACTTAACCTAAACATTATTTAAGGAACAGAAGAATTAGAGAACAGATAGAATCAGACGAAGAAGAAAAAATTAACATTAATGTTAATGATCATTTCTGAGACTTAACAAAACAAATAGAAAATTGGAGGGAGGTTAATGGATGTTAATGGTGATCGTTATCACCTAGACAGCCATTAAGAATGCATCAACTTAGAGGAAATAATTACAAATATAATTGCGCAGAATTAGGATTTATTGTTTTTAAACCCTGTGCTGATGACAGCCGCAGCCTGCTGCAAGAAATCAGTGCTGGTCCAAAAAGATAGCAGACTGCCGGATTGAGTTGAAATCTGGTATTGTCTGATTTTGCAGATATTCTCCTCCATCCCTAGTCTACAACATTGTATGTCTTGCCCAATAAATCACCTGTTTTATCAGAAGACACTCCTTACTGCTGCCTGATCTCCCCTCCCCCCAAACAGCAGAAAAGTAGAACATAGAAAGCTGCCTTAAAGTCTGACTATTGGTTCATCTAGCTCAGTGTCATCCCCTTCGACTGTCAGGGGCTCTCTATGAGTCTTCCCCAGCCGCACTTGAAAATGCCAGGAATTACACTTGGGACCTTTTGTACATAAAGCATGTGCTCTACCACTTAGCTCTGGTCCTTCAACAATTCTACAAAAGTTGCATAGAGTTGTATGTGCATTAACATTAACCATGAGCTCTGAAATCACAGTTAACACTGAAAGGGAAAGTGAGGAAAGACATTTATTCCAGACACAGAAAGAGGAAGAGGTCAGAGCTAGTTCCCTGAAGCTGACTCCCAAATTTCCAAACTGTGATTGGCAGGGAGCCTTGTTATATCTGTATCACTGTAGATGGTGAGTTGTTATTGTCATTATTCATTGCTTTCTACAAAAAATATCTCCAAGCGACTAACAAATATATAAAATACCAAGCAGCATGTCAATTATTTAACATAGAATAAAATACAACAGAACAAACATTTCTAGAGGCGTTCATCCAACAAGAATTGTCCAATAACAAGAGTTGTTATAGTGAAGGAGCTAAAATATCCCCAGCCTGCATCACACTTTCTAAAAGTTCCCTGAAATGTTGGAGTAAATCTTTTCATTTCCACATCATGCACAGTTGAATCATTCTTTGTTTAGGTACAATGTGTTATTTCCTGCATTAAAAGCAAAGCAAAGCAAAACATGGCTTTTGATGTGCTTGCAGCTGGCACCTGAGTGACCTTTTGCTTTTGTAAAATGATGGAAAATCTCAAGTCCAGTTAACCATGATTGTTTTTACAACATAAATGTAGCTTTTGTAGTATTTTTATCTGCCAATTGTTACCTTTCTGAGCAGAACGTAAAAGAGAATTTTTAGCAACCTAGTATGCAGTCTTAAAGCATTTCGCTTTTTGAGTGCTATGCTTTATTAGCTTTCACACAATTTATGCTGATCAGTTTTGATGCTTTGCACAGCTCTTTTTTTAAACATGTGTGTGAATACAACACTAACATGTTGATCCTACTGTCCTGCTACACTGATTGCTATGCTAGTGCTGGTTGTAACATTACAATTCTTCGTCAGTGGGGGGCTGGAACATAGAGGGACTGCTTAACTCCTCCTGGAGGCAAACATTTTTGGGGAAAAAATTAAAACATGGCCAGCCGGAAGGGGAGGTAACCTCCTTCCAAGAGCCAGTCTTGACTCTGTCTCCAGTGAGACTACAGAGTCACCTCTGTGCTTCTATAGTTCAATAAGGGATATGGGGGGCAGGGAGAATTTTTTCTTCTTAGTTTTTTTCAATTCAACTAGCAGCAGCTTCTCTTTCTCATTCTGGCCATGAGTGATTAGGTAGAAGTGGCAAGGGGAGGAGCAGGGAGCTATCTTCCTTTTTCCTAGAGGTGCTTTAGTGTGGACGTAGCCAGGAACCATCCAAGGCCCTTCCGGCACTCCACCATGGCCTGGTCTTTGTAACCGAGGGGAAAAGAATGAGCCACAGGCATGGCTGGAGCAACTTCATCAGAAGGTAGCTGGGAAGTGTACCGGGTCACTCCCATACTCTACCGTGGCCTGGGTGACTCAGCTGACTGCTGACGCTGCTGAGGTAGCAAGGATCCATCCCCTGCCCCTCACAAGCTGTGTGTTAGCTTGATCAGCTGTTTGGTGGCAAGCCTCCACTCACAGTGGTACTTGCCCACCACCTGAGGTATCAAGGGCCCTGATGGAAGGGAGTGATTCATTTCCTACAGCCTTTTTCCCTCTGGAGATGGCCTGTGAGGGCAGGGTCCTCACACTACTCCTTAGCCAAGGGGGGCAGCATGTCTCACAGCAGGAAAAATCATTCCCAGGGAGAAAGCCCACTCACAGCTATAGTCTCTGTGGTGGGCACCATCTTGGATTCCCTGCCCGAGGTGGTTTCAGCTGGAGTCTTATGATTCCACTACCCAAGGACCCTCCAAAAAGGCCAGACACCATAACACAATTCATTTGGGATCTGGCCTACTCTTCCATGATAGCATGGTTTAGTAAGGCTATGATGAGGGAGGCAGGGGCTTCTCTAGGAAAGCACTTGGCACATTCCCACAAGAAATTGTGCAAACATAGCAAGGCACACTTGCCTTTACTGCCCACCACTTGCTTTTCCTCCTCTTCCTTTAGCCCTCCTAGTCTAGAGGGAGGGGAAGAGTAAGCACAAGGAGTCTCTAAAATACTAAGTTCAAAAGGACAAGATGTGAACCTTCAGTTCCAGGGCTCTTAGTCCCTCCAGTGCCTTTCCTATAGTCCTAACTCTCTAAGGACGGATAAGCTTCCTTCCTCAGATTGCTCGGATTCAAGAGGAGGGAGGGAGAAAGAGAGAGAGTAATCAGGGGTTGATGCTTCCCCTGAGGCTGTACTCTCGATACCTACCATATCCCAAAGAGACTGCCACTCAACCTGAGGAGGCAAAGGAGGGGGAATAAGGGTCTTCAGGCGTGTTTTCCGGATTGGAAGAGCAACACACCACTGTCCCATTCCAAAATTATTCAAAGATAACATCAAGGAAGAATGGGAGCATCCAGCCAAGCCCAAGGAGCCTCACACCTTATCCAGAAAATTCTACTGTTTACCTGCTTCTCTTATGGATAGTTTCAAGGTCCCAGCCACTGATGAGCCAGTATCTGCCCTTGGGTGTGTGTGACACACTCTCTGACCTGAGCAACAGGTGCAGCAATGTTGCCCTCAAGTGCACACACAAGGCTTCAGCCGTCTCCATGAGGGCATCTTCAGCTAATTCCTTCCTAGCCCGGATGGCCATCAAATGGGCCAGGACTCTGTTGGAAGGAGTCCCCCAGATGTGAGACACATCAGGGAGGCCTCACCAAATTGGCCAAGATTTATTTATCTGTTTGTTTGATTTATATCCCACCCTTCCTCCCAGTAGGAGCCCAGGGTAGCAGATTTCCTGGCAGACTCATCCATGGACTCATCCATGGACATCTATGCCGGTACTTGGTACACACCTTGAGATATTCTGTGGTGGTGAGACAAAACATTTGGCTAAAGCAATGGGAGGTGGATCATCGCTCCAGAGACAGACTATCCATTCTTCCATACGCAGGGGAAACAACTCTTCAGCAAATTGTTGGATTGCCACCTTGTGGAGACCAAGGATAAGAAGAAAGTTTTGCAGATAAGAAGGATGACAGCTTGTAAGAAATCTGTGCGGTCCTTTCACCCAAAGGGATACTCCTCCACTTTTAGAACCACCTGGCAGTTTTGGTACCTGGAACTTATCATGGAACTCATTATGCCAGTAGAATCCTTCCAGCTTCACAGCCAATAGCTTTGGCAAACAAAGCCAACTCAAGTCCAATACCAAGTAGCCCCAGGCACCACCCCAGGGGACCCCAGGTAGGGACAGGCTACCATTATTTGACAGTGTGCGGGCAGCCTCCACATTGGACAGGTGGATCCTCAATACCATCCTGATGGGGCACTCCTTGGAATTTATCACCTTCTCAAGGGACAAGTGGAGGGCAGCACCTCAATCAAAAATTACAGAGGATGATAGATGCCATTGCACATCTCGTCGAGATAGGCTCCATACAGCCAATACCAGAGCCAGTCCTCTGGGGTCTTCTCTTTGTTGTCCACAGAGCCCAAGCACAATGATGACTTCTGCACCATGTTGGATCTGAAATTTCTGAACTGTTTTATTCAGACCAGGAAATACAGTATGGAGACCCTCAAGTCTATCGTAGAAGCAATCCAACCAGGGGATTTTTTTGCTTCCCATAGACCTCACAGAGGCATACTTTCATGTCCCCATCTTGCCCCAACACCACCACTTCCTGTGTTTTGCTTATGATCAGAAGCAGTACCAATAAAAGACCATGCCATTTGGCCTATCATCAGCCCCCAGGGTGTTCACTAAGCTCATGGTGGCTATAGTGGGGCATCCCTGCACCCAGGGGATACATGTGTATCCTACCTGGATGATCTTCTGGTCCATACCTCATCTGCCCTGGTGGCACAGCATGATGTGGAAACTACCATCAGTTGCCTGGAGAATCACACCTTTATCAACAAAGCCAAGAAGCATCTGGTGCCTACCCAACATCTCCAGTATCTGGGAGTGGTGATAGATACTGCTCAAGCTAAGCTGCTTAACTTCTAGGTTCCCCTGATGGACTGGGCTAAACTACAAGGTTCCATGATAGCTGGCATCTACTCGATCCCTTGGAACTCTTCATGCCTGGGCCTTTCAGTGACTCCACTTCTCATACTAGGACCAAGTCACTGTGTCTGAACTTGACCATCATGATTCCCAACAAGGGATTGCGGCTGTCTCCCTGTTGTGGTGGTGCCACTGACCCAACCTGGAGAAAGGGCTTCCACTCAGCCATGGTCATGATCACGGATGTAAGCCTCTTAGGCTGGGGAGTGGCCTACCCAGAACATGTCATCCAAGGGAAGTGGCATGGACCATAGCACAGTCTATCAACTGGCTGGAACTCAGATCCATCCAGCTTGCACTCCAGGAGTTTCTAATCCTCCTATCAAAGGCCCATGTTCTAGTTTGGACTGACAAAGTCACAGCGAGGGCACATGTGAATAGTTAGGGGGGGCACCAGATTGGGGCCCCTGCAAAAGGAGATCAATCTTCTATTCCAGTGCAACACCTGGTGTCTATCTCAGTCATACGCATGAAAGGGACTCTAAATACCCAGGCCGATTGGCTGAGCAGGGAATGGATACACCAGGGTGAATGGGCTGGGCTGCTGCTGGGAGGAACGGTGGGATACAAATAAAATATAATAATAATAATAATAATAATAATACACAGGGAGGTATTTCAACAAATCTAGCAGAGGTGGGGCCTGCCATGCATGGATCTCTTTGCTTCCAAGATGAATGCGCAGGTGGACAGATTTGTTGTTGTTCTTATGTGCCTTCAAGTTAATTACAACTTATGGCAACTCTATGAATCAGTGACCTCCAATAGCATCTGTTATAAACCACCCTGTTCAGATCTTGTAAGTTCAGGCCTGTGGTTTCCTTTATGCCATCAATCCATCTCTTGTTTGGTCTTCCTCTTTTTCTACTCCCTTATTTATTTTATTTATTTATTCGACTTATTAGACTAATAAGTCGAATAAATAAATTTCTACTCCCTTCTGTTTTTACCAGCATTATTGTCTTTTCTAGTGAATCATGTCTTCAGGCCAAGGCTCAGGAAGTGGATGTGCTCTCAGCTCCCTGACCCTTTATGCCTTCCTGCACCTCCTGCTTCTGACCAGGTTTCTACACAGGATGAGGGCCCTGCAAGCCCAGGTAGTGGTGGTGGCACCCCACTGGCTCCTACAACTGTGGTTCTCATACCTTGTGAACCTTAGCTCCAGACTCCCTGCCCTCCAGCTTCCTTCAAGACTAGATCTCCTCTCCCAGGGTCCTATTTTCTATCTGGATCTGGACTGGCTCCAGCTCCATGCTTGGAGGTTAAGCAGCAGTTGCTGAGGGGAGAGGGCCTGTCAGACAGAATTATCAACATCATATTGACCTCATGCAGGGCCTCCACACCAAAGGATTTATGAGCTCACATCAAAGCCTTCAACCAGTGGCACAGACACAAACAGCTTCTGGACAAGGAGTGTCACATGAACACCATCATAGACTTCCTGCAGGAAGGCATAAACCAGGGCCTAGCACCCAACACCCTGAAGTATCAAGTGGCAGCTCTAGCATCATGCTCCTGACTATGGGAGGCCATTCCATAGTGCATCACCCAAAGCTCAAAGGCTTCCTTGGGGGCAGCTCTCCTCTCCCCCCCCCATCCAACATAGGCTCCCCTCTTGGGACCTTAGGGCACTCTCATCTTCACCCTTTGAACCGGCCTGCTCCATCTCCATCAAGGGCTTAACCCTCAAGATGGTCTTCCTGGTGGCTGTGACATCAGCTAGGCAGGTTGGGGAGCTAGAGGCCCTTTTCATCAGAAAGGAGCTCTGTACGTTCCACCCTGACAAGGTGGTTGTAAGTCCTGACTGCAGCTTTCTCAAGGTTAACTCTGCATTCCACAGAGGCAAGGACATCACACTACCCAGCTTCTGCCCCCACCCAGTGCACTGCAGGGAGAAAACATGACACAAACTTGACATCAAGTAGATTATCAGGATCTACCTAGACTGGACTGAACCCTTCAGGAAAATGGAGTCATTGTTTTGTCTCCTTCAAGTCAGGAGCACAGGGACATAAGGTGTCCAGATCTATCATCAGCAGAAGGGTCAGAGAGTATTTAGCTAAGGCACTGTTCTTCACCCTTGGGTCCCCAGATGTTGTTGAACTATAACTCCCATAATCCTTGCTCATTGGCTAAGTTGGCTGGGGTTGATGGGAGTTGTAGTCCAACAACATCTGGGGACCCCAAGGTTGAAGAACAGTGAGCTAAGGCATATCAGGCTACAGCCAGAACCCTACCTTGGGGCATCACTGCCCACTCAATCAGAGGGGTGGCAGCCATGGCGGCACTCCACAACAAGGCACCATTGGAGGAGATCTGCAAGGCTGCCACCTGGCACAATCTTCCACCTTTATCAGACACTGCAAGGTGGACAAGTTCACTTCCACCAATGTGGCTTTTAGCAGGAGGATCCTCTAGAACAGGGGTGGCAAACCTTTCTGAGTGTGTGTGCCCAAATTGGCGATAATATTCTAAAATATTCTCTAGCATGGCCATGATAATTTTGAGCAGCAGATTATCATTTATTATTATTATATTTGTATTTTACAAAAAAATCTATGGAGGAAGAGAACAAAATGCTTGAAAGCATTCTTAAAGAAGTCTGTTTAGAAAGCCTGTTCAAAAAATTATTATCAATGTTTTTAAAAAGACAATTGAAAAATAACATCATTTATAAATAGTATTGTTATTGTACCTTATAAGTAACATAAGAAATGTGAACGTGAAATAAGAACAGGATGCTGGACTAGATGGGCCACTGGCCTGATCCAGCAGGCTCTTCTTATACTCTTATTATGTTCTTAATTTTCATCACTTTTTCAAGTTCCTTAAGGGCAGCTTTTGCACACAAATCTTCCTTGTGTATAATACAATGAAAGCCTACCAGTGGATGTCCAACATATTTTGCAAACACATTTACAAAACCTGCTTCTTTATCAATCATGCTGGGTGTGCCATCAGTTGTCACGGAAACTATTTTTGAAAGGTCAACCTGTCAATTAAACAATTCATTTACTACTGCCTTACATATTTCAGCCCCTGTGGTATGTTTAGGTAATGTTACCAAGTTAACCACTTCTTCTCATTATTTCATTACTCCTACAAAATCAAGCAATAATGGCTAGCCTAGCTGATGATGTAACATAAGTGCTCTCATCAAGACAAATAGAAAGGAATTTACATGAACAATACCTTTTCTTAGCTGTTCTTCTATGTTTGTTTCCATCTTTAATATTCTATATTTTACTGTGTTTCTTCTCAACAGCAAATCCTTAATGTGCTGAATAATTTTTTCCTTTTCTGAAAACAGTTAAAAAGGAAAGGAGCACATTCTAGCCATGATTCTTTAATATACTCCCCATCACTGAGTGGTTTTCCATGTTGAGCAATTATCTTTGAAATCTCAAAACCAGCAGCAACTAAGTTGGAACTACTTGAAACAAATTTCATCAAAACATTTGACTGAATTTTTTTGTTGCTGATTTCTTGAGAAATGTGTTCTTTTTGTTCTTGCTCACTTTTATCACAAAGCCATTTATGAATAGTTTCATAATGCCGCTTTACGGAGGAAGACCTGCACACCACTGTTTCGGAACGTAAGATGCATAATGCTTTATCACCCTTTTTGATGATGACAAATCTTTGACACCATGATTCTTGAAAATCTCTGCTGCTGCTCCCTTCATTTGAAAGTTTTTGTTTCTTTGCTGGTTCAGCTGACATTCTGAACAAGCTGAAAAGGGTAAATACAATTTAAAAATATCTCACCAATAAGCTTAAATATGATAATATAACTTAGGAGAGAATGTGGTGGCCAATTGCCTCGCTCTCTTCACCTCAGCGCATCCTCACTCCTGCCCAGTTGCACCTCTGCACTGTTTGGCCGTGGCAACAACAGGAGCTCTTAAAACAAGGCAGCCAAACGGCCTCCTCGCCAAGTCGTAGTCTCCTCTTCTCCTTTCACGGCAGAAACTCGGTTTCTGTCTGTCTTTCTCCTCTGGCCCTACCTCTTGGAGAGTCCCTTCCTCATAGGCTAGACCAGCCAGACAACCTCCCCGGAATTCGGCGCAAAAACAGTCTGCCAGCCTCTCACTCTCTTCCAACTCTAGGTCGGGGGCGGGGGAAGAGAGAAAAGCAAGAGAACACCAAAACTACGGTGGCAGCTCAGGCCCCTCCCACTACCCAGCAACACCAATGCTCTTCCCCTTCCTTCCTTTCTTCCCTCCCACCTCTCCTTCTCTCTGGCTGTCTGCGGTTGTCCTTCTCCTTCAATCGTTCCTCCCCTTAATCCCCCCCTCCTGCACTCTAAGGAGGCTATGGGAAAGCACAGTGTGTTGCCTCAGAGCCCCGGCAGAGACGTACAAGGCCTCTGTGGGAGGAAGAGATCCCACAAAGTTCTCTCTTGGGGGAGACGGAGAGCCAGGCGTGCCAACAAATTTTTTTTACGTGCCACCTTGGGCACATGTGCCATAGGTTCACCACCCCTGCTGTAGAGAGCAGTGGCCTAGGCCTGCATCCCATCTGGGGATGGTTAGGTTCTCTACTTTGATACATCCCATTCCTGAATGCTCCACTCCTCCACTGACTGAGAATGGAAGTTGGCCTTACTGTGAAGTGTCCGTTTGGTCAGTGGGAAATGGAATATACAGTCCTACCCTTCAGGAGTGCCTGGGCCAGGAAGTGGAAAGGGCCTCCTCTCCAGAGTCCTTAGACGGTTTGCGTTCCCGCAATAACCCAGGCAGCACTGAGAGGGCCTTCAGTGACAACCGTCTTTCCTGTACCCTAATGTTCCTTGTCCCTTTCTATCCACTGTGCAGGTAGTTTGGTTAGTTATAGTTCAGTAGCCAACCTTGCTTAGTTCCCTTTGTCATGACTGGCTGTTGGAAGCAGGTTACCTTCCCTTCTGACTGGCCACTGTTTTAATTTATTTTTCAAAACTGTTTGATTCTGCCTCCAGGAGGAGTTAACCCATTTCTGCATGTTTCATTTCTCGCTGACCAGAAGGACACTTCACGGTAAGGCCAACTTTCCATTCTGTGCACTTCCAGCAGTAAAAATAAATAAATAAATAAAAAGGAAAGCACAGGAATAGCTATAGAAGTGCCAACAGTCCTTAGCACAGCATTGCTGGAAATTCCATCACTACCCACCAGTCACTATGTTGCTTGCTGACTGACAGGACCCCACATTACCCGTGCATGGAAGTAATTGATCAACAAAAGGTGACAGCTGCAGTATCGTGATGTCACAGAATCTAGTCCATGTACCCCTTTGCAGAAAATGTGGGTAGCTACGATCATTTCAGGCTTTTCTGCTCTGCTTAGCTGCCAAGAGAGGGTCCTGCTTATGTATGCATGGCTGCCTTTCAGTATGGCAGATTACATCCATCTTGTGCCCAGCACTACATTCTCCTTTAGAATCATGCACTCCAACTTCCCCATCTTGGCTTGGAGATTTCTAGCACTGGGATAGAAACACCTAGATACAATGTGATGATGGCCACCAATTTAGATGGCTTTAAAGGCGGTTAGACAAATTCATGGAGGATAAAGCTGCCAATGGTTACTAGTTGTCATTATTTATTTATTTAACTTACTTTATTTATTTATTTGATTTATATCCCGCTGTTCCAGCAGGAGTTACCCACTTAATCCAAAAGAAAAAAGTCTCAAAGCGACTTACAATAATTAAGAACAACAACAAAAAAATGAAATGGACTGCCTTCAAGTCGATTCCAACTTATGACAACCCTATGATTAGGGTTTTCATGGTAAGCGGTATTCAGAGGTGGTCTTACCATTGCCTTCCTCTGAGGCTGAGAGGCAGTGATTGGCCCAAGATTACCCTGTGAGCTTCATGGCTATGTGGGGATTTGAACCCTGGTCTCCCAGGTTGTAGTCCAACACTCTAACCACTACACCACACTGGCTGGCATAGCATAAAAACACACAATATACTGTATCACATTGTAAACCATTGCAAAACCCATAAAAACAACCCACCAACAGCAAAACACTTGACCAGATGAAAACATTTCATTGATAGACAAAAGGATAGTTAAATGCTTGGGAGAAGAGATACGTTTTTAGATGGCACTGAAAAAATGTTAATAATGGCACCGGTAGATCTCACTGGGGAGAGCATTTCACAAGCAGGGAGCCACAGCTGACCAGACTCTCTTCCTTGTCACCACATCTGAACCTTCTCAGATGGGACACCTGGAGGAGGGCCTCAGATGAAAACTGAAAAGTCCAGGTATGCTCATATCAGGAGAGGTGCTCCAAAAATATTTGGGTGTGGAGCACATGACTTTATAGGTCAAAACTGGTGTTTTGTATTGGGCTCAGAAATGTCTCATTGTGTAACTTTGCCAGGACCAGTGTTACATGATTAGGCCATCGGACAGCCACATTTTGTACTAGCTGTAGTTTTCAAACTGTACTATAGTCATTTGCTACCTCCACAACTAGAGGCACCATGCCTCTGAAAAACAACTACTGCTGCTGAATGACAGCAGAAGAGGACCACTGCCCTCCCCTTCTGCTTGGAGATTTGGTTGGCCATTGAGGGAAACTGGTTGCTGGACTAAATAGGCATTTGGTCTAATCCAGCAGAACTGTTCATATGTTCTTATCTTTAGAAACAGAGTGTGGCATACCTATGTACTCACTCACAGGCTTCCACATGAAAAAATGTTATAATATTCCATGAGACTTTGGCCTATGCATACAGTCAGTTTTTGGATATTCAACCCCGATGCACATGTGGAAATGATGGAGGGAGAGCCGCTGTGCTGGGTGAAATTGAATGGCAGGTACACACCTGCTCTCCAGCATGCAATGGACCAGATTGGGAGGATAGATATAATTTGATTCAGCCTAGTTTGTCTCTGTGCACAGAAATGGGTTGGAATATGGGTGGGCTCTAGAACAGAATTCTTCAACTTTGGGTCCCCAGATATTGTTAGATTACAGCTCCCATCATCCCTGACCATTAGCCATACTGGCGATGGATGATGGGAGTTGTAGTTCAACAATGTCTGGGGATCCGAGGTCAAAAAACACTGTTGCAGAACATAGTTCAGTATGTGAAATGTGAGGCTGCTTCCATAAGTACCTGAAATACACAAGATAACTACCTTTTCTCCATTTTCAATTGCTTATGTTTTTTTAAATAAACCATGTTGTGTAGCATTTTGTGCAAATGTGTATTTCAGATATAATTTTAAGTTGACTTCAGAAACTTAGTATGAGGCATCATTTTAAAGGTGGGAAGTAATTATAAACATATTGACTGCTGTCAAAATAAGGGATAGGAAACAAGCATTAGTGAATGTATTTGATGTGTGGGATTGGCTTCCAAGATGTGTGGGCTGCAGTTCAATGGAGAAGCTAACAATTTTGACAGAGTAAAAAATAGAGCTGAAATTAATTCCAAAATACCGTCAACGTTAGCCTGCTTTAGGCATGAATTGCATGAAGGGGAACATTACAAGAGAGCACTGCTGACCTCATCTCTAACATCAGGCATTCCACTCTGGAACATCCATACTTTAGTATGGGCAGCCAGAAAAAACACACAGCTGCTCTCTCATAGGCTTCCATGTGATCAGGTCTTCTAATCCTATGGGGGTCCAATTGTGTAGAAGTACGCATGTGAGTAACTTCTCATGTGTGGGCTTTTTAAAATTTAAGATGTACTCACAAATGGGCTCCTGCCGGGAGGAAGGGCGGGATATAAATCAAATAATAAACGAATGCATGCATGGATGTCCAGAGGTGGGTCCAACAGCATGTCCAATGGGGGAAGGGAAGAAACCAGTGCAGCTTTCAAAGCCAATATTGTTTTGAATCATGCATCTGAAGAGTCCAAGCCTTTGCATTACTCGCAGGAAAGCTCTGTTGTGTTCCATGGGGCTTAGTTCCAGGAAAGCATGCACAGGATTGGAGCCTTAACTATAAAACTGTCATTTTTATATGGGCTCCTACTGGGAGAAATCTAATAAATCTAATAAATAAATAAAATATTTTTTTAAAATGGATACATACTGATTTACATTTTGTTAGCCAACTTTTTTTTAAAAAAAACTTTTATGCTTGTTAATCAGATATGCTATAATTGATGCTATAATTGAAGTCAGTTAGTAAAACAGAGATGCTCTGCAGAATTATATTTAGGGCAAAACAATATATCTGGGCTGTAGAACAAGAGTTTCAGATCATTAAAAAAAAATTTAGTCATGTCATTATTTTCCTGTTAGAGCTTCTCTAGTAGCCATGGAGATGCACTGTATCCACGGTTCTTGACACAGTGATATACTCTTCTGGCAGCCTAGTTTTGCATAAAGTAAGACTGCTTAAAATTCATCCAGCACAGAACACCTGTGAACGTGTCTTGTCTGACACAGATAAAAGCAGGAACAAGCTCCTCAGAAAAACAGACAAGTATAAACATTTCTCCCACCTGCTTTTGTTTTTCAAAGGATAATAAGTGTTCCTAATAATCTGCCAAACATGCTGTTCAAATTACATTTTCGAATAAGGCGTGTACTAACAGTTTTTCACTAATGAACCTGTCAGCATACTGTACATCCATTAAAAAATGAATTTGCTTCTAACTGCTGACAAGAAGTAATGAGCAAGCACCTTGCAAGTTCTAACTAGTGAGAATGAAAGCTTGTCCATGTCATTCTAACCGCTGGTTTGACAAATTGCTGTTGCAACCTGTGCCGTGGAAGGAAACATGAGGAAATGTGCTGTGGGTTGAAGGAGCTGGAAAAATAAAAATGGATAGAGTTTCTTTCTTTCTGTACCTGCTAGTTAGGTGAAGAAGTGCCTCTGAGCATATGCAGTTCTTCCACCAATAAGTAATTGTGCCCAGCCCCCATGCGAAAGACTGCCATAATTGGAGCGCTTTGATAGAAAAATCACATGGGGCAATTCTTCCTTATACATATGGGACCTGCAACAAAATGTTGTAGTGTTAAATGCTCCTTTCAGCCTATCAGCCAGCCAGAATCTTTGAGGATACTCTATTCCATTCCAGCATTCAGTGCCCACTGAGCACGCTCAGTTCTCATAATATTTATTAAGGACCTTAAACACTACAGCTGTATATATTCAAGCTGCCTCTCCAAGAATAGCCAATATAAAGAAGGCAAAGCAGTACTAATGTGATCAAAACATTCAAGACCTCCAAAGTGTCCCTATGTGGGACATCTATGTAAGTTTCTTGGGGCAGGGTGTCTTTTTTATTTTTAAATGTACTGTGAAAAGTGCTATGAATGTAATTTGTAGCATGTATAATATATATGCATATCTCTGTAATGATAGTGATTAATCTGATATTTTTACTCCAGAGGTGTCAAACTATGTTAAGGCAGGAAGCTGCCAGTTTGAGCTGAGAAATATGACTGGGGCTGAGGAGGGAGCTGCATAACTCCCCTTCTCAAAATCCCCCCCCCCGTTGACTGTTTACCTGCTTGTAAGGCAAAAGTTGCTGGGAGAAAAAGCAGATTGGGGAGTCCAGTTTTGAGTTTGCAGGAGGCAGGAGCAGGAAATGAGTTATAACATCCCTCTGCTCCCTCCATTCAGACTGGCAGTCTCATGGATGGTTTTTTTTCATAAATAACCGTAACAGTAAAATATTGGGAGCCTGTTGCCAGCATCTGCCATATAACATTTTGCTGGGTCCACAGATGGTACGAAGCAGAGAGACTCCCCTTCCTTCCTTGCAAAGACAAGGTTCTTGTTAATTTGGTCGCAGAACAGAACTGCTCAGCCTGTTGAGTATGTCTTTTGGAAAGAGTGTCTTAATAGACCATACACATTTGCTGAGCTTTTCAGAAGCAGCTTGAAGTGCATGAGGTCATGACTGCATTGAGAGTATATTGCACACTTAGGAAATCCATACGAGAAGTGTTGCTAAAATCGATATGCAGAAATTGATGAGCGGATATTATGGCCCACTTTTGCCAACACTCTTATTACTCTCTTACTGCAAAAAGGTCAGAGAATATTGAGAGTTCCTTAGAGCTTTTTAGGGGCTGCTCTGATCACATGAAGCATGCATACTGGGAGAGATCAGGTCTGAAAGCTAGTATATTCCACCAGCGCATGCCTTATACAACCTTGGAAGGTTTGGCAGCAGTAATGTTTGATGGCATAGTGTCTCATCCTGGCACTGTTAAGTTCAAGCAGGTTTACTGCAGTTTTGTAATGCTTGAATTCATCAGTATAGATGCTTTGAGATAGTAGTTTCTGCATCATTTCAAGATGTGGGAGAGTTTGAGCTAGGCCAGGGGAAGGGAACCTAATTTTCAGCCTGAGGGCCACATTACCTCATGGATAACTTTCTGGGGGCCACATACCAGGATAGGCATGGTCAGAGGCAAAAAATGGGCAGAGCAAGAGATGTGACTCGATTAATCAAGGCTACATTCAACCTATGCAAACTTCAGAGGTCTCTACACACACATCTCTCCATCCAGGCAGTAACAGGCATTATCGTAGTTCAAGGACATATTGCATCCAGGCAAAAACACTGAAGGGTAGGGTGGAGTGCGGGATGTGGTATGGCAAGGGGCATGGCCTGGGGAGAGGTCCAAGGGCCACCTTTGGCTCCTGAGCCAGAGGTTCCCCACCCCTGATCGAGGCCAAATGGGATGTGTTTGCAATTATTACTTATTACTCTCTTAATGTAAAAGAGTCAGGGAATATTGAGAGTTCTTCAGAGCATATTGCACCTTGATTTTTACAGAGAGACTTGCAATTTATTAAACAGCACCTGGCTTATCACAGGAGATTTGCTGAGTGAACTTTGTTCCAATGCCATTATAGTACCTCCTTCGCAAAGTGCTAGTTGTCTTTGTGCCATATTCTTGACGCTTCAGAGCTTTTCAGTTGGTGGATAAGACTGTGACAACTGCAGTGGCAGCTGTTGCCCTCTAAAACTGGTGGGGCTGCTATGAGGTCACAGGGCCATGGCCAATGAGGTCACTGGGGCACGGCCAGAGTCTGGTTTTCTTCCCATCCTCCTGCATTGAAAGATTCTGTGGGATGCTTAAACTTTGCAATGGTTAGAGCATGGGACTAGTGTGACACTGAACTTTATGTGTTTAAATTAAAAATATATTTTCCTTCATGTTGCTTTAAAGTAAAAAGTGCTAGGCCTGTTTGGAATTATAGCACAGTAAACTGACAGTTAACTTGCTTGTGTGTTAATTTGCTGACAGTTAATTTACTTGTGTGTGTGTTAGAAGAAATGCTAATTTGCTGACTTGCATTATCATTGTCTGTTTAAAGCTGTGTTTGCAAAAATAAGGTCTCACGCTTTTGTTGCAATGTCCAGCTGTACTGTAGAAAAGTATCAAAATTTGTTACAGATACAAGGTCAGAATGAGCAAAACAAGTTGTGAATAACAACTCCAAATATGGATCAGGAAAAGAGGGGATGTTACTAGAAGGAGATGGGCAGGGATTAAAGTGATGTAAATATGATCATAATGATGTATGCATAATTAGTAAAACCAAGGTGATAAAAGACTTGACTGTGCCTAGTTGAGTCAGAACTAGCTTGCTACTTCTCCATGTGCACGTTTTAGCAATAAAGATACTCCTTCTCCATCTTTGTTTTGTCGTTTCTGAGACTCTATTGGGTGAGTATCTGGGAGCGGACCCCAGCCACTAGGACCCCAAAAAGGGGCTAGGGCAATTTGTTTATAACAATTTGGCGACGTTCCGCCGGGACACATCTTTTTGGCGTTCCTCTTTGCCTTGGATGTGGTCTCTACAGGAGGATTGGGGAAAGAGCGCTCCAGGCTATCTTCAGCCTGCCCAAGCCTGTGAGAGCGGATCGGGGCGACGAGGTATCGCTATGATGACTCCCTTTTAAAATCGAAACAAGGTTGGAGCGGAGCAGGGGATTGAACGTTCCAACGTTCCTGGTTGGCAGTGGTAAGGAGCCCAGTGGGCTTAAATGTGAAGAGAGTGGTGTGTGAG